>NW_028321153.1:0-300000 GCF_062004578.1 Staurois parvus
AGTCTGGTGTCAGCCTCTCCTCGTGACGGTGTCAGTCTGGTGTCAGCCTCGCTAGTGACGGTTTCAGTCTGGTGTCAGCCTCTCCTCGTGACGGTGTCTGTCTGGTGTCAGCCTCGCTAGTGACGGGGTCGGTCTGGTGTCAGCCTCGCTAGTGACGGGGTCGGTCTGGTGTCAGCCTCGCCTCGTGACGGTGTCGGTCTGGTGTCATCCTCGCTAGTGACGGTGTCGGTCTGGTGTCATCCTCGCCTCGTGACGGGGTCGGTCTGGTGTCAGCCTCGCTAGTGACGGAGTCGGTCTGGTGTCAGCCTCTCCTCGTGACGGTGTCGGTCTGGTGTCAGCCTCTCCTCGTGACGGTGTCAGTCTGGTGTCAGCCTCGCTAGTGACGGTGTCAGTCTGGTGTCAGCCTCGCTAGTGACGGTTTCAGTCTGGTGTCAGCCTCTCCTCGTGACGGTGTCCGTCTGGTGTCAGCCTCGCTAGTGACGGGGTCGGTCTGGTGTCAGCCTCGCTAGTGACGGGGTCGGTCTGGTGTCAGCCTCGCCTCGTGACGGTGTCGGTCTGGTGTCAGCCTCGCCTCGTGACGGTGTCGGTCTGGTGTCATCCTCGCTAGTGACGGTGTCGGTCTGGTGTCAGCCTCGCTAGTGACGGTGTCGGTCTGGTGTCATCCTCGCCTCGTGACGGGGTCGGTCTGGTGTCAGCCTCGCTAGTGACGGAGTCGGTCTGGTGTCAGCCTCTCCTCGTGACGGTGTCGGTCTGGTGTCAGCCTCTCCTCGTGACGGTGTCGGTCTGGTGTCAGCCTCTCCTCGTGACAGGGTCCGTCTGGTGTCAGCCTCGCTAGTGACGGTTTCGGTCTGGTGTCAGCCTCTCCTCGTGACGGTGTCAGTCTGGTGTCAGCCTCGCTAGTGATGGTGTCAGTCTAGTGTCAGCCTCTCCTCGTGACGGTGTCAGTCTGGTGTCAGCCTCTCCTCGTGACGGTGTCAGTCTGGTGTCAGCCTCGCTAGTGACGGTTTCAGTCTGGTGTCAGCCTCTCCTCGTGACGGTGTCCGTCTGGTGTCAGCCTCTCCTCGTGACGGTGTCAGTCTGGTGTCAGCCTCGCTAGTGACGGGGTCGGTCTGGTGTCAGCCTCTCCTCGTGACGGGGTCGGTCTGGTGTCAGCCTCTCCTCGTGACGGTGTCGGTCTGGTGTCAGCCTCGCCTCGTGACGGTGTCGGTCTGGTGTCATCCTCGCTAGTGACGGTGTCGGTCTGGTGTCATCCTCGCCTCGTGACGGGGTCGGTCTGGTGTCAGCCTCGCTAGTGACGGAGTCGGTCTGGTGTCAGCCTCTCCTCGTGACGGTGTCGGTCTGGTGTCAGCCTCTCCTCGTGACGGTGTCGGTCTGGTGTCAGCCTCTCCTCGTGACAGGGTCCGTCTGGTGTCAGCCTCGCTAGTGACGGTTTCGGTCTGGTGTCAGCCTCTCCTCGTGACGGTGTCAGTCTGGTGTCAGCCTCGCTAGTGACGGTGTCAGTCTGGTGTCAGCCTCTCCTCGTGACGGTGTCAGTCTGGTGTCAGCCTCTCCTCGTGACGGTGTCAGTCTGGTGTCAGCCTCGCTAGTGACGGTTTCAGTCTGGTGTCAGCCTCTCCTCGTGACGGTGTCCGTCTGGTGTCAGCCTCTCCTCGTGACGGTGTCAGTCTGGTGTCAGCCTCGCTAGTGACGGGGTCGGTCTGGTGTCAGCCTCTCCTCGTGACGGTGTCGGTCTGGTGTCAGCCTCTCCTCGTGACGGGGTCGGTCTGGTGTCAGCCTCTCCTCGTGACGGGGTCGGTCTGGTGTCTCCTCGTGACGGGGTCGGTCTGGTGTCAGCCTCGCTAGTGGCGGATTCAGTCTGGTGTCAGCCTCTCCTCGTGATGGTGTCAGTCTGGTGTCAGCCTCGCTAGTGACGGTGTCAGTCTGGTGTCAGCCTCGCTAGTGACGGTTTCAGTCTGGTGTCAGCCTCTCCTCGTGACGGTGTCAGTCTGGTGTCAGCCTCGCTAGTGACGGGGTCGGTCTGGTGTCAGCCTCTCCTCGTGACGGGGTCGGTCTGGTGTCAGCCTCTCCTCGTGACGGTGTCAGTCTGGTGTCAGCCTCGCTAGTGACGGTTTCAGTCTGGTGTAAGCCTCTCCTCGTGATGGTGTCCGTCTGGTGTCAGCCTCGCTAGTGACGGGGTCGGTCTGGTGTCAGCCTCGCTAGTGACGGGGTCGGTCTGGTGTCAGCCTCGCCTCGTGACGGTGTCGGTCTGGTGTCAGCCTCGCCTCGTGACGGTGTCGGTCTGGTGTCATCCTCGCTAGTGACGGTGTCGGTCTGGTGTCATCCTCGCCTCGTGACGGGGTCGGTCTGGTGTCAGCCTCGCTAGTGACGGAGTCGGTCTGGTGTCAGCCTCTCCTCGTGACGGTGTCGGTCTGGTGTCAGCCTCTCCTCGTGACAGTGTCGGTCTGGTGTCAGCCTCTCCTCGTGACTGGGTCCGTCTGGTGTCAGCCTCGCTAGTGACGGTTTCGGTCTGGTGTCAGCCTCTCCTCGTGACGGTGTCAGTCTGGTGTCAGCCTCGCTAGTGACGGTGTCAGTCTGGTGTCAGCCTCGCTAGTGACGGTGTCAGTCTGGTGTCAGCCTCTCCTCGTGACGGTGTCAGTCTGGTGTCAGCCTCTCCTCCTGACGGTGTCAGTCTGGTGTCAGCCTCGCTAGTGACGGTTTCAGTCTGGTGTCAGCCTCTCCTCGTGACGGTGTCCGTCTGGTGTCAGCCTCTCCTCGTGACGGTGTCAGTCTGGTGTCAGCCTCGCTAGTGACGGGGTCGGTCTGGTGTCAGCCTCTCCTCGTGACGGGGTCGGTCTGGTGTCAGCCTCTCCTCGTGACGGTGTCGGTCTGGTGTCAGCCTCTCCTCATGACGGGGTCGGTCTGGTGTCAGCCTCTCCTCGTGACGGTGTCGGTCTGGTGTCAGCCTCTCCTCGTGACTGGGTCCGTCTGGTGTCAGCCTCGCTAGTGACGGTTTCAGTCTGGTGTCAGCCTCGCCTCGTGACGGTGTCGGTCTGGTGTCATCCTCGCTAGTGACGGTGTCGGTCTGGTGTCATCCTCGCCTCGTGACGGGGTCGGTCTGGTGTCAGCCTCGCTAGTGACGGAGTCGGTCTGGTGTCAGCCTCTCCTCGTGACGGTGTCGGTCTGGTGTCAGCCTCTCCTCGTGACGGTGTCGGTCTGGTGTCAGCCTCTCCTCGTGACAGGGTCCGTCTGGTGTCAGCCTCGCTAGTGACGGTTTCGGTCTGGTGTCAGCCTCTCCTCGTGACGGTGTCAGTCTGGTGTCAGCCTCGCTAGTGACGGTGTCAGTCTGGTGTCAGCCTCGCTAGTGACGGTGTCAGTCTGGTGTCAGCCTCTCCTCGTGACGGTGTCAGTCTGGTGTCAGCCTCTCCTCGTGACGGTGTCAGTCTGGTGTCAGCCTCGCTAGTGTCGGTTTCAGTCTGGTGTCAGCCTCTCCTCGTGACGGTGTCAGTCTGGTGTCAGCCTCGCTAGTGACGGTGTCAGTCTGGTGTCAGCCTCGCTAGTGACGGTTTCAGTCTGGTGTCAGCCTCTCCTCGTGACGGTGTCAGTCTGGTGTCAGCCTCTCCTCGTGACGGTGTCAGTCTGGTGTCAGCCTCGCTAGTGACGGTTTCAGTCTGGTGTCAGCCTCTCCTCGTGACGGTGTCAGTCTGGTGTCAGCCTCTCCTCGTGACGGTGTCAGTCTGGTGTCAGCCTCGCTAGTGACGGTTTCAGTCTGGTGTCAGCCTCTCCTCGTGACGGTGTCCGTCTGGTGTCAGCCTCGCTAGTGACTGGGTCGGTCTGGTGTCAGCCTCGCTAGTGACGGGGTCGGTCTGGTGTCAGCCTCGCCTCGTGACGGTGTCGGTCTGGTGTCAGCCTCGCCTCGTGACGGTGTCGGTCTGGTGTCATCCTCGCTAGTGACGGTGTCGGTCTGGTGTCATCCTCGCCTCGTGACGGGGTCGGTCTGGTGTCAGCCTCGCTAGTGACGGAGTCGGTCTGGTGTCAGCCTCTCCTCGTGACGGTGTCAGTCTGGTGTCAGCCTCTCCTCGTGACGGTGTCGGTCTGGTGTCAGCCTCGCTAGTGACGGTTTCAGTCTGGTGTCAGCCTCTCCTCGTGACGGTGTCCGTCTGGTGTCAGCCTCTCCTCGTGACAGGGTCGGTCTGGTGTCAGCCTCTCCTCGTGACGGTGTCGGTCTGGTGTCAGCCTCTCCTCGTGACGGGGTCCGTCTGGTGTCAGCCTCTCCTCGTGACGGGGTCGGTCTGGTGTCAGCCTCTCCTCGTGACGGGGTCGGTCTGGTGTCAGCCTCGCTAGTGACGGTTTCAGTCTGGTGTCAGCCTCTCCTCGTGACGGTGTCAGTCTGGTGTCAGCCTCGCTAGTGACGGTGTCAGTCTGGTGTCAGCCTCGCGAGTGACGGTTTCAGTCTGGTGTCAGCCTCTCCTCGTGACGGTGTCAGTCTGGTGTCAGCCTCGCTAGTGACGGTTTCAGTCTGGTGTCAGCCTCTCCTCGTGACGGTGTCGGTCTGGTGTCATTCTCGCTAGTGACGGTGTCGGTCTGGTGTCATCCTCGCCTCGTGACGGGGTCGGTCTGGTGTCAGCCTCGCTAGTGACGGAGTCGGTCTGGTGTCATCCTCGCCTCGTGACGGGGTCGGTCTGGTGTCAGCCTCGCTAGTGACGGTTTCAGTCTGGTGTCAGCCTCGCCTCGTGACGGTGTCGGTCTGGTGTCATCCTCGCTAGTGACGGTGTCGGTCTGGTGTCATCCTCGCCTCGTGACGGGTTCGGTCTGGTGTCAGCCTCGCTAGTGACGGAGTCGGTCTGGTGTCAGCCTCTCCTCGTGACGGTGTCGGTCTGGTGTCAGCCTCTCCTCGTGACGGTGTCGGTCTGGTGTCAGCCTCTCCTCGTGACAGGGTCCGTCTGGTGTCAGCCTCGCTAGTGACGGTTTCGGTCTGGTGTCAGCCTCTCCTCGTGACGGTGTCAGTCTGGTGTCAGCCTCGCTAGTGACGGTGTCAGTCTGGTGTCAGCCTCGTTAGTGACGGTGTCAGTCTGGTGTCAGCCTCTCCTCGTGACGGTGTCAGTCTGGTGTCAGCCTCTCCTCGTGACGGTGTCAGTCTGGTGTCAGCCTCGCTAGTGACGGTTTCAGTCTGGTGTCAGCCTCTCCTCGTGACGGTGTCAGTCTGGTGTCAGCCTCTCCTCGTGACGGTGTCAGTCTGGTGTCAGCCTCGCTAGTGACGGTGTCAGTCTGGTGTCAGCCTCGCTAGTGACGGTTTCAGTCTGGTGTCAGCCTCTCCTCGTGACGGTTTCAGTCTGGTGTCAGCCTCTCCTCGTGACGGTGTCAGTCTGGTGTCAGCCTCGCTAGTGACGGTTTCAGTCTGGTGTCAGCCTCTCCTCGTGACGGTGTCAGTCTGGTGTCAGCCTCGCTAGTGACGGGGTCGGTCTGGTGTCAGCCTCTCCTCGTGACGGTGTCAGTCTGGTGTCAGCCTCGCTAGTGACGGTTTCAGTCTGGTGTCAGCCTCTCCTCGTGACGGTGTCCGTCTGGTGTCAGCCTCGCTAGTGACGGGGTCGGTCTGGTGTCAGCCTCGCTAGTGACTGGGTCGGTCTGGTGTCAGCCTCGCCTCGTGACGGTGTCGGTCTGGTGTCAGCCTCGCCTCGTGACGGTGTCGGTCTGGTGTCATCCTCGCCTCGTGACGGGGTCGGTCTGGTGTCAGCCTCGCTAGTGACGGAGTCGGTCTGGTGTCAGCCTCTCCTCGTGACGGTGTCGGTCTGGTGTCAGCCTCTCCTCGTGACGGTGTCGGTCTGGTGTCAGCCTATCCTCGTGACAGGGTCCGTCTGGTGTCAGCCTCGCTAGTGACGGTTTCAGTCTGGTGTCAGCCTCTCCTCGTGACGGTGTCAGTCTGGTGTCAGCCTCGCTAGTGACGGTGTCAGTCTGGTGTCAGCCTCGCTAGTGACGGTTTCAGTCTGGTGTCAGCCTCTCCTCGTGACGGTGTCAGTCTGGTGTCAGCCTCTCCTCGTGACAGTGTCAGTCTGGTGTCAGCCTCGCTAGTGACGGTTTCAGTCTGGTGTCAGCCTCTCCTCGTGACGGTGTCAGTCTGGTGTCAGCCTCTCCTCGTGACGGTGTCAGTCTGGTGTCAGCCTCGCTAGTGACGGTTTCAGTCTGGTGTCAGCCTCTCCTCGTGACGGTGTCAGTCTGGTGTCAGCCTAGCTAGTGACGGTGTCAGTCTGGTGTCAGCCTCGCTAGTGACGGTTTCAGTCTGGTGTCAGCCTCTCCTCGTGACGGTGTCAGTCTGGTGTCAGCCTCGCTAGTGACGGTTTCAGTCTGGTGTCAGCCTCTCCTCGTGACGGTGTCAGTCTGGTGTCAGCCTCTCCTCGTGACGGTGTCAGTCTGGTGTCAACCTCGCTAGTGACGGTTTCAGTCTGGTGTCAGCCACTCCTCGTGACGGTGTCATTCTGGTGTCAGCCTCTCCTCGTGACGGTGTCAGTCTGGTGTCAGCCTCGCTAGTGACGGTTTCAGTCTGGTGTCAGCCTCTCCTCCTGACGGTGTCCGTCTGGTGTCAGCCTCGCTAGTGACGGGGTCGGTCTGGTGTCAGCCTCGCTAGTGACGGGGTCGGTCTGGTGTCAGCCTCGCCTCGTGACGGTGTCGGTCTGGTGTCAGCCTCGCCTCGTGACGGTGTCAGTCTGGTGTCAGCCTCGCTAGTGACGGTGTCAGTCTGGTGTCAGCCTCGCTAGTGACGGTTTCAGTCTGGTGTCAGCCTCTCCTCGTGACGGTGTCAGTCTGGTGTCAGCCTAGCTAGTGACGGGGTCGGTCTGGTGTCAGCCTCTCCTCGTAACGGGGTCGGTCTGGTGTCAGCCTCTCCTCGTGACGGTGTCAGTCTGGTGTCAGCCTCGCTAGTGACGGTTTCAGTCTGGTGTCAGCCTCTCCTCGTGACGGTGTCCGTCAGGTGTCAGCCTCGCTAGTGACGGGGTCGGTCTGGTGTCAGCCTCGCTAGTGACGGGGTCGGTCTGGTGTCAGCCTCGCCTCGTGATGGTGTCGGTCTGGTGTCAGCCTCGCCTCGTGACGGTGTCGGTATGGTGTCATCCTCGCTAGTGACGGTGTCGGTCTGGTGTCATCCTCGCTTCGTGACAGGGTCGGTCTGGTGTCAGCCTCGCTAGTGACGGAGTCGGTCTGGTGTCAGCCTCTCCTCGTGACGGTGTCGGGTCTGGTGTCAGCCTCTCCTCGTGACGGTGTCGGTCTGGTGTCAGCCTCTCCTCGTGACAGGGTCCGTCTGGTGTCAGCCTCGCTAGTGACGGTGTCGGTCTGGTGTCATCCTCGCTTCGTGACGGGGTCGGTCTGGTGTCAGCCTCGCTAGTGACGGAGTCGGTCTGGTGTCAGCCTCTCCTCGTGACGGTGTCGGTCTGGTGTCAGCCTCTCCTCGTGACGGTGTCGGTCTGGTGTCAGCCTCTCCTCGTGACAGGGTCCGTCTGGTGTCAGCCTCGCTAGTGACGGTTTCGGTCTGGTGTCAGCCTCTCCTCGTGACGGGGTCGGTCTGGTGTCAGCCTCTCCTCGTGACGGTGTCGGTCTGGTGTCAGCCTCTCCTCGTGACGGGGTCCGTCTGGTGTCAGCCTCTCCTCGTGACGGGGTCGGTCTGGTGTCAGCCTCTCCTCGTGACGGGGTCGGTCTGGTGTCAGCCTCTCCTCGTGACGGTGTCGGTCTGGTGTCAGCCTCTCCTCGTGACGGGGTCCGTCTGGTGTCAGCCTCTCCTCGTGACGGGGTCGGTCTGGTGTCAGCCTCTCCTCGTGACGGGGTCGGTCTGGTGTCAGCCTCGCTAGTGACGGTTTCAGTCTGGTGTCAGCCTCTCCTCGTGACGGTGTCAGTCTGGTGTCAGCCTCGCTAGTGACGGTGTCAGTCTGGTGTCAGCCTCGCTAGTGACGGTTTCAGTCTGGTGTCAGCCTCTCCTCGTGACGGTGTCAGTCTGGTGTCAGCCTCGCTAGTGACGGGGTCGGTCTGGTGTCAGCCTCTCCTCGTGATGGGGTCGGTCTGGTGTCAGCCTCTCCTCGTGACGGTGTCAGTCTGGTGTCAGCCTCGCTAGTGACGGTTTCAGTCTGGTGTCAGCCTCTCCTCGTGACGGTGTCAGTCTGGTGTCAGCCTCGCTAGTGACGGTTTCAGTCTGGTGTCAGCCTCTCCTCGTGACGGTGTCCGTCTGGTGTCAGCCTCTCCTCGTGACGGTGTCAGTCTGGTGTCAGCATCGCTAGTGACGGGGTCGGTCTGGTGTCAGCCTCTCCTCGTGACGGGGTCGGTCTGGTGTCAGCCTCTCCTCGTGACGGTGTCGGTCTGGTGTCAGCCTCTCCTCGTGACGGGGTCGGTCTGGTGTCAGCCTCTCCTCGTGACGGGGTCGGTCTGGTGTCAGCCTCTCCTCGTGACGGTGTCGGTCTGGTGTCAGCCTCTCCTCGTGACAGGGTCCGTCTGGTGTCAGCCTCGCTAGTGACGGTTTCGGTCTGGTGTCAGCCTCTCCTAGTGACGGTTTCAGTCTGGTGTCAGCCTCTCCTCGTGACGGTGTCAGTCTGGTGTCAGCCTCGCTAGTGACGGTGTCAGTCTGGTGTCAGCCTCGCTAGTGACGGTTTCAGTCTGGTGTCAGCCTCTCCTCGTGACGGTGTCAGTCTGGTGTCAGCCTCGCTAGTGACGGTTTCAGTCTGGTGTCAGCCTCTCCTCGTGACGGTGTCAGTCTGGTGTCAGCCTCTCCTCGTGACGGTGTCAGTCTGGTGTCAGCCTCGCTAGTGACGGTTTCAGTCTGGTGTCAGCCTCTCCTCGTGACGGTGTCAGTCTGGTGTCAGCCTCTCCTCGTGACGGTGTCAGTCTGGTGTCAGCCTCGCTAGTGACGGTTTCAGTCTGGTGTCAGCCTCTCCTCGTGACGGTGTCTGTCTGGTGTCAGCCTCGCTAGTGACGGGGTCGGTCTGGTGTCAGCCTCGCTAGTGACGGGGTCGGTCTGGTGTCAGCCTCGCCTCGTGACGGTGTCGGTCTGGTGTCATCCTCGCTAGTGACGGTGTCGGTCTGGTGTCATCCTCGCCTCGTGACGGGGTCGGTCTGGTGTCAGCCTCGCTAGTGACGGAGTCGGTCTGGTGTCAGCCTCTCCTCGTGACGGTGTCGGTCTGGTGTCAGCCTCTCCTCGTGACGGTGTCAGTCTGGTGTCAGCCTCGCTAGTGACGGTGTCAGTCTGGTGTCAGCCTCGCTAGTGACGGTTTCAGTCTGGTGTCAGCCTCTCCTCGTGACGGTGTCAGTCTGGTGTCAGCCTCGCTAGTGACGGGGTCGGTCTGGTGTCAGCCTCTCCTCGTGACGGGGTCGGTCTGGTGTCAGCCTCTCCTCGTGACGGTGTCAGTCTGGTGTCAGCCTCGCTAGTGACGGTTTCAGTCTGGTGTCAGCCTCTCCTCGTGACGGTGTCAGTCTGGTGTCAGCATCGCTAGTGACGGGGTCGGTCTGGTGTCAGCCTCACCTCGTGACGGGGTCGGTCTGGTGTCAGCCTCTCCTCGTGACGGTGTCGGTCTGGTGTCAGCCTCTCCTCGTGACGGGGTCGGTCTGGTGTCAGCCTCTCCTCGTGACGGGGTCGGTTTTGGTGTCAGCCTCTCCTCGTGACGGTGTCGGTCTGGTGTCAGCCTATCCTCGTGACAGGGTCCGTCTGGTGTCAGCCTCTCCTCGTGACGGTTTCAGTCTGGTGTCAGCCTCTCCTCGTGACGGTGTCAGTCTGGTGTCAGCCTCGCTAGTGACGGTGTCAGTCTGGTGTCAGCCTCGCTAGTGACGGTTTCAGTCTGGTGTCAGCCTCTCCTCGTGACGGTGTCAGTCTGGTGTCAGCCTCGCTAGTGACGGTTTCAGTCTGGTGTCAGCCTCTCCTCGTGACGGTGTCAGTCTGGTGTCAGCCTCTCCTCGTGACGGTGTCAGTCTGGTGTCAGCCTCGCTAGTGACGGTTTCAGTCTGGTGTCAGCCTCTCCTCGTGACGGTGTCCGTCTGGTGTCAGCCTCGCTAGTGACGGGGTCGGTCTGGTGTCAGCCTCGCTAGTGACGGGGTCGGTCTGGTGTCAGCCTCGCCTCGTGACGGTGTCGGTCTGGTGTCATCCTCGCTAGTGACGGTGTCGGTCTGGTGTCATCCTCGCCTCGTGACGGGGTCGGTCTGGTGTCAGCCTCGCTAGTGACGGAGTCGGTCTGGTGTCAGCCTCTCCTCGTGACGGTGTCGGTCTGGTGTCAGCCTCTCCTCGTGACGGTGTCGGTCTGGTGTCAGCCTCTCCTTGTGACAGGGTCCGTCTGGTGTCAGCCTCGCTAGTGACGGTTTCGGTCTGGTGTCAGCCTCTCCTCGTGACGGTGTCAGTCTGGTGTCAGCCTCGCTAGTGACGGTGTCAGTCTGGTGTCAGCCTTGCTAGTGACGGTGTCAGTCTGGTGTCAGCCTCTCCTCGTGACTGTGTCTGTCTGGTGTCAGCCTCTCCTCGTGACGGTGTCAGTCTGGTGTCAGCCTCGCTAGTGACGGTTTCAGTCTGGTGTCAGCCTCTCCTCGTGACGGTGTCCGTCTGGTGTCAGCCTCTCCTCGTGACGGTGTCAGTCTGGTATCAGCCTCGCTAGTGACGGGGTCGGTCTGGTGTCAGCCTCTCCTCGTGACGGGGTCGGTCTGGTGTCAGCCTCTCCTCGTGACGGTGTCCGTCTGGTGTCAGCCTCTCCTCGTGACGGGGTCCGTCTGGTGTCAGCCTCTCCTCGTGACGGGGTCGGTCTGGTGTCAGCCTCTCCTCGTGACGGGGT
Organism: Staurois parvus; assembly: GCF_062004578.1. Taxonomy (NCBI): domain Eukaryota; kingdom Metazoa; phylum Chordata; class Amphibia; order Anura; family Ranidae; genus Staurois; species Staurois parvus. Next base: position 10,755 of record NW_028321153.1, read on the forward strand.
CGGTCTGGTGTCAGCCTCGCTAGTGACGGTTTCAGTCTGGTGTTAGCCTCTCCTCGTGACGGTGTCAGTCTGGTGTCAGCCTTGCTAGTGACGGTGTCAGTCTGGTGTCAGCCTCGCTAGTGACGGTTTCAGTCTGGTGTCAGCCTCTCCTCGTGACGGTGTCAGTCTGGTGTCAGCCTCGCTAGTGACGGTGTCGGTCTGGTGTCAGCCTCTCCTCGTGACGGTGTCAGTCTGGTGTCAGCCTCGCTAGTGACGGTGTCGGTCTGGTGTCAGCCTCTCCTCGTGACGGTGTCAGTCTGGTGTCAGCCTCGCTAGTGACGGTTTCAGTCTGGTGTCAGCCTCTCCTCGTGACGGTGTCAGTCTGGTGTCAGCCTCGCTAGTGACGGTGTCGGTCTGGTGTCAGCCTCTCCTCGTGACGGTGTCAGTCTGGTGTCAGCCTCGCTAGTGACGGGGTCGGTCTGGTGTCAGCCTCTCCTCGTGACGGGGTCGGTCTGGTGTCAGCCTCTCCTCGTGACGGTGTCGGTCTGGTGTCAGCCTCTCCTCGTGAAGGGGTCCGTCTGGTGTCAGCCTCGCTAGTGACGGTTTCAGTCTGGTGTCAGCCTCTCCTCGTGACGGTGTCAGTCTGGTGTCAGCCTCGCTAGTGACGGTGTCAGTCTGGTGTCAGCCTCGCTAGTGACGGTTTCAGTCTGGTGTCAGCCTCTCCTCGTGACGGTGTCAGTCTGGTGTCAGCCTCGCTAGTGACGGTTTCAGTCTGGTGTCAGCCTCTCCTCGTGACGGTGTCAGTCTGGTGTCAGCCTCTCCTCGTGATGGTGTCAGTCTGGTGTCAGCCTCGCTAGTGACGGTTTCAGTCTGGTGTCAGCCTCTCCTCGTGACGGTGTCAGTCTGGTGTCAGCCTCTCCTCGTGACGGTGTCAGTCTGGTGTCAGCCTCGCTAGTGACGGTGTCAGTCTGGTGTCAGCCTCTCCTCGTGACGGTGTCGGTCTGGTGTCAGCCTCTCCTCGTGACGGGGTCCGTCTGGTGTCAGCCTCTCCTCGTGACGGGGTCGGTCTGGTGTCAGCCTCACCTCGTGACGGGGTCGGTCTGGTGTCAGCCTCGCTAGTGACAGTGTCAGTCTGGTGTCAGCCTCGCTAGTGACGGTGTCAGTCTGGTGTCAGCCTCTCCTCGTGACGGTGTCAGTCTGGTGTCAGCCTCTCCTCGTGACGGTGTCAGTCTGGTGTCAGCCTCGCTAGTGACGGTTTCAGTCTGGTGTCAGCCTCTCCTCGTGATGGTGTCAGTCTGGTGTCAGCCTCGCTAGTGACGGTTTCAGTCTGGTGTCAGCCTCTCCTCGTGACGGTGTCAGTCTGGTGTCAGCCTCTCCTCGTGATGGTGTCAGTCTGGTGTCAGCCTCGCTAGTGACGGTTTCAGTCTGGTGTCAGCCTCTCCTCGTGACGGTGTCAGTCTGGTGTCAGCCTCGCTAGTGACGGTTTCAGTCTGGTGTCAGCCTCTCCTCGTGACGGTGTCCGTCTGGTGTCAGCCTCGCTAGTGACGGGGTCGGTCTGGTGTCAGCCTCTCCTAGTGACGGGGTCGGTCTGGTGTCAGCCTCGCCTCGTGACGGTGTCGGTCTGGTGTCAGCCTCGCCTTGTGACGGTGTCGGTCTGGTGTCATCCTCGCTAGTGACGGTGTCGGTCTGGTGTCATCCTCGCCTCGTGACGGGGTCGGTCTGGTGTCAGCCTCGCTAGTGACGGAGTCGGTCTGGTGTCAGCCTCTCCTCGTGACGGTGTCGGTCTGGTGTAAGCCTCTCCTCGTGACAGGGTCCGTCTAGTGTCAGCCTCGCTAGTGACGGTTTCGGTCTGGTGTCAGCCTCTCCTCGTGACGGTGTCAGTCTGGTGTCAGCCTCGCTAGTGACGGTGTCAGTCTGGTGTCAGCCTCTCCTCGTGACAGGGTCCGTCTGGTGTCAGCCTCGCTAGTGACGGTTTCGGTCTGGTGTCAGCCTCTCCTCGTGACGGTGTCAGTCTGGTGTCAGCCTCGCTAGTGACGGTTTCTGTCTGGTGTCAGCCTCTCCTCGTGACGGTGTCCGTCTGGTGTCAGCCTCTCCTCGTGACAGGGTCCGTCTGGTGTCAGCCTCGCTAGTGACGGTTTCGGTCTGGTGTCAGCCTCTCCTCGTGACGGTGTCAGTCTGGTGTCAGCCTCGCTAGTGACGGTGTGAGTCTGGTGTCAGCCTCGCTAGTGACGGTGTCAGTCTGGTGTCAGCCTCGCTTGTGACGGTGTCAGTCTGGTGTCAGCCTCTCCTCGTGACGGTGTCAGTCTGGTGTCAGCCTCTCCTCGTGACGGTGTCAGTCTGGTGTCAGCCTCGCTAGTGACGGTGTCAGTCTGCTGTCAGCCTCGCTAGTGACGGTTTCAGTCTGGTGTCAGCCTCTCCTCGTGACGGTGTCAGTCTGGTGTCAGCCTCGCTAGTGACGGTGTCAGTCTGGTGTCAGCCTCGCTAGTGACGGTTTCAGTCTGGTGTCAGCCTCTCCTCGTGACGGTGTCAGTCTGGTGTCAGCCTCGCTAGTGACGGTTTCAGTCTGGTGTCAGCCTCTCCTCGTGACGGTGTCAGTCTGGTGTCAGCCTCTCCTCGTGACAGTGTCAGTCTGGTGTCAGCCTCGCTAGTGACGGTTTCAGTCTGGTGTCAGCCTCTCCTCGTGACGGGGTCGGTCTGGTGTCAGCCTCTCCTCGTGACGGTGTCGGTCTGGTGTCAGCCTCTCCTCGTGACGGGGTCCGTCTGGTGTCAGCCTCTCCTCGTGACGGGGTCGGTCTGGTGTCAGCCTCTCCTCGTGACGGGGTCGGTCTGGTGTCAGCCTCTCCTCGTGACGGTGTCGGTCTGGTGTCAGCCTCTCCTCGTGACGGGGTCCGTCTGGTGTCAGCCTCTCCTCGTGACGGGGTCGGTCTGGTGTCAGCCTCTCCTCGTGACGGGGTCGGTCTGGTGTCAGCCTCGCTAGTGACGGTTTCAGTCTGGTGTCAGCCTCTCCTCGTGACGGTGTCAGTCTGGTGTCAGCCTCGCTAGTGTCGGTGTCAGTCTGGTGTCAGCCTCTCCTCGTGACGGTGTCAGTCTGGTGTCAGCCTCGCTAGTGACGGTTTCAGTCTGGTGTCAGCCTCTCCTCGTGACGGTGTCAGTCTGGTGTCAGCCTCGCTAGTGACGGTTTCAGTCTGGTGTCAGCCTCTCCTCGTGACGGTGTCCGTCTGGTGTCAGCCTCTCCTCGTGACGGTGTCAGTCTGGTGTCAGCATCGCTAGTGACGGGGTCGGTCTGGTGTCAGCCTCTCCTCGTGACGGGGTCGGTCTGGTGTCAGCCTCTCCTCGTGACGGTGTCGGTCTGGTGTCAGCCTCTCCTCGTGACGGGGTCGGTCTGGTGTCAGCCTCTCCTCGTGACGGGGTCGGTCTGGTGTCAGCCTCTCCTCGTGACGGGGTCGGTCTGGTGTCAGCCTCGCTAGTGACGGTTTCAGTCTGGTGTCAGCCTCTCCTCGTGACGGTGTCAGTCTGGTGTCAGCCTCGCTAGTGACGGTGTCAGTCTGGTGTCAGCCTCGCTAGTGACGGTTTCAGTCTGGTGTCAGCCTCTCCTCGTGACGGTGTCAGTCTGATGTCAGCCTCGCTAGTGACGGTTTCAGTCTGGTGTCAGCCTCTCCTCGTGACGGTGTCAGTCTGGTGTCAGCCTCTCCTCGTGACGGTGTCAGTCTGGTGTCAGCCTCGCTAGTGACGGTTTCAGTCTGGTGTCAGCCTCTCCTCGTGACGGTGTCAGTCTGGTGTCAGCCTCTCCTCGTGACGGTGTCAGTCTGGTGTCAGCCTCGCTAGTGACGGTTTCAGTCTGGTGTCAGCCTCTCCTCGTGACGGTGTCCGTCTGGTGTCAGCCTCGCTAGTGACGGGGTCGGTCTGGTGTCAGCCTCGCTAGTGACGGGGTCGGTCTGGTGTAAGCCTCGCCTCGTGACGGTGTCGGTCTGGTGTCAGCCTCGCCTCGTGACGGTGTCGGTCTGGTGTCATCCTCGCTAGTGACGGTGTCGGTCTGGTGTCATCCTCGCCTCGTGACGGGGTCGGTCTGGTGTCAGCCTCGCTAGTGACGGAGTCGGTCTGGTGTCAGCCTCTCCTCGTGACGGGGTCGGTCTGGTGTCAGCCTCTCCTCGTGACGGTGTCGGTCTGGTGTCAGCCTCTCCTCGTGACGGGGTCGGTCTGGTGTCAGCCTCTCCTCGTGACGGTGTCGGTCTGGTGTCAGCCTCGCCTCGTGACGGTGTCGGTCTGGTGTCATCCTCGCTAGTGACGGTGTCGGTCTGGTGTCATCCTCGCCTCGTGACGGGGTCGGTCTGGTGTCAGCCTCGCTAGTGACGGAGTCGGTCTGGTGTCAGCCTCTCCTCGTGACGGGGTCGGTCTGGTGTCAGCCTCTCCTCGTGACGGTGTCGGTCTGGTGTCAGCCTCTCCTCGTGACGGGGTCGGTCTGGTGTCAGCCTCTCCTCGTGACGGGGTCGGTCTGGTGTCAGCCTCGCTAGTGACGGTGTCGGTCTGGTGTCAGCCTCTCCTCGTGACGGTGTCGGTCTGGTGTCAGCCTCTCCTCGTGACAGGGTCCGTCTGGTGTCAGCCTCGCTAGTGACGGTGTCAGTCTGGTGTCAGCCTCGCTAGTGACGGTGTCAGTCTGGTGTCAGCCTCTCCTCGTGACGGTGTCAGTCTGGTGTCAGCCTCTCCTCGTGACGGTGTCAGTCTGGTGTCAGCCTCGCTAGTGTCAGTTTCAGTCTGGTGTCAGCCTCTCCTCGTGACGGTGTCCGTCTGGTGTCAGCCTCGCTAGTGACGGGGTCGGTCTGGTGTCAGCCTCGCTAGTGACGGGGTCGGTCTGGTGTAAGCCTCGCCTCGTGACGGTGTCGGTCTGGTGTCAGCCTCGCCTCGTGACGGTGTCGGTCTGGTGTCATCCTCGCTAGTGACGGTGTCGGTCTGGTGTCATCCTCGCCTCGTGACGGGGTCGGTCTGGTGTCAGCCTCGCTAGTGACGGAGTCGGTCTGGTGTCAGCCTCTCCTCGTGACGGGGTCGGTCTGGTGTCAGCCTCTCCTCGTGACGGTGTCGGTCTGGTGTCAGCCTCTCCTCGTGACGGGGTCGGTCTGGTGTCAGCCTCTCCTCGTGACGGTGTCGGTCTGGTGTCAGCCTCGCCTCGTGACGGTGTCGGTCTGGTGTCATCCTCGCTAGTGACGGTGTCGGTCTGGTGTCATCCTCGCCTCGTGACGGGGTCGGTCTGGTGTCAGCCTCGCTAGTGACGGAGTCGGTCTGGTGTCAGCCTCTCCTCGTGACGGGGTCGGTCTGGTGTCAGCCTCTCCTCGTGACGGTGTCGGTCTGGTGTCAGCCTCTCCTCGTGACGGGGTCGGTCTGGTGTCAGCCTCTCCTCGTGACGGGGTCGGTCTGGTGTCAGCCTCGCTAGTGACGGTGTCGGTCTGGTGTCAGCCTCTCCTCGTGACGGTGTCGGTCTGGTGTCAGCCTCTCCTCGTGACAGGGTCCGTCTGGTGTCAGCCTCGCTAGTGACGGTTTCGGTCTGGTGTCAGCCTCTCCTCGTGACGGTGTCAGTCTGGTGTCAGCCTCGCAAGTGACGGTGTCAGTCTGGTGTCAGCCTCGCTAGTGACGGTGTCAGTCTGGTGTCAGCCTCTCCTCGTGACGGTGTCAGTCTGGTGTCAGCCTCTCCTCGTGACGGTGTCAGTCTGGTGTCAGCCTCGCTAGTGACAGTTTCAGTCTGGTGTCAGCCTCTCCTCGTGACGGGGTCGGTCTGGTGTCAGCCTCTCCTCGTGACGGGGTCGGTCTGGTGTCAGCCTCGCTAGTGACGGTTTCAGTCTGGTGTCAGCCTCTCCTCGTGACGGTGTCAGTCTGGTGTCAGCCTCGCTAGTGACGGTGTCAGTCTGGTGTCAGCCTCGCTAGTGACGGTTTCAGTCTGGTGTCAGCCTCTCCTCGTGACGGTGTCAGTCTGATGTCAGCCTCGCTAGTGACGGTTTCAGTCTGGTGTCAGCCTCTCCTCGTGACGGTGTCAGTCTGGTGTCAGCCTCTCCTCGTGACGGTGTCAGTCTGGTGTCAGCCTCGCTAGTGACGGTTTCAGTCTGGTGTCAGCCTCTCCTCGTGACGGTGTCAGTCTGGTGTCAGCCTCTCCTCGTGACGGTGTCAGTCTGGTGTCAGCCTCGCTAGTGACGGTTTCAGTCTGGTGTCAGCCTCTCCTCGTGACGGTGTCCGTCTGGTGTCAGCCTCGCTAGTGACGGGGTCGGTCTGGTGTCAGCCTCGCTAGTGACGGGGTCGGTCTGGTGTAAGCCTCGCCTCGTGACGGTGTCGGTCTGGTGTCAGCCTCGCCTCGTGACGGTGTCGGTCTGGTGTCATCCTCGCTAGTGACGGTGTCGGTCTGGTGTCATCCTCGCCTCGTGACGGGGTCGGTCTGGTGTCAGCCTCGCTAGTGACGGAGTCGGTCTGGTGTCAGCCTCTCCTCGTGACGGGGTCGGTCTGGTGTCAGCCTCTCCTCGTGACGGTGTCGGTCTGGTGTCAGCCTCTCCTCGTGACGGGGTCGGTCTGGTGTCAGCCTCTCCTCGTGACGGTGTCGGTCTGGTGTCAGCCTCGCCTCGTGACGGTGTCGGTCTGGTGTCATCCTCGCTAGTGACGGTGTCGGTCTGGTGTCATCCTCGCCTCGTGACGGGGTCGGTCTGGTGTCAGCCTCGCTAGTGACGGAGTCGGTCTGGTGTCAGCCTCTCCTCGTGACGGGGTCGGTCTGGTGTCAGCCTCTCCTCGTGACGGTGTCGGTCTGGTGTCAGCCTCTCCTCGTGACGGGGTCGGTCTGGTGTCAGCCTCTCCTCGTGACGGGGTCGGTCTGGTGTCAGCCTCGCTAGTGACGGTGTCGGTCTGGTGTCAGCCTCTCCTCGTGACGGTGTCGGTCTGGTGTCAGCCTCTCCTCGTGACAGGGTCCGTCTGGTGTCAGCCTCGCTAGTGACGGTTTCGGTCTGGTGTCAGCCTCTCCTCGTGACGGTGTCAGTCTGGTGTCAGCCTCGCAAGTGACGGTGTCAGTCTGGTGTCAGCCTCGCTAGTGACGGTGTCAGTCTGGTGTCAGCCTCTCCTCGTGACGGTGTCAGTCTGGTGTCAGCCTCTCCTCGTGACGGTGTCAGTCTGGTGTCAGCCTCGCTAGTGACAGTTTCAGTCTGGTGTCAGCCTCTCCTCGTGACGGGGTCGGTCTGGTGTCAGCCTCGCTAGTGACGGAGTCGGTCTGGTGTCAGCCTCTCCTCGTGACGGTGTCGGTCTGGTGTCAGCCTCTCCTCGTGACGGTGTCAGTCTGGTGTCAGCATCGCTAGTGACGGTTTCAGTCTGGTGTCAGCCTCTCCTCGTGACGGTGTCAGTCTGGTGTCAGCCTCGCTAGTGACGGTTTCAGTCTGGTGTCAGCCTCTCCTCGTGACGGTGTCAGTCTGGTGTCAGCCTCTCCTCGTGACGGTGTCAGTCTGGTGTCAGCCTCGCTAGTGACGGTTTCAGTCTGGTGTCAGCCTCTCCTCGTGACGGTGTCCGTCTGGTGTCAGCCTCGCTAGTGACGGGGTCGGTCTGGTGTCAGCCTCGCTAGTGACGGGGTCGGTCTGGTGTCAGCCTCGCCTCGTGACGGTGTCGGTCTGGTGTCAGCCTCGCCTCGTGACGGTGTCGGTCTGGTGTCATCCTCGCTAGTGACGGTGTCGGTCTGGTGTCATCCTCGCCTCGTGACGGGGTCGGTCTGGTTTCAGCCTCGCTAGTGACGGAGTCGGTCTGGTGTCAGCCTCTCCTCGTGACGGGGTCGGTCTGGTGTCAGCCTCTCCTCGTGACGGTGTCGGTCTGGTGTCAGCCTCTCCTCGTGACGGGGTCGGTCTGGTGTCAGCCTCTCCTCGTGACGGGGTCGGTCTGGTGTCAGCCTCTCCTCGTGACGGTGTCGGTCTGGTGTCAGCCTCTCCTTGTGACGGTGTCGGTCTGGTGTCAGCCTCGCTAGTGACGGTTTTGGTCTGGTGTCAGCCTCTCCTCGTGACGGTGTCAGTCTGGTGTCAGCCTCGCTAGTGACGGTGTCAGTCTGGTGTCAGCCTCGCTAGTGACGGTGTCAGTCTGGTGTCAGCCTCTCCTCGTGACGGTGTCAGTCTGGTGTCAGCCTCTCCTCGTGACGGTGTCAGTCTGGTGTCAGCCTCGCTAGTGACGGTTTCAGTCTGGTGTCAGCCTCTCCTCGTGACGGTGTCGGTCTGGTGTCAGCCTCTCCTCGTGACGGGGTCCGTCTGGTGTCAGCCTCTCCTCGTGACGGGGTCGGTCTGGTGTCAGCCTCTCCTCGTGACGGTGTCAGTCTGGTGTCAGCCTCGCTAGTGACGGTGTCAGTCTGGTGTCAGCCTCGCTAGTGACGGTTTCAGTCTGGTGTCAGCCTCTCCTCGTGACGGTGTCAGTCTGGTGTCAGCCTCGCTAGTGACGGTTTCAGTCTGGTGTCAGCCTCTCCTCGTGACGGTGTCCGTCTGGTGTCAGCCTTGCTAGTGACGGGGTCGGTCTGGTGTCAGCCTCGCTAGTGACGGGGTCGGTCTGGTGTCAGCCTCGCCTCGTGACGGTGTCGGTCTGGTGTCATCCTCGCTAGTGACGGTGTCGGTCTGGTGTCATCCTCGCCTCGTGACGGGGTCAGTCTGGTGTCAGCCTCGCTAGTGATGGAGTCGGTCTGGTGTCAGCCTTTCCTCGTGACGGTGTCGGTCTGGTGTCAGCCTCTCCTCGTGACAGGGTCCGTCTGGTGTCAGCCTCGCTAGTGACGGTTTCGGTCTGGTGTCAGCCTCTCCTCGTGACGGTGTCAGTCTGGTGTCAGCCTCGCTAGTGACGGTGTCAGTCTGGTGTCAGCCTCGCTAGTGACGGTGTCAGTCTGGTGTCAGCCTCTCCTCGTGACGGTGTCAGTCTGGTGTCAGCCTCTCCTCGTGACGGTGTCAGTCTGGTGTCAGCCTCGCTAGTGACGGGGTCGGTCTGGTGTCAGCCTCTCCTCGTGACGGGGTCGGTCTGGTGTCAGCCTCTCCTCGTGACGGTGTCAGTCTGGTGTCAGCCTCGCTAGTGACGGTTTCAGTCTGGTGTCAGCCTCTCCTCGTGACGGTGTCCGTCTGGTGTCAGCCTCTCCTCGTGACGGTGTCAGTCTGGTGTCAGCCTCGCTAGTGACGGGGTCGGTCTGGTGTAAGCCTCTCCTCGTGACGAGGTCGGTCTGGTGTCAGCCTCTCCTCGTAACGGTGTCGGTCTGGTGTCAGCCTCTCCTCGTGAAGGGGTCCGTCTGGTGTCAAGCCTCTCCTCGTGACGGGGTCGGTCTGGTGTCAGCCTCTCCTCGTGACGGGGTCGGTCTGGTGTCAGCCTCGCTAGTGACGGTTTCAGTCTGGTGTCAGCCTCTCCTCGTGACGGTGTCAGTCTGGTGTCAGCCTCGCTAGTGACGGTGTCAGTCTGGTGTCAGCCTCTCCTCGTGACGGGGTCGGTCTGGTGTCAGCCTCTCCTCGTGACGGGGTCGGTCTGGTGTCAGCCTCGCTAGTGACGGTTTCAGTCTGGTGTCAGCCTCTCCTCGTGACGGTGTCAGTCTGGTGTCAGCCTCGCTAGTGACGGTGTCAGTCTGGTGTCAGCCTCGCTAGTGACGGTTTAAGTCTGGTGTCAGCCTCTCCTCGTGACGGTGTCCGTCTGGTGTCAGCCTCGCTAGTGACGGGGTCGGTCTGGTGTCAGCCTCGCTAGTGACGGGGTCGGTCTGGTGTCAGCCTCGCCTCGTGACGGTGTCGGTCTGGTGTCAGCCTCGCCTCGTGACGGTGTCGGTCTGGTGTCATCCTCGCTAGTGACGGTGTCGGTCTGGTGTCATCCTCGCCTCGCGACGGGGTCGGTCTGGTGTCAGCCTCGCTAGTGACGGAGTCGGTCTGGTGTCAGCCTCTCCTCGTGACGGTGTCAGTCTGGTGTCAGCCTCTCCTCGTGACGGTGTCAGTCTGGTGTCAGCTTCTCCTCGTGACGGTGTCAGTCTGGTGTCAGCCTCGCTAGTGACGGGGTCAGTCTGGTGTCAGCCTCTCCTCGTGACGGGGTCGGTCTGGTGTCAGCCTCTCCTCGTGACGGTGTCGGTCTGGTGTCAGCCTCTCCTCATGACGGGGTCCGTCTGGTGTCAGCCTCTCCTCGTGACGGGGTCGGTCTGGTGTCAGCCTCGCTAGTGACGGTTTCAGTCTGGTGTCAGCCTCTCCTCGTGACGGTGTCAGTCTGGTGTCAGCCTCGCTAGTGACGGTGTCAGTCTGGTGTCAGCCTCGCTAGTGACGGTTTCAGTCTGGTGTCAGCCTCTCCTCGTGACGGTGTCAGTCTGGTGTCAGCCTCGCTAGTGACGGGGTCGGTCTGGTGTCAGCCTCTCCTCGTGACGGGGTCGGTCTGGTGTCAGCCTCTCCTCGTGACGGTGTCAGTCTGGTGTCAGCCTCGCTAGTGACGGTTTCAGTCTGGTGTCAGCCTCTCCTCGTGACGGTGTCCGTCTGGTGTCAGCCTCGCTAGTGACGGGGTCGGTCTGGTGTCAGCCTCGCTAGTGACGGGGTCGGTCTGGTGTCAGCCTCGCCTCGTGACGGTGTCGGTCTGGTGTCAGCCTCGCCTCGTGACGGTGTCGGTCTGGTGTCATCCTCGCTAGTGACGGAGTCGGTCTGGTGTCAGCCTCTCCTCGTGACGGTGTCGGTCTGGTGTCAGCCTCTCCTCGTGACGGTGTCGGTCTGGTGTCAGCCTCTCCTCGTGACAGGGTCCGTCTGGTGTCAGCCTCGCTAGTGACGGTTTCGGTCTGGTGTCAGCCTCTCCTCGTGACGGTGTCAGTCTGGTGTCAGCCTCGCTAGTGACGGTGTCAGTCTGGTGTCAGCCTCGCTAGTGACGGTGTCAGTCTGGTGTCAGCCTCTCCTCGTGACGGTGTCAGTCTGGTGTCAGCCTCTCCTCGTGACGGTGTCAGTCTGGTGTCAGCCTCTCCTCGTGACGGTGTCGGTCTGGTGTCAGCCCCGCTAGTGACGGGGTCGGTCTGGTGTCAGCCTCTCCTCGTGACGGTGTCAGTCTGGTGTCAGCCTCGCTAGTAACGGTTTCAGTCTGGTGTCAGCCTCTCCTCGTGACGGTGTCCGTCTGGTGTCAGCCTCTCCTCGTGACGGTGTCAGTCTGGTGTCAGCCTCGCTAGTGACGGTTTCAGTCTGGTGTCAGCCTCTCCTCGTGACGGGGTCGGTCTGGTGTCAGCCTCTCCTCGTGACGGTGTCGGTCTGGTGTCAGCCTCTCCTCGTGACGGGGTCAGTCTGGTGTCAGCCTCTCCTCGTGACGGGGTCGGTCTGGTGTCAGCCTCGCTAGTGACGGTTTCAGTCTGGTGTCAGCCTCTCCTCGTGACGGTGTCAGTCTGGTGTCAGCCTCGCTAGTGACGGTGTCAGTCTGGTGTCAGCCTCGCTAGTGACGGTTTCAGTCTGGTGTCAGCCTCTCCTCGTGACGGTGTCAGTCTGGTGTCAGCCTCGCTAGTGACGGTTTCAGTCTGGTGTCAGCCTCTCCTCGTGACGGTGTCAGTCTGGTGTCAGCCTCTCCTCGTGACAGTGTCAGTCTGGTGTCAGCCTCGCTAGTGACGGTTTCAGTCTGGTGTCAGCCTCTCCTCGTGACGGTGTCAGTCTGGTGTCAGCCTCTCCTCGTAACGGTGTCAGTCTGGTGTCAGCCTCGCTAGTGACGGTTTCAGTCTGGTGTCAGCCTCTCCTCGTGACGGTGTCCGTCTGGTGTCAGCCTCGCTAGTGACGGGGTCTGTCTGGTGTCAGCCTCGCTAGTGACGGGGTCGGTCTGGTGTCAGCCTCGCCTCGTGACGGTGTCGGTCTGGTGTCAGCCTCGCCTCGTGACGGTGTCGGTCTGGTGTCATCCTCGCTAGTGACGGTGTCGGTCTGGTGTCATCCTCGCCTCGTGACGGGGTCGGTCTGGTGTCAGCCTCGCTAGTGACGGAGTCGGTCTGGTGTCAGCCTCTCCTCGTGACGGTGTCGGTCTGGTGTCAGCCTCTCCTCGTGACGGTGTCAGTCTGGTGTCAGCCTCGCTAGTGACGGTGTCAGTCTGGTGTCAGCCTCGCTAGTGACGGTGTCAGTCTGGTGTCAGCCTCTCCTCGTGACGGTGTCAGTCTGGTGTCAGCCTCGCTAGTGACGGTTTCGGTCTGGTGTCAGCCTCTCCTCGTGACGGTGTCAGTCTGGTGTCAGCCTCGCTAGTGACGGTTTTAGTCTGGTGTCAGCCTCTCCTTGTGACGGTGTCAGTCTGGTGTCAGCCTCTCCTCGTGACGGTGTCAGTCTGGTGTCAGCCTCTCCTCGTGACGGTGTCAGTCTGGTGTCAGCCTCTCCTCGTGACGGTGTCAGTCTGGTGCCAGCCTCGCTAGTGACGGTTTCAGTCTGGTGTCAGCCTCTCCTCGTGACGGTGTCAGTCTGGTGTCAGCCTCTCCTCGTGACGGTGTCAGTCTGGTGTCAGCCTCGCTAGTGACGGTTTCAGTCTGGTGTCAGCCTCGCCTCGTGACGGTGTCGGTCTGGTGTCAGCCTCGCCTCGTGACGGTGTCGGTCTGGTGTCAGCCTCGCTAGTGACGGTGTCAGTCTGGTGTCAGCCTCGCTAGTGACGGTTTCAGTCTGGTGTCAGCCTCTCCTCGTGACGGTGTCAGTCTGGTGTCAGCCTCTCCTCGTGATGGTGTCCGTCTGGTGTCAGCCTCGCTAGTGACGGGGTCGGTCTGGTGTCAGCCTCGCTAGTGACGGGGTCGGTCTGGTGTAAGCCTCGCCTCGTGACGGTGTCGGTCTGGTGTCAGCCTCGCCTCGTGACGGTGTCGGTCTGGTGTCATCCTCGCTAGTGACGGTGTCGGTCTGGTGTCATCCTTGCCTCGTGACGGGGTCGGTCTGGTGTCAGCCTCGCTAGTGACGGAGTCGGTCTGGTGTCAGCCTCTCCTCGTGACGGTGTCAGTCTGGTGTCAGCCTCGCTAGTGACGGGGTCGGTCTGGTGTCAGCCTCTCCTCGTGATGGGGTCGGTCTGGTGTCAGCCTCTCCTCGTGACGGTGTCAGTCTGGTGTCAGCCTCGCTAGTGACGGTTTCAGTCTGGTGTCAGCCTCTCCTCGTGACGGTGTCCGTCTGGTGTCAGCCTCGCTAGTGACGGGGTCGGTCTGGTGTCAGCCTCGCCTCGTGACGGTGTCGGTCTGGTGTCAGCCTCGCCTCGTGACGGTGTCGGTCTGGTGTCATCCTCGCTATTGACGGTGTCGGTCTGGTGTCATCCTCGCCTCGTGACGGGGTCGGTCTGGTGTCAGCCTCGCTAGTGATGGAGTCGGTCTGGTGTCAGCCTCTCCTCGTGACGGTGTCGGTCTGGTGTCAGCCTCTCCTCGTGACGGTGTCGGTCTGGTGTCAGCCTCTCCTCGTGACAGGGTCAGTCTGGTGTCAGCCTCGCTAGTGACGGTTTCAGTCTGGTGTCAGCCTCTCCTCGTGACGGTGTCCGTCTGGTGTCAGCCTCTCCTCGTGACGGTGTCAGTCTGGTGTCAGCCTCGCTAGTGACGGGGTCGGTCTGGTGTCAGCCTCTCCTCGTGACGGGGTCGGTCTGGTGTCAGCCTCTCATCGTGACGGTGTCAGTCTGGTGTCAGCCTCTCCTCGTGACGGTGTCAGTCTGGTGTCAGCCTCGCTAGTGACGGTTTCAGTCTGGTGTCAGCCTCTCCTCGTGACGGTGTCAGTCTGGTGTCAGCCTCGCTAGTGACGGTTTCAGTCTGGTGTCAGCCTCTCCTCGTGACGGTGTCCGTCTGGTGTCAGCCTCTCCTCGTGACGGTGTCAGTCTGGTGTCAGCCTCGCTAGTGACGGTGTCAGTCTGGTGTCAGCCTCGCTAGTGACGGTGTCAGTCTGGTGTCAGCCTCGCTAGTGACGGTGTCAGTCTGGTGTCAGCCTCGCTAGTGACGGTGTCAGTCTGGTGTCAGCCTCTCCTCATGACGGTGTCAGTCTGGTGTCAGCCTCTCCTCGTGACGGTGTCCGTCTGGTGTCAGCCTCTCCTCGTGACGGTGTCAGTCTGGTGTCAGCCTCGCTAGTGACGGTGTCAGTCTGGTGTCAGCCTCGCTAGTGACGGTGTCAGTCTGGTGTCAGCCTCGCTAGTGACGGTGTCAGTCTGGTGTCAGCCTCTCCTCATGACGGTGTCAGTCTGGTGTCAGCCTCTCCTCGTGACGGTGTCAGTCTGGTGTCAGCCTCTCCTCGTGACGGTGTCAGTCTGGTGTCAGCCTCGCTAGTGACGGTGTCAGTCTGGTGTCAGCCTCGCTAGTGACGGTGTCAGTCTGGTGTCAGCCTCTCCTCGTGACGGTGTCAGTCTGGTGTCAGCCTCGCTAGTGACGGTGTCAGTCTGGTGTCAGCCTCGCTAGTGACGGTGTCAGTCTGGTGTCAGCCTCTCCTCGTGACGGTGTCAGTCTGGTGTCAGCCTCTCCTCGTGACGGTGTCAGTCTGGTGTCAGCCTCGCTAGTGACGGTTTCAGTCTGGTGTCAGCCTCTCCTCGTGACGGTGTCCGTCTGGTGTCAGCCTCTCCTCGTGACGGTGTCAGTCTGGTGTCAGCCTCGCTAGTGACGGGGTCGGTCTGGTGTCAGCCTCTCCTCGTGACGGGGTCGGTTTGGTGTCAGCCTCTCCTCGTGACGGTGTCGGTCTGGTGTCAGCCTCTCCTCGTGACGGGGTCCGTCTGGTGTCAGCCTCTCCTCGTGACGGGGTCGGTCTGGTGTCAGCCTCTCCTCGTGACGGGGTCGGTCTGGTGTCAGCCTCGCTAGTGACGGTTTCAGTCTGGTGTCAGCCTCTCCTCGTGACGGTGTCAGTCTGGTGTCAGCCTCGCTAGTGACGGTGTCAGTCTGGTGTCAGCCTCGCTAGTGACGGTTTCAGTCTGGTGTCAGCCTCTCCTCGTGACGGTGTCCGTCTGGTGTCAGCCTCGCTAGTGACGGGGTCGGTCTGGTGTCAGCCTCGCTAGTGACAGGGTCGGTCTGGTGTCAGCCTCGCCTCGTGACGGTGTCGGTCTGGTGTCAGCCTCGCCTCGTGACGGTGTCGGTCTGGTGTCATCCTTGCTAGTGACGGTGTCGGTCTGGTGTCACCCTCGCCTCGTGACGGGGTCGGTCTGGTGTCAGCCTCGCTAGTGACGGAGTCGGTCTGGTGTCAGCCTCTCCTCGTGACGGTGTCGGTCTGGTGTCAGCCTCTCCTCGTGACGGTGTCGGTCTGGTGTCAGCCTCTCCTCGTGACGGTGTCAGTCTGGTGTCAGCCTCGCTAGTGACGGTGTCAGTCTGGTGTCAGCCTCGCTAGTGACGGTGTCAGTCTGGTGTCAGCCTCTCCTCGTGACGGTGTCAGTCTGGTGTCAGCCTCTCCTCGTGACGGTGTCAGTCTGGTGTCAGCCTCGCTAGTGACGGTTTCAGTCTGGTGTCAGCCTCTCCTCGTGACGGTGTCAGTCTGGTGTCAGCCTCGCTAGTCACGGTTTCAGTCTGGTGTCAGCCTCTCCTCGTGACGGTGTCCGTCTGGTGTCAGCCTCTCCTCGTGACGGTGTCAGTCTGGTGTCAGCCTCGCTAGTGACGGTTTCAGTCTGGTGTCAGCCTCTCCTCGTGACGGTGTCAGTCTGGTGTCAGCCTCTCCTCGTGACGGTGTCAGTCTGGTGTCAGCCTCGCTAGTGACGGTTTCAGTCTGGTGTCAGCCTCTCCTCGTGACGGTGTCGGTCTGGTGTCAGCCTCGCTAGTGACGGGGTCGGTCTGGTGTCAGCCTCGCCTCGTGACGGTGTCGGTCTGGTGTCAGCCTCGCCTCGTGACGGTGTCGGTCTGGTGTCATCCTCGCTAGTGACGGTGTCGGTCTGGTGTCAGCCTCGCTAGTGACGGAGTCGGTCTGGTGTCAGCCTCTCCTCGTGACGGTGTCGGTCTGGTGTCAGCCTCTCCTCGTGACGGTGTCGGTCTGGTGTCAGCCTCTCCTCGTGACAGTGTCCGTCTGGTGTCAGCCTCGCTAGTGACGGTTTCGGTCTGGTGTCAGCCTCTCCTCGTGACGGTGTCAGTCTGGTGTCAGCCTCGCTAGTGACGGTGTCAGTCTGGTGTCAGCCTCGCTAGTGACGGTTTCAGTCTGGTGTCAGCCTCGCTAGTGACGGTGTCAGTCTGGTGTCAGCCTCTCCTCGTGACGGTGTCCGTCTGGTGTCAGCCTCTCCTCGTGACGGTGTCAGTCTGGTGTCAGCCTCGCTAGTGACGGGGTCGGTCTGGTGTCAGCCTCTCCTCGTGACGGGGTCGGTCTGGTGTCAGCCTCTCCTCGTGACGGTGTCGGTCTGGTGTCAGCCTCTCCTCGTGACGGGGTCCGTCTGGTGTCAGCCTCTCCTCGTGACGGGGTCGGTCTGGTGTCAGCCTCTCCTCGTGACGGGGTCGGTCTGGTGTCAGCCTCGCTAGTGACGGTTTCAGTCTGGTGTCAGCCTCTCCTCGTGACGGTGTCAGTCTGGTGTCAGCCTCGCTAGTGACGGTGTCAGTCTGGTGTCAGCCTCGCTAGTGACGGTTTAAGTCTGGTGTCAGCCTCTCCTCGTGACGGTGTCCGTCTGGTGTCAGCCTCGCTAGTGACGGGGTCGGTCTGGTGTCAGCCTCGCTAGTGACGGGGTCGGTCTGGTGCCAGCCTCGCCTCGTGACGGTGTCGGTCTGGTGTCAGCCTCGCCTCGTGACGGTGTCGGTCTGGTGTCATCCTTGCTAGTGACGGTGTCGGTCTGGTGTCATCCTCGCCTCGTGACGGGGTCGGTCTGGTTTCAGCCTTGCTAGTGACGGAGTCGGTCTGGTGTCAGCCTCTCCTCGTGACGGTGTCGGTCTGGTGTCAGCCTCTCCTCGTGACGGTGTCGGTCTGGTGTCAGCCTCTCCTCGTGACAGGGTCCGTCTGGTGTCAGCCTCGCTAGTGACGGTTTCGGTCTGGTGTCAGCCTCTCCTCGTGACGGTGTCAGTCTGGTGTCAGCCTCGCTAGTGACGGTTTCAGTCTGGTGTCAGCCTCTCCTCGTGACGGTGTCAGTCTGGTGTCAGCCTCTCCTCGTGACGGTGTCAGTCTGGTGTCAGCCTCGCTAGTGACGGTTTCAGTCTGGTGTCAGCCTCTCCTCGTGACGGTGTCCGTCTGGTGTCAGCCTCGCTAGTGACGGGGTCGGTCTGGTGTCAGCCTCGCTAGTGACGGGGTCGGTCTGGTGTCAGCCTCGCCTCGTGACGGTGTCGGTCTGGTGTCAGCCTCGCCTCGTGACGGTGTCGGTCTGGTGTCATCCTCGCTAGTGACGGTGTCGGTCTGGTGTCAGCCTCGCTAGTGACGGAGTCGGTCTGGTGTCAGCCTCTCCTCGTGACGGTGTCGGTCTGGTGTCAGCCTCTCCTCGTGACGGTGTCGGTCTGGTGTCAGCCTCTCCTCGTGACAGTGTCCGTCTGGTGTCAGCCTCGCTAGTGACGGTTTCGGTCTGGTGTCAGCCTCTCCTCGTGACGGTGTCAGTCTGGTGTCAGCCTCGCTAGTGACGGTGTCAGTCTGGTGTCAGCCTCGCTAGTGACGGTGTCAGTCTGGTGTCAGCCTCTCCTCGTGACGGTGTCAGTCTGGTGTCAGCCTCTCCTCGTGACGGTGTCAGTCTGGTGTCAGCCTCGCTAGTGACGGTTTCAGTCTGGTGTCAGCCTCTCCTCGTGACGGTGTCCGTCTGGTGTCAGCCTCTCCTCGTGACGGTGTCAGTCTGGTGTCAGCCTCGCTAGTGACGGGGTCGGTCTGGTGTCAGCCTCTCCTCGTGACGGGGTCGGTCTGGTGTCATCCTCTCCTCGTGACGGTGTCAGTCTGGTGTCAGCCTCTCCTCGTGACGGTGTCAGTCTGGTTTCAGCCTCGCTAGTGACGGGGTCGGTCTGGTGTCAGCCTCTCCTCGTGACGGGGTCGGTCTGGTTTCAGCCTCTCCTCGTGACGGTGTCGGTCTGGTGTCAGCCTCGCTAGTGACGGTTTCAGTCTGGTGTCAGCCTCTCCTCGTGACGGTGTCCGTCTGGTGTCAGCCTCTCCTCGTGACGGTGTCCGTCTGGTGTCAGCCTCTCCTCGTGACGGGGTCCGTCTGGTGTCAGCCTCTCCTCGTGACGGGGTCGGTCTGGTGTCAGCCTCGCTAGTGACGGTTTCAGTCTGGTGTCAGCCTCTCCTCGTGACGGTGTCAGTCTGGTGTCAGCCTCGCTAGTGACGGTGTCAGTCTGGTGTCAGCCTCGCTAGTGACGGTGTCAGTCTGGTGTCAGCCTCTCCTCGTGACGGTGTCAGTCTGGTGTCAGCCTCGCTAGTGACGGTTTCAGTCTGGTGTCAGCCTCTCCTCGTGACGGTGTCAGTCTGGTGTCAGCCTCTCCTCATGACGGTGTCAGTCTGGTGTCAGCCTCGCTAGTGACGGTTTCAGTCTGGTGTCAGCCTCTCCTCGTGACGGTGTCCGTCTGGTATCAGCCTCGCTAGTGACGGGGTCGGTCTGGTGTCAGCCTCGCTAGTGACGGGGTCGGTCTGGTGTCAGCCTCGCCTCGTGACGGTGTCGGTCTGGTGTCAGCCTCGCCTCGTGACGGTGTCGGTCTGGTGTCATCCTCGCTAGTGACGGTGTCGGTCTGGTGTCATCCTCGCCTCGTGACGGGGTCTGTCTGGTGTCAGCCTCGCTAGTGACGGAGTCGGTCTGGTGTCAGCCTCTCCTCGTGACGGTGTCGGTCTGGTGTCAGCCTCTCCTCGTGACGGTGTCGGTCTGGTGTCAGCCTCTCCTCGTGACAGGGTCCGTCTGGTGTCAGCCTCGCTAGTGACGGTTTCGGTCTGGTGTCAGCCTCTCCTCGTGACGGTGTCAGTCTGGTGTCAGCCTCGCTAGTGACGGTTTCAGTCTGGTGTCAGCCTCGCTAGTGACGGTGTCAGTCTGGTGTCAGCCTCTCCTCGTGACGGTGTCAGTCTGGTGTCAGCCTCTCCTCATGACGGTTTCAGTCTGTTGTCAGCCTCTCCTCGTGACGGTGTCCGTCTGGTGTCAGCCTCTCCTCGTGACGGTGTCAGTCTGGTGTCAGCCTCGCTAGTGACGGGGTCTGTCTGGTGTCAGCCTCTCCTCGTGACGGGGTCGGTCTGCTGTCAGCCTCTCCTCGTGACGGTGTCGGTCTGGTGTCAGCCTCTCCTCGTGACGGGGTCCGTCTGGTGTCAGCCTCTCCTTGTGCGGGGTCGGTCTGGTGTCAGCCTCTCCTCGTGACGGGGTCGGTCTGGTGTCAGCCTCGCCTCGTGACGGTGTCGGTCTGGTGTCATCCTCGCTAGTGACGGTGTCGGTCTGGTGTCATCCTCGCCTCGTGACGGGGTCGGTCTGGTGTCAGCCTCAATAGTGACGGAGTCGGTCTGGTGTCAGCCTCTCCTCGTGACGGTGTCAGTCTGGTGTCAGCCTCTCCTCGTGACGGTGTCGGTCTGGTGTCAGCCTCTCCTTGTGACAGGGTCCGTCTGGTGTCAGCCTCGCTAGTGACGGTTTCGGTCTGGTGTCAGCCTCTCCTCGTGACGGTGTCAGTCTGGTGTCAGCCTCGCTAGTGACGGTGTCAGTCTGGTGTCAGCCTCGCTAGTGACGGTGTCAGTCTGGTGTCAGCCTCTCCTCGTGACGGTGTCAGTCTGGTGTCAGCCTCTCCTCGTGACGGTGTCAGTCTGGTGTCAGCCTCGCTAGTGACGGTTTCAGTCTGGTGTCAGCCTCTCCTCGTGACGGTGTCCGTCTGGTGTCAGCCTCTCCTCGTGACGGTGTCAGTCTGGTGTCAGCCTCGCTAGTGACGGGGTCGGTCTGGTGTCAGCCTCTCCTCGTGACGGGGTCGGTCTGGTGTCAGCCTCTCCTCGTGACGGTGTCGGTCTGGTGTCAGCCTCTCCTCGTGACGGGGTCCGTCTGGTGTCAGCCTCTCCTCGTGACGGGGTCGGTCTGGTGTCAGCCTCTCCTCGTTACGGGGTCGGTCTGGTGTCAGCCTCGCTAGTGACGGTTTCAGTCTGGTGTCAGCCTCTCCTCGTGACGGTGTCAGTCTGGTGTCAGCCTCGCTAGTGACGGTGTCAGTCTGGTGTCAGCCTCGCTAGTGACGGTTTCAGTCTGGTGTCAGCCTCTCCTCGTGACGGTGTCAGTCTGGTGTCAGCCTCGCTAGTGACGGTTTCAGTCTGGTGTCAGCCTCTCCTCGTGACGGTGTCAGTCTGGTGTCAGCCTCTCCTCGTGACGGTGTCAGTCTGGTGTCAGCCTCTCCTCGTGACGGTGTCAGTCTGGTGTCAGCCTCGCTAGTGACGGTTTCAGTCTGGTGTCAGCCTCTCCTCGTGACGGTGTCCGTCTGGTGTCAGCCTCGCTAGTGACGGGGTCGGTCTGGTGTCAGCCTCGCTAGTGACGGGGTCGGTCTGGTGTCAGCCTCTCCTCGTGACGGTGTCAGTCTGGTGTCAGCCTCTCCTCGTGACGGTGTCAGTCTGGTGTCAGCCTCGCTAGTGACGGTTTCAGTCTGTTGTCAGCCTCTCCTCGTGACGGTGTCCGTCTGGTGTCAGCCTCTCCTCGTGACGGTGTCAGTCTGGTGTCAGCCTCGCTAGTGACGGGGTCGGTCTGGTGTCAGCCTCTCCTCGTGACGGGGTCGGTCTGGTGTCAGCCTCTCCTCGTGACGGTGTCGGTCTGGTGTCAGCCTCTCCTCGTGACGGGGTCCGTCTGGTGTCAGCCTCTCCTCGTGACGGGGTCGGTCTGGTGTCAGCCTCTCCTCGTGACGGGGTCGGTCTGGTGTCAGCCTCGCCTCGTGACGGTGTCGGTCTGGTGTCATCCTCGCTAGTGACGGTGTCGGTCTGGTGTCATCCTCGCCTCGTGACGGGGTCGGTCTGGTGTCAGCCTCTCCTCGTGACGGGGTCAGTCTGGTGTCAGCCTCGCTAGTGACGGTTTCAGTCTGGTGTCAGCCTCTCCTCGTGACGGTGTCCGTCTGGTGTCAGCCTCTCCTCGTGACGGTGTCAGTCTGGTGTCAGCCTCGCTAGTGACGGGGTCGGTCTGGTGTCAGCCTTTCCTCGTGACGGGGTCGGTCTGGTGTCAGCCTCTCCTCGTGACGGTGTCGGTCTGGTGTCAGCCTCTCCTCGTGACGGGGTCCGTCTGGTGTCAGCCTCGCTAGTGACGGTTTCAGTCTGGTGTCAGCCTCTCCTCGTGACGGTGTCAGTCTGGTGTCAGCCTCGCTAGTGACGGTGTCAGTCTGGTGTCAGCCTCGCTAGTGACGGTTTCAGTCTGGTGTCAGCCTCTCCTCGTGACGGTGTCAGTCTGGTGTCAGCCTCTCCTCGTGACGGTGTCAGTCTGGTGTCAGCCTCGCTAGTGACGGTTTCAGTCTGGTGTCAGCCTCTCCTCGTGACGGTGTCCGTCTGGTGTCAGCCTCGCTAGTGACGGGGTCGGTCTGGTGTCAGCCTCGCTAGTGACGGGGTCGGTCTGGTGTCATCCTCGCCTCGTGACGGGGTCGGTCTGGTGTCAGCCTCGCTAGTGACGGAGTCGGTCTGGTGTCAGCCTCTCCTAGTGACGGTGTCGGTCTGGTGTCAGCCTCTCCTCGTGACGGTGTCGGTCTGGTGTCAGCCTCTCCTCGTGACAGGGTCCGTCTGGTGTCAGCCTTGCTAGTGACGGTTTCGGTCTGGTGTCAGCCTCTCCTCGTGACGGTGTCAGTCTGGTGTAAGCCTCGCTAGTGACGGTGTCAGTCTGGTGTCAGCCTCGCTAGTGACGGTGTCAGTCTGGTGTCAGCCTCTCCTCGTGACGGTGTCAGTCTGGTGTCAGCCTCTCCTCGTGACGGTGTCAGTCTGGTGTCAGCATCGCTAGTGACGGTTTCAGTCTGGTGTCAGCCTCTCCTCGTGACGGTGTCCGTCTGGTGTCAGCCTCTCCTCGTGACGGTGTCAGTCTGGTGTCAGCCTCGCTAGTGACGGGGTCGGTCTGGTGTCAGCCTCTCCTCGTGACGGGGTCGGTCTGGTGTCAGCCTCTCCTCGTGACGGTGTCGGTCTGGTGTCAGCCTCTCCTCGTGACAGGGTCCGTCTGGTGTCAGCCTCTCCTCGTGACGGGGTCGGTCTGGTGTCAGCCTCTCCTCGTGACGGGGTCGGTCTGGTGTCAGCCTCTCCTCGTGACGGTGTCGGTCTGGTGTCAGCCTCTCCTCGTGACGGGGTCCGTCTGGTGTCAGCCTCTCCTCGTGACGGGGTCGGTCTGGTGTCAGCCTCTCCTCGTGACGGGGTCGGTCTGGTGTCAGCCTCTCCTCGTGACGGTGTCGGTCTGGTGTCAGCCTCTCCTCGTGACGGGGTCCGTCTGGTGTCAGCCTCTCCTCGTGACGGGGTCGGTCTGGTGTCAGCCTCGCTAGTGACGGTTTCAGTCTGGTGTCAGCCTCTCCTCGTGACGGTGTCAGTCTGGTGTCAGCCTCGCTAGTGACGGTGTCAGTCTGGTGTCAGCCTCGCTAGTGACGGTTTCAGTCTGGTGTCAGCCTCTCCTCGTGACGGTGTCAGTCTGGTGTCAGCCTCTCCTCGTGACGGTGTCCGTCTGGTGTCAGCCTCTCCTCGTGACGGTGTCAGTCTGGTGTCAGCCTCGCTAGTGACGGGGTCGGTCTGGTGTCAGCCTCTCCTCGTGACGGGGTCGGTCTGGTGTCAGCCTCTCCTCGTGACGGTGTCAGTCTGGTGTCAGCCTCTCCTCGTGACGGTGTCAATCTGGTGTCAGCCTCGCTAGTGACGGTTTCAGTCTGGTGTCAGCCTCTCCTCGTGACGGTGTCAGTCTGGTGTCAGCCTCTCCTCGTGACGGTGTCAGTCTGGTGTCAGCCTCGCTAGTGACGGTTTCAGTCTGGTGTCAGCCTCTCCTCGTGACGGTGTCCGTCTGGTGTCAGCCTCGCCTCGTGACGGTGTCGGTCTGGTGTCATTCTCGATAGTGACGGTGTCGGTCTGGTGTCATCCTCGCCTCGTGACGGGGTCGGTCTGGTGTCAGCCTCGCTAGTGACGGAGTCGGTCTGGTGTCAGCCTCTCCTCGTGACGGTGTCGGTCTGGTGTCAGCCTCTCCTCGTGACGGTGTCGGTCTGGTGTCAGCCTCTCCTCGTGACAGGGTCCGTCTGGTGTCAGCCTCGCTAGTGACGGTTTCGGTCTGGTGTCAGCCTCTCCTCGTGACGGTGTCCGTCTGGTGTCAGCCTCGCTAGTGACGGTGTCAGTCTGGTGTCAGCCTCGCTAGTGACGGTGTCGGTCTGGTGTCAGCCTCTCCTCGTGACGGTGTCAGTCTGGTGTCAGCCTCTCCTCGTGACGGTGTCAGTCTGGTGTCAGCCTCGCTAGTGACGGTTTCAGTCTGGTGTCAGCCTCTCCTCGTGACGGTGTCCGTCTGGTGTCAGCCTCTCCTCGTGACGGTGTCAGTCTGGTGTCAGCCTCGCTAGTGACGGGGTCGGTCTGGTGTCAGCCTCTCCTCGTGACGGGGTCGGTCTGGTGTCAGCCTCTCCTCGTGACGGTGTCGGTCTGGTGTCAGCCTCTCCTCGTGACGGGGTCCGTCTGGTGTCAGCCTCTCCTCGTGACGGGGTCGGTCTGGTGTCAGCCTCTCCTCGTGACGGGGTCGGTCTGGTGTCAGCCTCTCCTCGTGACGGTGTCGGTCTGGTGTCAGCCTCTCCTCGTGACGGGGTCCGTCTGGTGTCAGCCTCTCCTCGTGACGGGGTCGGTCTGGTGTCAGCCTCGCTAGTGACGGTTTCAGTCTGGTGTCAGCCTCTCCTCGTGACGGTGTCAGTCTGGTGTCAGCCTCGCTAGTGACGGTGTCAGTCTGGTGTCAGCCTCGCTAGTGACGGTTTCAGTCTGGTGTCAGCCTCTCCTCGTGACGGTGTCAGTCTGGTGTCAGCCTCTCCTCGTGACGGTGTCAGTCTGGTGTCAGCCTCGCTAGTGACGGTTTCAGTCTGGTGTCAGCCTCTCCTCGTGACGGTGTCCGTCTGGTGTCAGCCTCGCTAGTGACGGGTCCGGTCTGGTGTCAGCCTCGCTAGTGACGGGGTCGGTCTGGTGTCAGCCTCTCCTCGTGACGGGGTCGGTCTGGTGTCAGCCTCTCCTCGTGACGGTGTCGGTCTGGTGTCAGCCTCTCCTCGTGAGGGGGTCCGTCTGGTGTCAGCCTCTCCTCGTGATGGGGTCGGTCTGGTGTCAGCCTCGCTAGTGACGATTTCAGTCTGGTGTCAGCCTCTCCTCGTGACGGTGTCCGTCTGGTGTCAGCCTCGCTAGTGACGGGTCCGGTCTGGTGTCATCCTCGCTAGTGACGGTTTCGGTCTGGTGTCAGCCTCTCCTCGTGACGGTGTCAGTCTGGTGTCAGCCTCGCTAGTGACGGTGTCAGTCTGGTGTCAGCCTCGCTAGTGACGGTGTCAGTCTGGTGTCAGCCTCTCCTCGTGACGGTGTCAGTCTGGTGTCAGCCTCTCCTCGTGACGGTGTCAGTCTGGTGTCAGCCTCGCTAGTGACGGGGTCGGTCTGGTGTCAGCCTCTCCTCGTGACGGGGTCCGTCTGGTGTCAGCCTCTCCTCGTGACGGGGTCGGTCTGGTGTCAGCCTCTCCTCGTGACGGGGTCGGTCTGGTGTCAGCCTCTCCTCGTAACGGTGTCGGTCTGGTGTCAGCCTCTCCTCGTGACGGGGTCCGTCTGGTGTCAGCCTCTCCTCGTGACGGGGTCGGTCTGGTGTCAGCCTCGCTAGTGACGGTTTCAGTCTGGTGTCAGCCTCTCCTCGTGACGGTGTCAGTCTGGTGTCAGCCTCGCTAGTGACGGTGTCAGTCTGGTGTCAGCCTCGCTAGTGACGGTTTCAGTCTGGTGTCAGCCTCTCCTCGTGACGGTGTCAGTCTGGTGTCAGCCTCTCCTCGTGACGGTGTCAGTCTGGTGTCAGCCTCGCTAGTGACGGTTTCAGTCTGGTGTCAGCCTCTCCTCGTGACGGTGTCCGTCTGGTGTCAGCCTCTCCTCGTGACGGTGTCAGTCTGGTGTCAGCCTCGCTAGTGACGGGGTCGGTCTGGTGTCAGCCTCTCCTCGTGACGGGGTCGGTCTGGTGTCAGCCTCTCCTCGTGACGGTGTCGGTCTGGTGTCAGCCTCTCCTCGTGACGGGGTCCGTCTGGTGTCAGCCTCTCCTCGTGACGGGGTCCGTCTGGTGTCAGCCTCTCCTCATGACGGGGTCGGTCTGGTGTCAGCCTCGCTAGTGACGGTTTCAGTCTGGTGTCAGCCTCTCCTCGTGACGGTGTCAGTCTGGTGTCAGCCTCGCTAGTGACGGTGTCAGTCTGGTGTCAGCCTCGCTAGTGACGGTTTCAGTCTGGTGTCAGCCTCTCCTCGTGACGGTGTCAGTCTGGTGTCAGCCTCGCTAGTGACGGGGTCGGTCTGGTGTCAGCCTCTCCTCGTGACGGGGTCGGTCTGGTGTCAGCCTCGCTAGTGACGGTTTCAGTCTGGTGTCAGCCTCTCCTCGTGACGGTGTCAGTCTGGTGTCAGCCTCTCCTCGTGACGGTGTCAGTCTGGTGTCAGCCTCGCTAGTGACGGTTTCAGTCTGGTGTCAGCCTCTCCTCGTGACGGTGTCCGTCTGGTGTCAGCCTCGCTAGTGACGGGGTCGGTCTGGTGTCAGCCTCGCTAGTGACGGGGTCGGTCTGGTGTCAGCCTCGCCTCGTGACGGTGTCGGTCTGGTGTCAGCCTCGCCTCATGACGGTGTCGGTCTGGTGTCATCCTCGCTAGTGACGGTGTCGGTCTGGTGTCATCCTCGCCTCGTGACGGGGTCGGTCTGGTGTCAGCCTCGCTAGTGACGGAGTCGGTCTGGTGTCAGCCTCTCCTCGTGACGGTGTCGGTCTGGTGTTAGCCTCTCCTCGTGACAGGGTCCGTCTGGTGTCAGCCTTGCTAGTGACGGTTTCGGTCTGGTGTCAGCCTCTCCTCGTGACGGTGTCAGTCTGGTGTCAGCCTCGCTAGTGACGGTGTCAGTCTGGTGTCAGCCTCGCTAGTGACGGTGTCAGTCTGGTGTCAGCCTCGCTAGTGACGGTGTCAGTCTGGTGTCAGCCTCTCCTCGTGACGGTGTCAGTCTGGTGTCAGCCTCTCCTCGTGACGGTGTCAGTCTGGTGTCAGCCTCGCTAGTGACGGTTTCAGTCTGGTGTCAGCCTCTCCTCGTGACGGTGTCCGTCTGGTGTCAGCCTCTCCTCGTGACGGTGTCAGTCTGGTGTCAGCCTCGCTAGTGACGGGGTCGGTCTGGTGTCAGCCACTCCTCGTGACGGGGTCGGTCTGGTGTCAGCCTCTCCTCGTGACGGTGTCGGTCTGGTGTCATCCTCTCCTCGTGACGGTTTCAGTCTGGTGTCAGCCTCTCCTCGTGACGGTGTCAGTCTGGTGTCAGCCTCTCCTCGTGACGGTGTCAATCTGATGTCAGCCTCGCTAGTGACGGTTTCAGTCTGGTGTCAGCCTCTCCTCGTGACGGTGTCAGTCTGGTGTCAGCCTCTCCTCGTGACGGTGTCAGTCTGGTGTCAGCCTCGCTAGTGACGGTTTCAGTCTGGTGTCAGCCTCTCCTCGTGACGGTGTCCGTCTGGTGTCAGCCTCGCCTCGTGACGGTGTCGGTCTGGTGTCATTCTCGCTAGTGACGGTGTCGGTCTGGTGTCATCCTCGCCTCGTGACGGGGTCGGTCTGGTGTCAGCCTCGCTAGTGACGGAGTCGGTCTGGTGTCAGCCTCTCCTCGTGACGGTGTCGGTCTGGTGTCAGCCTCTCCTCGTGACGGTGTCCGTCTGGTGTCAGCCTCGCTAGTGACGGTGTCAGTCTGGTGTCAGCCTCGCTAGTGACGGTGTCGGTCTGGTGTCAGCCTCTCCTCGTGACGGTGTCAGTCTGGTGTCAGCCTCTCCTCGTGACGGTGTCAGTCTGGTGTCAGCCTCGCTAGTGACGGTTTCAGTCTGGTGTCAGCCTCTCCTCGTGACGGTGTCCGTCTGGTGTCAGCCTCTCCTCGTGACGGTGTCAGTCTGGTGTCAGCCTCGCTAGTGACGGGGTCGGTCTGGTGTCAGCCTCTCCTCGTGATGGGGTCGGTCTGGTGTCAGCCTCTCCTCGTGACGGTGTCGGTCTGGTGTCAGCCTCTCCTCGTGACGGGGTCCGTCTGGTGTCAGCCTCTCCTCGTGACGGGGTCGGTCTGGTGTCAGCCTCTCCTCGTGACGGGGTCGGTCTGGTGTCAGCCTCGCTAGTGGCGGATTCAGTCTGGTGTCAGCCTCTCCTCGTGATGGTGTCAGTCTGGTGTCAGCCTCGCTAGTGACGGTGTCAGTCTGGTGTCAGCCTCGCTAGTGACGGTTTCAGTCAGGTGTCAGCCTCTCCTCGTGACGGTGTCAGTCTGGTGTCAGCCTCGCTAGTGACGGGGTCGGTCTGGTGTCAGCCTCTCCTCGTGACGGGGTCGGTCTGGTGTCAGCCTCTCCTCGTGACGGTGTCAGTCTGGTGTCAGCCTCGCTAGTGACGGTTTCAGTCTGGTGTCAGCCTCTCCTCGTGATGGTGTCCGTCTGGTGTCAGCCTCGCTAGTGACGGGGTCGGTCTGGTGTCAGCCTCGCTAGTGACGGGGTCAGTCTGGTGTCAGCCTCGCCTCGTGACGGTGTCGGTCTGGTGTCAGCCTCGCCTCGTGACGGTGTCGGTCTGGTGTCATCCTCGCTAGTGACGGTGTCGGTCTGGTGTCATCCTCGCCTCGTGACGGGGTCGGTCTGGTGTCAGCCTCGCTAGTGACGGAGTCGGTCTGGTGTCAGCCTCGCTAGTGACTGGGTCCGTCTGGTGTCAGCCTCGCTAGTGACGGTTTCGGTCTGGTGTCAGCCTCTCCTCGTGACGGTGTCAGTCTGGTGTCAGCCTCGCTAGTGACGGTGTCGGTCTGGTGTCAGCCTCTCCTCGTGACTGGGTCCGTCTGGTGTCAGCCTCGCTAGTGACGGTTTCGGTCTGGTGTCAGCCTCTCCTCGTGACGGTGTCAGTCTGGTGTCAGCCTCGCTAGTGACGGTGTCAGTCTGGTGTCAGCCTCGCTAGTGACGGTGTCAGTCTGGTGTCAGCCTCTCCTCGTGACGGTGTCAGTCTGGTGTCAGCCTCTCCTTATGACGGTGTCAGTCTGTTGTCAGCCTCGCTAGTGACGGTTTCAGTCTGGTGTCAGCCTCTCCTCGTGACGGTGTCAGTCTGGTGTCAGCCTCTCCTCATGACGGTGTCAGTCTGGTGTCAGCCTCGCTAGTGACGGTTTCAGTCTGGTGTCAGCCTCTCCTCGTGACGGTGTCCGTCTGGTGTCAGCCTCTCCTCGTGACGGTGTCAGTCTGGTGTCAGCCTCGCTAGTGACGGTGTCAGTCTGGTGTCAGCCTCGCTTGTGACGGTGTCAGTCTGGTGTCAGCCTCTCCTCGTGACGGTGTCAGTCTGGTGTCAGCCTCTCCTCATGACGGTGTCAGTCTGGTGTCAGCCTCGCTAGTGACGGTTTCAGTCTGGTGTCAGCCTCTCCTCGTGACGGTGTCCGTCTGGTGTCAGCCTCTCCTCGTGACGGTGTCAGTCTGGTGTCAGCCTCGCTAGTGACGGGGTCGGTCTGGTGTCAGCCTCTCCTCGTGACGGGGTCGGTCTGGTGTCAGCCTCGCTAGTGACGGTTTCAGTCTGGTGTCAGCCTCGCCTCGTCACGGTGTCGGTCTGGTGTCATCCTCGCTAGTGACGGTGTCGGTCTGGTGTCATCCTCGCCTCGTGACGGGGTCGGTCTGGTGTCAGCCTCGCTAGTGACGGAGTCGGTCTGGTGTCAGCCTCTCCTCGTGACGGTGTCGGTCTGGTGTCAGCCTCTCCTCGTGACGGTGTCGGTCTGGTGTCAGCCTCTCCTCGTGACAGGGTCCGTCTGGTGTCAGCCTCGCTAGTGACGGTTTCGGTCTGGTGTCAGCCTCTCCTCGTGACGGTGTCAGTCTGGTGTCAGCCTCGCTAGTGACGGGGTCGGTCTGGTGTCAGCCTCGCTAGTGACGGGGGCGGTCTGGTGTCAGCCTCGCCTCGTGACGGTGTCGGTCTGGTGTCAGCCTCGCCTCGTGACGGTGTCGGTCTGGTGTCATCCTCGCTAGTGACGGTGTCGGTCTGGTGTCATCCTCGCCTCGTGACGGGGTCGGTCTGGTGTCAGCCTCGCTAGTGACGGTGTCAGTCTGGTGTCAGCCTCGCTAGTGACGGTGTCAGTCTGGTGTCAGCCTCGCTAGTGAGGTGTCGGTCTGGTGTCATCCTCGCCTCGTGACGGGGTCGGTCTGGTGTCATCCTCGCTAGTGACGGTGTCGGTCTGGTGTCATCCTCGCCTCGTGACGGTGTCGGTCTGGTGTCATCCTCGCTAGTGACGGTGTCGGTCTGGTGTCAGCCTCTCCTCGTGACGGTGTCGGTCTGGTGTCAGCCTCTCCTCGTGACGGTGTCGGTCTGGTGTCAGCCTCTCCTCGTGACAGGGTCCGTCTGGTGTCAGCCTCGCTAGTGACGGTTTCGGTCTGGTGTCAGCCTCTCCTCGTGACGGTGTCAGTCTGGTGTCAGCCTCGCTAGTGACGGTGTCAGTCTGGTGTCAGCCTCTCCTCGTGACGGTGTCAGTCTGGTGTCAGCCTCTCCTCGTGACGGTGTCAGTCTGGTATCAGCCTCGCTAGTGACGGGGTCGGTCTCGTGTCAGCCTCTCCTCGTGACGGGGTCGGTCTGGTGTCAGCCTCTCCTCGTGACGGTGTCGGTCTGGTGTCAGCCTCTCCTCGTGACGGGGTCCGTCTGGTGTCAGCCTCTCCTCGTGACGTGGTCGGTCTGGTGTCAGCCTCTCCTCGTGACGGGGTCAGTCTGGTGTCAGCCTCGCTAGTGACGGTTTCAGTCTGGTGTCAGCCTCTCCTCGTGACGGTGTCAGTCTGGTGTCAGCCTCGCTAGTGACGGTGTCAGTCTGGTGTCAGCCTCGCTAGTGACGGTTTCAGTCTGGTGTCAGCCTCTCCTCGTGACGGTGTCAGTCTGGTGTCAGCCTCGCTAGTGACGGTTTCAGTCTGGTGTCAGCCTCTCCTCGTGACGGTGTCAGTCTGGTGTCAGCCTCTCCTCGTGACGGTGTCAGTCTGGTGTCAGCCTCGCTAGTGACGGTTTCAGTCTGGTGTCAGCCTCTCCTCGTGACGGTGTCAGTCTGGTGTCAGCCTCTCCTCGTGACGGTGTCAGTCTGGTGTCAGCCTCGCTAGTGACGGTTTCAGTCTGGTGTCAGCCTCTCCTCGTGACGGTGTCCGTCTGGTGTCAGCCTCGCTAGTGACGGGGTCGGTCTGGTGTCAGCCTCTCCTCGTGACGGTGTCGGTCTGGTGTCAGCCCCTCCTCGTGACGGTGTCGGTCTGGTGTCAGCCTCTCCTCGTGACAGGGTCCGTCTGGTGTCAGCCTCGCTAGTGACGGTTTCGGTCTGGTGTCAGCCTCTCCTCGTGACGGTGTCAGTCTGGTGTCAGCCTCGCTAGTGACGGTGTCAGTCTGGTGTCAGCCTCGCTAGTGACGGTTTCGGTCTGGTGTCAGCCTCTCCTCGTGACGGTGTCAGTCTGGTGTCAGCCTCGCTAGTGACGGTGTCAGTCTGGTGTCAGCCTCGCTAGTGACGGTTTCAGTCTGGTGTCAGCATCTCCTCGTGACGGTGTCAGTCTGGTGTCAGCCTCTCCTCGTGACGGTGTCCGTCTGGTGTCAGCCTCTCCTCGTGACGGTGTCAGTCTGGTGTCAGCCTAGCTAGTGACGGGGTCGGTCTGGTGTCAGCCTCTCCTCGTGACGGGGTCGGTCTGGTGTCAGCCTCTCCTTGTGACGGTGTCGGTCTGGTGTCAGCCTCTCCTCGTGACGGGGTCCGTCTGGTGTCAGCCTCTCCTCGTGACGGGGTCGGTCTGGTGTCAGCCTCTCCTCGTGACGGGGTCGGTCTGGTGTCAGCCTCGCTAGTGACGGTTTCAGTCTGGTGTCAGCCTCTCCTCGTGACGGTGTCAGTCTGGTGTCAGCCTCGCTAGTGACGGTGTCAGTCTGGTGTCAGCCTCGCTAGTGACGGTGTCAGTCTGGTGTCAGCCTCTCCTCGTGACGGTGTCAGTCTGGTGTCAGCCTCGCTAGTGACGGTTTCAGTCTGGTGTCAGCCTCTCCTCGTGACGGTGTCAGTCTGGTGTCAGCCTCTCCTCGTGACGGTGTCAGTCTGGTGTCAGCCTCGCTAGTGACGGTTTCAGTCTGGTGTCAGCCTCTCCTCGTGACGGTGTCCGTCTGGTGTCAGCCTCGCTAGTGACGGGGTCTGTCTGGTGTCAGCCTCGCTAGTGACGGGGTCGGTCTGGTGTCAGCCTCGCCTCGTGACGGTGTCGGTCTGGTGTCAGCCTCGCCTCGTGACGGTGTCGGTCTGGTGTCATCCTCGCTAGTGACGGTGTCGGTTTGGTGTCAGCCTCTCCTCGTGACGTTGTCGGTCTGGTGTCAGCCTCTCCTCGTGACGGTGTCAGTCTGGTGTCAGCCTCTCCTCGTGACGGTGTCAGTCTGGTGTCAGCCTCGCTAGTGACGGTTTCAGTCTGGTGTCAGCCTCTCCTCGTGACGGTGTCCGTCTGGTGTCAGCCTCTCCTCGTGACGGTGTCAGTCTGGTGTCAGCCTCGCTAGTGACGGGGTCGGTCTGGTGTCAGCCTCTCCTCGTGACGGGGTCGGTCTGGTGTCAGCCTCTCCTCTTGACGGTGTCGGTCTGGTGTCAGCCTCTCCTCGTGACGGGGTCCGTCTGGTGTCAGCCTCTCCTCGTGACGGGGTCGGTCTGGTGTCAGCCTCTCCTCGTGACGGTGTCAGTCTGGTGTCAGCCTCGCTAGTGACGGTGTCAGTCTGGTGTCAGCCTCGCTAGTGACGGTTTCAGTCTGGTGTCAGCCTCTCCTCGTGACGGTGTCAGTCTGGTGTCAGCCTCGCTAGTGACAGTGTCGGTCTGGTGTCAGCCTCGCCTCGTGACGGTGTCGGTCTGGTGTCATCCTCGCTAGTGACGGTGTCGGTCTGGTGTCATCCTCGCCTCGTGACGGGGTCGGTCTGGTGTCAGCCTCGCTAGTGACGGTTTCGGTCTGGTGTCAGCCTCTCCTCGTGACGGTGTCAGTCTGGTGTCAGCCTCGCTAGTGACGGTGTCAGTCTGGTGTCAGCCTCGCTAGTGACGGTTTCAGTCTGGTGTCAGCCTCTCCTCGTGACAGGGTCCGTCTGGTGTCAGCCTCGCTAGTGACGGTTTCGGTCTGGTGTCAGCCTCTCCTCGTGACGGTGTCCGTCTGGTGTCAGCCTCTCCTCGTGACAGGGTCCGTCTGGTGTCAGCCTCGCTAGTGACGGTTTCAGTCTGGTGTCAGCCTCTCCTCGTGACGGTGTCCGTCTGGTGTCAGCCTCTCCTCGTGACGGTGTCAGTCTGGTGTCAGCCTCGCTAGTGACGGGGTCGATCTGGTGTCAGCCTCTCCTCGTGACGGGGTCGGTCTGGTGTCAGCCTCTCCTCGTGACGGTGTCGGTCTAGTGTCAGCCTCTCCTCGTGACGGGGTCCGTCTGGTGTCAGCCTCTCCTCGTGACGGGGTCGGTCTGGTGTCAGCCTCTCCTCGTGACGGGGTCGGTCTGGTGTCAGCCTCGCTAGTGACGGTTTCAGTCTGGTGTCAGCCTCTCCTCGTGACGGTGTCAGTCTGGTGTCAGCCTCGCTAGTGACGGTTTCAGTCTGGTGTCAGCCTCTCCTCGTGACGGGGTCGGTCTGGTGTCAGCCTCTCCTCGTGACGGTGTCAGTCTGGTGTCAGCCTCGCTAGTGACGGTTTCAGTCTGGTGTCAGCCTCTCCTCGTGACGGTGTCCGTCTGGTGTCAGCCTCGCTAGTGACGGGGTCGGTCTGGTGTCAGCCTCGCTAGGGACGGGGTCGGTCTGGTGTCAGCCTCGCCTCGTGACGGTGTCGGTCTGGTGTCAGCCTCGCCTCGTGACGGTGTCGGTCTGGTGTCATCCTCGCTAGTGACGGTGTCGGTCTGGTGTCATCCTCGCCTCGTGACGGTGTCGGTCTGGTGTCAGCCTCGCTAGTGACGGAGTCGGTCTGGTGTCAGCCTCTCCTCGTGACGGGGTCCGTCTGGTGTCAGCCTCTCCTCGTGACGGGGTCGGTCTGGTGTCAGCCTCGCTAGTGACGGTTTCAGTCTGGTGTCAGCCTCTCCTCGTGACGGTGTCAGTCTGGTGTCAGCCTCGCTAGTGACGGTGTCAGTCTGGTGTCAGCCTCGCTAGTGACGGTTTCAGTCTGGTGTCAGCCTCTCCTCGTGACGGTGTCAGTCTGGTGTCAGCCTCGCTAGTGACGGTTTCAGTCTGGTGTCAGCCTCTACTCGTGACGGTGTCAGTCTGGTGTCAGCCTCTCCTCGTGACAGTGTCAGTCTGGTGTCAGCCTCGCTAGTGACGGTTTCAGTCTGGTGTCAGCCTCTCCTCGTGACGGTGTCAGTCTGGTGTCAGCCTCTCCTCGTGACGGTGTCAGTCTGGTGTCAGCCTCGCTAGTGACGGTTTCAGTCTGGTGTCAGCCTCTCCTCGTGACGGTGTCCGTCTGGTGTCAGCCTCGCTAGTGACGGGGTCGGTCTGGTGTCAGCCTCGCCTCGTGACGGTGTCGGTCTGGTGTCAGCCTCGCCTCGTGACGGTGTCGGTCTGGTGTCATCCTCGCTAGTGACGGTGTCGGTCTGGTGTCATCCTCGCCTCGTGACGGGGTCGGTCTGGTGTCAGCCTCTCCTCGTGACGGTGTCGGTCTGGTGTCAGCCTCTCCTCGTGACGGTGTCAGTCTGGTGTCAGCCTCGCTAGTGACGGGGTCGGTCTGGTGTCAGCCTCTCCTCGTGACGGGGTCGGTCTGGTGTCAGCCTCTCCTCGTGACGGTGTCGGTCTGGTGTCAGCCTCTCCTCGTGATGGGGTCCGTCTGGTGTCAGCCTCTCCTCGTGACGGGGTCGGTCTGGTGTCAGCCTCTCCTCGTGACGGGGTCGGTCTGGTGTCAGCCTCTCCTCGTGACGGGGTCGGTCTGGTGTCAGCCTCGCTAGTGACGGTTTCAGTCTGGTGTCAGCCTCTCCTCGTGACGGTGTCAGTCTGGTGTCAGCCTCGCTAGTGACGGTGTCAGTCTGGTGTCAGCCTCGCTAGTGACGGTTTCAGTCTGGTGTCAGCCTCTCCTTGTGACGGTGTCAGTCTGGTGTCAGCCTCGCTAGTGACGGGGTCGGTCTGGTGTCAGCCTCTCCTCGTGACGGTGTCAGTCTGGTGTCAGCCTCTCCTCGTGACGGTGTCAGTCTGGTGTCAGCCTCGCTAGTGACGGTTTCAGTCTGGTGTCAGCCTCTCCTCGTGACGGTGTCCGTCTGGTGTCAGCCTCGCTAGTGACGGGTCGGTCTGGTGTCAGCCTCGCTAGTGACGGGGTCGGTCTGGTGTCAGCCTCGCCTCGTGACGGTGTCGGTCTGGTGTCAGCCTCGCCTCGTGACGGTGTCGGTCTGGTGTCATCCTCGCTAGTGACGGTGTAGGTCTGGTGTCATCCTCGCCTCGTGACGGGGTCGGTCTGGTGTCAGCCTCGCTAGTGACGGAGTCGGTCTGGTGTCAGCCTCTCCTCGTGATGGTGTCGGTCTGGTGTCAGCCTCTCCTCGTGACGGTGTCGGTCTGGTGTCAGCCTCTCCTCGTGACAGGGTCCGTCTGGTGTCAGCCTCGCTAGTGACGGTTTCGGTCTGGTGTCAGCCTCTCCTCGTGACGGTGTCAGTCTGGTTTCAGCCTCGCTAGTGACGGTGTCAGTCTGGTGTCAGCCTCGCTAGTGACGGTGTCAGTCTGGTGTCAGCCTCTCCTCGTGACGGTGTCAGTCTGGTGTCAGCCTCTCCTCGTGACGGTGTCAGTCTGGTGTCAGCCTCGCTAGTGACGGTTTCAGTCTGGTGTCAGCCTCTCCTCGTGACGGTGTCCGTCTGGTGTCAGCCTCTCCTCGTGACGGTGTCCGTCTGGTGTCAGCCTCGCTAGTGACGGGGTCGGTCTGGTGTCAGCCTCGCTAGTGACGGGGTCGGTCTGGTGTCAGCCTCGCCTCGTGACGGTGTCGGTCTGGTGTCAGCCTCGCCTCGTGACGGTGTCGGTCTGGTGTCATCCTCGCTAGTGACGGTGTCGGTCTGGTGTCATCCTCGCCTCGTGACGGGGTCGGTCTGGTGTCAGCCTCGCTAGTGACGGAGTCGGTCTGGTGTCAGCCTCTCCTCGTGACGGTGTCGGTCTGGTGTCAGCCTCTCCTCGTGACGGTGTCGGTCTGGTGTCAGCCTCTCCTCGTGACAGGGTCCGTCTGGTGTCAGCCTCGCTAGTGACGGTTTTGGTCTGGTGTCAGCCTCTCCTCGTGACGGTGTCAGTCTGGTGTCAGCCTCGCTAGTGACGGTGTCAGTCTGGTGTCAGCCTCGCTAGTGACGGTGTCAGTCTGGTGTCAGCCTCTCCTCGTGACGGTGTCAGTCTGGTGTCAGCCTCGCTAGTGACGGTTTCAGTCTGGTGTCAGCCTCTCCTCGTGACGGTGTCCGTCTGGTGTCAGCCTCTCCTCGTGACGGTGTCAGTCTGGTGTCAGCCTCGCTAGTGACGGGGTCGGTCTGGTGTCAGCCTCTCCTCGTGACGGGGTCGGTCTGGTGTCAGCCTCTCCTCGTGACGGTGTCGGTCTGGTGTCAGCCTCTCCTCGTGACGGGGTCCGTCTGGTGTCAGCCTCTCCTCGTGACGGGGTCGGTCTGGTGTCAGCCTCTCCTCGTGACGTGGTCGGTCTGGTGTCAGCCTCTCCTCGTGACGGGGTCCGTCTGGTGTCAGCCTCGCTAGTGACGGTTTCAGTCTGGTGTCAGCCTCTCCTCGTGACGGTGTCAGTCTGGTGTCAGCCTTTCTAGTGACGGTGTCAGTCTGGTGTCAGCCTCGCTAGTGACGGTTTCAGTCTGGTGTCAGCCTCTCCTCGTGACGGTGTCAGTCTGGTGTCAGCCTCGCTAGTGACGGTTTCAGTCTGGTGTCAGCCTCTCCTCGTGACGGTGTCGGTCTGGTGTCATCCTCGCTAGTGACGGTGTCGGTCTGGTGTCAGCCTCTCCTCGTGACGGGGTCCGTCTGGTGTCAGCCTCTCCTCGTGATGGGGTCGGTCTGGTGTCAGCCTCTCCTCGTGACGGGGTCGGTCTGGTGTCAGCCTCGCTAGTGACGGTGTCGGTCTGGTGTCAGCCTCTCCTCGTGACGGGGTCGGTCTGGTGTCAGCCTCTCCTCGTGACGGGGGTCGGTCTGGTGTCATCCTCGCTAGTGACGGTGTCGGTCTGGTGTCATCCTCGCCTCGTGACGGTGTCGGTCTGGTGTCATCCTCGCTAGTGACGGTGTCGGTCTGGTGTCAGCCTCTCCTCGTGACGGGGTCGGTTTGGTGTCAGCCTCTCCTCGAGACGGGGGTCGGTCTTGTGTCAGCCTCGCTAGTGACGGTTTCGGTCTGGTGTCAGCCTCTCCTCGTGACGGTGTCGGTCTGGTGTCATCCTCGCTAGTGAAGGTGTCGGTCTGGGGTCATCCTCGCCTCGTGACGGGGTCGGTCTGGTGTCAGCCTCGCCTCGTGACGGTGTCGGTCTGGTGTCAGCCTCGCCTCGTGACGGTGTCGGTCTGGTGTCAGCCTCGCCTCGTGACGGTGTCGGTCTGGTGTCAGCCTCGCTAGTGACGGTTTCAGTCTGGTGTCAGCCTCGCCTCGTGACGGTGTCGGTCTGGTGTTATGCTCGCTAGTGACGGTGTCGGTCTGTTGTCATCCTCGCCTCGTGACGGGGTCGGTCTGGTGTCAGCCTCTCCTCGTGACGGTGTCGGTCTGGTGTCAGCCTCTCCTCGTGACGGGGTCGGTCTGGTGTCAGCCTCTCCTCGTGACGGGGTCGGTCTGGTTTCAGCCTCGCTAGTTACGGTTTCGGTCTGGTTTCAGCCTCTCCTCGTGACGGTGTCGGTCTGGTGTCAGCCTCGCTAGTGACGGTGTCAGTCTGGTGTCAGCCTCGCTAGTGACGGTTTCAGTCTGGTGTCAGCCTCTCCTCGTGACGGTGTCGGTCTTGTGTCAGCCTCTCCTCGTGACGGTGTCAGTCTGGTGTCAGCCTCGCTAGTGACGGTTTCAGTCTGGTGTCAGCCTCTCCTCGTGACGGTGTCGGTCTGGTGTCATCCTCGCCTCGTGACGGGGTCGGTCTGGTGTCAGCCACGCTAGTGACGGGGTCGGTCTGGTGTCAGCCTCTCCTCGTGACGGTGTCGGTCTGGTGTCAGCCTCTCCTCGTGACGGGGTCGGTCTGGTGTCAGTCTCTCCTCGTGACGGGGTCGGTCTGGTGTCAGCCTCGCTAGTGACGGTTTCAGTCTGGTGTCAGCCTCTCCTCGTGACGGTGTCAGTCTGGTGTCTGCCTCGCTAGTGACGGGGTCGGTCTGGTGTCAGCCTCTCCTCGTGACGGTGTTGGTCTGGTGTCAGCCTCTCCTCGTGACGGTGTCGGTCTGGTGTCAGCCTCTCCTCGTGACGGGGTCCGTCTGGTGTCAGCCTCTCCTCGTGACGGGGTCCGTCTGGTGTCAGCCTCTCCTCGTGACGGGGTCGGTCTGGTGTCAGCCTCTCCTCGTGACGGGGTTGGTCTGGTGTCAGCCTCGCTAGTGACGGTTTCAGTCTGGTGTCAGCCTCTCCTCGTGACGGTGTCAGTCTGGTGTCAGCCTCGCTAGTGACGGTGTCAGTCTGGTGTCAGCCTCGCTAGTGACGGTTTCAGTCTGGTGTCAGCCTCTCCTCGTGACGGTGTCAGTCTGGTGTCAGCCTCGCTAGTGACGGTGTCAGTCTGGTGTCAGCCTCGCTAGTGACGGTGTCAGTCTGGTGTCAGCCTCTCCTCGTGACGGTGTCAGTCTGGTGTCAGCCTCTCCTCGTGACGGTGTCAGTCTGGTGTCAGCCTCGCTAGTGACGGTTTCAGTCTGGTGTCAGCCTCTCCTCGTGACGGGGTCGGTCTGGTGTCAGCCTCTCCTCGTGACGGGGTTGGTCTGGTGTCAGCCTCGCTAGTGACGGTTTCAGTCTGGTGTCAGCCTCTCCTTGTGACGGTGTCAGTCTGGTGTCAGCCTCGCTAGTGACGGTGTCAGTCTGGTGTCAGCCTCGCTAGTGACGGTTTCAGTCTGGTGTCAGCCTCTCCTCGTGACGGTGTCAGTCTGGTGTCAGCCTCTCCTCATGACGGTGTCAGTCTGGTGTCAGCCTCGCTAGTGACGGTTTCAGTCTGGTGTCAGCCTCTCCTCGTGACGGTGTCCGTCTGGTGTCAGCCATTCCTCGTTACGGTGTCAGTCTGGTGTCAGCCTCGCTAGTGACGGTGTCAGTCTGGTGTCAGCCTCGCTTGTGACGGTGTCAGTCTGGTGTCAGCCTCTCCTCGTGACGGTGTCAGTCTGGTGTCAGCCTCTCCTCATGACGGTGTCAGTCTGGTGTCAGCCTCGCTAGTGACGGTTTCAGTCTGGTGTCAGCCTCTCCTCGTGACGGTGTCCGTCTGGTGTCAGCCTCTCCTCGTGACGGTGTCAGTCTGGTGTCAGCCTCGCTAGTGACGGGGTCGGTCTGGTGTCAGCCTCTCCTCGTGACGGGGTCGGTCTGGTGTCAGCCTCGCTAGTGACGGTTTCAGTCTGGTGTCAGCCTCGCCTCGTCACGGTGTCGGTCTGGTGTCATCCTCGCTAGTGACGGTGTCGGTCTGGTGTCATCCTCGCCTCGTGACGGGGTCGGTCTGGTGTCAGCCTCGCTAGTGACGGAGTCGGTCTGGTGTCAGCCTCTCCTCGTGACGGTGTCGGTCTGGTGTCAGCCTCTCCTCGTGACGGTGTCGGTCTGGTGTCAGCCTCTCCTCGTGACAGGGTCCGTCTGGTGTCAGCCTCGCTAGTGACGGTTTCGGTCTGGTGTCAGCCTCTCCTCGTGACGGTGTCAGTCTGGTGTCAGCCTCGCTAGTGACGGTGTCAGTCTGGTGTCAGCCTCTCCTCGTGACGGTGTCAGTCTGGTGTCAGCCTCGCTAGTGACGGTTTCAGTCTGGTGTCAGCCTCTCCTCGTGACGGTGTCCGTCTGGTGTCAGCCTCGCTAGTGACGGGGTCGGTCTGGTGTCAGCCTCGCTAGTGACGGGGGCGGTCTGGTGTCAGCCTCGCCTCGTGACGGTGTCGGTCTGGTGTCAGCCTCGCCTCGTGACGGTGTCGGTCTGGTGTCATCCTCGCTAGTGACGGTGTCGGTCTGGTGTCATCCTCGCCTCGTGACGGGGTCGGTCTGGTGTCAGCCTCGCTAGTGACGGTGTCAGTCTGGTGTCAGCCTCGCTAGTGACGGTGTCAGTCTGGTGTCAGCCTCGCTAGTGAGGTGTCGGTCTGGTGTCATCCTCGCCTCGTGACGGGGTCGGTCTGGTGTCAGCCTCGCTAGTGACGGTGTCAGTCTGGTGTCAGCCTCGCTAGTGACGGTGTCAGTCTGGTGTCAGCCTTGCTAGTGACGGTGTCAGTCTGGTGTCAGCCTCTCCTCGTGACGGTGTCAGTCTGGTGTCAGCCTCGCTAGTTACGGTTTCAGTCTGGTGTCAGCCTCTCCTCGTGACGGTGTCCGTCTGGTGTCAGCCTCTCCTCGTGACGGTGTCAGTCTGGTGTCAGCCTCGCTAGTGACGGGGTCGGTCTGGTGTCAGCCTCTCCTCGTGACGGGGTCGGTCTGGTGTCAGCCTCTCCTCGTGACGGTGTCGGTCTGGTGTCAGCCTCTCCTCGTGACGGGGTCCGTCTGGTGTCAGCCTCTCCTCGTGACGGGGTCCGTCTGGTGTCAGCCTCTCCTCGTGACGGGGTCCGTCTGGTGTCTGCCTCGCTAGTGACGGTTTCAGTCTGGTGTCAGCCTCTCCTCGTGACGGTGTCAGTCTGGTGTCAGCCTCGCTAGTGACGGTTTCAGTCTGGTGTCAGCCTCTCCTCGTGACGGTGTCAGTCTGGTGTCAGCCTCGCTAGTGACGGTTTCAGTCTGGTTTCAGCCTCTCCTCGTGACGGTGTCAGTCTGGTGTCAGCCTCGCTAGTGACGGGGTCGGTCTGGTGTCATCCTCGCCTCGTGACGGGGTCGGTCTGGTGTCAGCCTCGCTAGTGACGGAGTCGGTCTGGTGTCAGCCTCTCCTCGTGACGGTGTCGGTCTGGTGTCAGCCTCTCCTCGTGACGGTGTCGGTCTGGTGTCAGCCTCTCCTCGTGACAGGGTCCGTCTGGTGTCAGCCTCGCTAGTGACGGTTTCGGTCTGGTGTCAGCCTCTCCTCGTGACGGTGTCAGTCTGGTGTCAGCCTCGCTAGTGACGGTGTCAGTCTGGTGTCAGCCTCTCCTCGTGACGGTGTCAGTCTGGTGTCAGCCTCTCCTCGTGACGGTGTCAGTCTGGTATCAGCCTCGCTAGTGACGGGGTCGGTCTCGTGTCAGCCTCTCCTCGTGACGGGGTCGGTCTGGTGTCAGCCTCTCCTCGTGACGGTGTCGGTCTGGTGTCAGCCTCTCCTCGTGACGGGGTCCGTCTGGTGTCAGCCTCTCCTCGTGACGTGGTCGGTCTGGTGTCAGCCTCTCCTCGTGACGGGGTCGGTCTGGTGTCAGCCTCGCTAGTGACGGTTTCAGTCTGGTGTCAGCCTCTCCTCGTGACGGTGTCAGTCTGGTGTCAGCCTCGCTAGTGACGGTGTCAGTCTGGTGTCAGCCTCGCTAGTGACGGTTTCAGTCTGGTGTCAGCCTCTCCTCGTGACGGTGTCAGTCTGGTGTCAGCCTCGCTAGTGACGGTTTCAGTCTGGTGTCAGCCTCTCCTCGTGACGGTGTCAGTCTGGTGTCAGCCTCTCCTCGTGACGGTGTCAGTCTGGTGTCAGCCTCGCTAG
The DNA here is from genome assembly GCF_062004578.1 of Staurois parvus. Lineage (NCBI taxonomy): Eukaryota > Metazoa > Chordata > Amphibia > Anura > Ranidae > Staurois > Staurois parvus. The sequence continues at coordinate 51,242 of NW_028321153.1, forward strand.
TGACGGTTTCAGTCTGGTGTCAGCCTCTCCTCGTGACGGTGTCAGTCTGGTGTCAGCCTCTCCTCGTGACGGTGTCAGTCTGGTGTCAGCCTCGCTAGTGACGGTTTCAGTCTGGTGTCAGCCTCTCCTCGTGACGGTGTCCGTCTGGTGTCAGCCTCGCTAGTGACGGGGTCGGTCTGGTGTCAGCCTCTCCTCGTGACGGTGTCGGTCTGGTGTCAGCCCCTCCTCGTGACGGTGTCGGTCTGGTGTCAGCCTCTCCTCGTGACAGGGTCCGTCTGGTGTCAGCCTCGCTAGTGACGGTTTCGGTCTGGTGTCAGCCTCTCCTCGTGACGGTGTCAGTCTGGTGTCAGCCTCGCTAGTGACGGTGTCAGTCTGGTGTCAGCCTCGCTAGTGACGGTTTCAGTCTGGTGTCAGCCTCTCCTCGTGACGGTGTCCGTCTGGTGTCAGCCTCTCCTCGTGACGGTGTCAGTCTGGTGTCAGCCTCGCTAGTGACGGTTTCAGTCTGGTGTCAGCCTCTCCTCGTGACGGTGTCAGTCTGGTGTCAGCCTCTCCTCGTGACGGTGTCAGTCTGGTGTCAGCCTCGCTAGTGACGGTTTCAGTCTGGTGTCAGCCTCTCCTCGTGACGGTGTCAGTCTGGTGTCAGCCTCTCCTCGTGACGGGGTCGGTCTATTGTCAGCCTCTCCTCGTGACGGTGTCAGTCTGGTGTCAGCCTCTCCTCGTGACGGTGTCGGTCTGGTGTCATCCTCGCTAGTGACGGTGTCGGTCTGGTGTCAGCCTGTCCTCGTGACGGTGTCGGTCTGGTGTCATCCTCGCTAGTGACGGTTTCAGTCTGGTGTCAGCCTCTCCTCGTGACGGTGTCGGTCTGGTGTCATCCTCGCTAGTGACGGTGTCGGTCTGGTGTCAGCCTCGCCTCGTGACGGTGTCGGTCTGGTGTCATCCTCGCTAGTGACGGTGTCGGTCTGGTGTCATCCTCGCCTCGTGACGGGGTCGGTCTGGTGTCAGCCTCGCTAGTGACGGAGTCGGTCTGGTGTCAGCCTCTCCTCGTGACGGTGTCGGTCTGGTGTCAGCCTCTCCTCGTGACGGTGTCGGTCTGGTGTCAGCCTCTCCTCGTGACAGGGTCCGTCTGGTGTCAGCCTCGCTAGTGACGGTTTCGGTCTGGTGTCAGCCTCTCCTCGTGACGGTGTCAGTCTGGTGTCAGCCTCGCTAGTGACGGTGTCAGTCTGGTGTCAGCCTCGCTAGTGACGGTGTCAGTCTGGTGTCAGCCTCTCCTCGTGACGGTGTCAGTCTGGTGTCAGCCTCTCCTCGTGACGGTGTCCGTCTGGTGTCAGCCTCTCCTCGTGACGGGGTCCGTCTGGTGTCAGCCTCTCCTCGTGACGGGGTCGGTCTGGTGTCAGCCTCTCCTTGTGACGGTGTCGGTCTGGTGTCAGCCTCTCCTCGTGACGGGGTCCGTCTGGTGTCAGCCTCTCCTCGTGACGGGGTCGGTCTGGTGTCAGCCTCGCTAGTGACGGTTTCAGTCTGGTGTCAGCCTCTCCTCGTGACGGTGTCAGTCTGGTGTCAGCCTCGCTAGTGACGGGGTCGGTCTGGTGTCAGCCTCTCCTCGTGACGGGGTCGGTCTGGTGTCAGCCTCTCCTCGTGACGGTGTCAGTCTGGTGTCAGCCTCGCTAGTGACGGTTTCAGTCTGGTGTCAGCCTCTCCTCGTGACGGTGTCCGTCTGGTGTCAGCCTCGCTAGTGACGGGGTCGGTCTGGTGTCAGCCTCGCTAGTGACGGGGTCGGTCTGGTGTCAGCCTCGCCTCGTGACGGTGTCGGTCTGGTGTCAGCCTCGCCTCGTGACGGTGTCGGTCTGGTGTCATCCTCGCTAGTGACGGTGTCGGTCTGGTGTCAGCCTCTCCTCGTGACGGTGTCGGTCTGGTGTCAGCCTCTCCTCGTGACGGTGTCGGTCTGGTGTCAGCCTCTCCTCGTGACAGGGTCCGTCTGGTGTCAGCCTCGCTAGTGACGGTTTCGGTCTGGTGTCAGCCTCTCCTCGTGACGGTGTCAGTCTGGTGTCAGCCTCGCTAGTGACGGTGTCAGTCTGGTGTCAGCCTCGCTAGTGACGGTTTCGGTCTGGTGTCAGCCTCTCCTCGTGACGGTGTCAGTCTGGTGTCAGCCTCGCTAGTGACGGTGTCAGTCTGGTGTCAGCCTCGCTAGTGACGGTGTCAGTGTGGTGTCAGCCTCTCCTCGTGACGGTGTCAGTCTGGTGTCAGCCTCTCCTCGTGACGGTGTCCGTCTGGTGTCAGCCTCTCCTCGTGACGGTGTCAGTCTGGTGTCAGCCTAGCTAGTGACGGGGTCGGTCTGGTGTCAGCCTCTCCTCGTGACGGGGTCGGTCTGGTGTCAGCCTCTCCTTGAGACGGTGTCGGTCTGGTGTCAGCCTCTCCTCGTGACGGGGTCCGTCTGGTGTCAGCCTCTCCTCGTGACGGGGTCGGTCTGGTGTCAGCCTCTCCTCGTGACGGGGTCGGTCTGGTGTCAGCCTCGCTAGTGACGGTTTCAGTCTGGTGTCAGCCTCTCCTCGTGACGGTGTCAGTCTGGTGTCAGCCTCGCTAGTGACGGTGTCAGTCTGGTGTCAGCCTCTCCTCGTGACGGTGTCGGTCTGGTGTCATCCTCGCTAGTGACGGTGTCGGTCTGGTGTCAGCCTCGCCTCGTGACGGTGTCGGTCTGGTGTCATCCTCGCTAGTGACGGTGTCGGTCTGGTGTCATCCTCGCCTCGTGACGGGGTCGGTCTGGTGTCAGCCTCGCTAGTGACGGAGTCGGTCTGGTGTCAGCCTCTCCTCGTGACGGTGTCGGTCTGGTGTCAGCCTCTCCTCGTGACGGTGTCGGTCTGGTGTCAGCCTCTCCTCGTGACAGGGTCCGTCTGGTGTCAGCCTCGCTAGTGACGGTTTCGGTCTGGTGTCAGCCTCTCCTCGTGACGGTGTCAGTCTGGTGTCAGCCTCGCTAGTGACGGTGTCAGTCTGGTGTCAGCCTCGCTAGTGACGGTGTCAGTCTGGTGTCAGCCTCTCCTCGTGACGGTGTCAGTCTGGTGTCAGCCTCTCCTCGTGACGGTGTCCGTCTGGTGTCAGCCTCTCCTCGTGACGGGGTCCGTCTGGTGTCAGCCTCTCCTCGTGACGGGGTCGGTCTGGTGTCAGCCTCTCCTTGTGACGGTGTCGGTCTGGTGTCAGCCTCTCCTCGTGACGGGGTCCGTCTGGTGTCAGCCTCTCCTCGTGACGGGGTCGGTCTGGTGTCAGCCTCGCTAGTGACGGTTTCAGTCTGGTGTCAGCCTCTCCTCGTGACGGTGTCAGTCTGGTGTCAGCCTCGCTAGTGACGGGGTCGGTCTGGTGTCAGCCTCTCCTCGTGACGGGGTCGGTCTGGTGTCAGCCTCTCCTCGTGACGGTGTCAGTCTGGTGTCAGCCTCGCTAGTGACGGTTTCAGTCTGGTGTCAGCCTCTCCTCGTGACGGTGTCCGTCTGGTGTCAGCCTCGCTAGTGACGGGGTCGGTCTGGTGTCAGCCTCGCTAGTGACGGGGTCGGTCTGGTGTCAGCCTCGCCTCGTGACGGTGTCGGTCTGGTGTCAGCCTCGCCTCGTGACGGTGTCGGTCTGGTGTCATCCTCGCTAGTGACGGTGTCGGTCTGGTGTCAGCCTCTCCTCGTGACGGTGTCGGTCTGGTGTCAGCCTCTCCTCGTGACGGTGTCGGTCTGGTGTCAGCCTCTCCTCGTGACAGGGTCCGTCTGGTGTCAGCCTCGCTAGTGACGGTTTCGGTCTGGTGTCAGCCTCTCCTCGTGACGGTGTCAGTCTGGTGTCAGCCTCGCTAGTGACGGTGTCAGTCTGGTGTCAGCCTCGCTAGTGACGGTTTCGGTCTGGTGTCAGCCTCTCCTCGTGACGGTGTCAGTCTGGTGTCAGCCTCGCTAGTGACGGTGTCAGTCTGGTGTCAGCCTCGCTAGTGACGGTGTCAGTGTGGTGTCAGCCTCTCCTCGTGACGGTGTCAGTCTGGTGTCAGCCTCTCCTCGTGACGGTGTCCGTCTGGTGTCAGCCTCTCCTCGTGACGGTGTCAGTCTGGTGTCAGCCTAGCTAGTGACGGGGTCGGTCTGGTGTCAGCCTCTCCTCGTGACGGGGTCGGTCTGGTGTCAGCCTCTCCTTGAGACGGTGTCGGTCTGGTGTCAGCCTCTCCTCGTGACGGGGTCCGTCTGGTGTCAGCCTCTCCTCGTGACGGGGTCGGTCTGGTGTCAGCCTCTCCACGTGACGGGGTCGGTCTGGTGTCAGCCTCGCTAGTGACGGTTTCAGTCTGGTGTCAGCCTCTCCTCGTGACGGTGTCAGTCTGGTGTCAGCCTCGCTAGTGACGGTGTCAGTCTGGTGTCAGCCTCGCTAGTGACGGTGTCAGTCTGGTGTCAGCCTCTCCTCGTGACGGTGTCAGTCTGGTGTCAGCCTCTCTAGTGACGGTTTCAGTCTGGTGTCAGCCTCTCCTCGTGACGGTGTCAGTCTGGTGTCAGCCTCTCCTCGTGACGGTGTCAGTCTGGTGTCAGCCTCGCTAGTGACGGTTTCAGTCTGGTGTCAGCCTCTCCTCGTGACGGTGTCCGTCTGGTGTCAGCCTCGCTAGTGACGGGGTCTGTCTGGTGTCAGCCTCGCTAGTGACGGGGTCGGTCTGGTGTCAGCCTCGCCTCGTGACGGTGTCGGTCTGGTGTCAGCCTCGCCTCGTGATGGTGTCGGTCTGGTGTCATCCTCGCTAGTGACGGTGTCGGTTTGGTGTCAGCCTCTCCTCGTGACGTTGTCGGTCTGGTGTCAGCCTCTCCTCGTGACGGTGTCAGTCTGGTGTCAGCCTCTCCTCGTGACGGTGTCAGTCTGGTGTCAGCCTCGCTAGTGACGGTTTCAGTCTGGTGTCAGCCTCTCCTCGTGACGGTGTCCGTCTGGTGTCAGCCTCTCCTCGTGACGGTGTCAGTCTGGTGTCAGCCTCGCTAGTGACGGGGTCGGTCTGGTGTCAGCCTCTCCTCGTGACGGTGTCAGTCTGGTGTCAGCCTCGCTAGTGACGGGGTCGGTCTGGTGTCAGCCTCTCCTCGTGACGGGGTCGGTCTGGTGTCAGCCTCTCCTCTTGACGGTGTCGGTCTGGTGTCAGCCTCTCCTCGTGACGGGGTCCGTCTGGTGTCAGCCTCTCCTCGTGACGGGGTCGGTCTGGTGTCAGCCTCTCCTCGTGACGGTGTCAGTCTGGTGTCAGCCTCGCTAGTGACGGTGTCAGTCTGGTGTCAGCCTCGCTAGTGACGGTTTCAGTCTGGTGTCAGCCTCTCCTCGTGACGGTGTCAGTCTGGTGTCAGCCTCGCTAGTGACAGTGTCGGTCTGGTGTCAGCCTCGCCTCGTGACGGTGTCGGTCTGGTGTCATCCTCGCTAGTGACGGTGTCGGTCTGGTGTCATCCTCGCCTCGTGACGGGGTCGGTCTGGTGTCAGCCTCGCTAGTGACGGTTTCGGTCTGGTGTCAGCCTCTCCTCGTGACGGTGTCAGTCTGGTGTCAGCCTCGCTAGTGACGGTGTCAGTCTGGTGTCAGCCTCGCTAGTGACGGTTTCAGTCTGGTGTCAGCCTCTCCTAGTGACGGTGTCAGTCTGGTGTCAGCCTCTCCTCGTGACGGTGTCAGTCTGGTGTCAGCCTCGCTAGTGACGGTTTCAGTCTGGTGTCAGCCTCTCCTCGTGACGGTGTCAGTCTGGTGTCAGCCTCTCCTCGTGACGGTGTCAGTCTGGTGTCAGCCTCGCTAGTGACGGTTTCAGTCTGGTGTCAGCCTCTCCTCGTGACGGTGTCAGTCTGGTGTCAGCCTCTCCTCGTGACGGGGTCGGTCTATTGTCAGCCTCTCCTCGTGACGGTGTCAGTCTGGTGTCAGCCTCTCCTCGTGACGGTGTCGGTCTGGTGTCATCCTCGCTAGTGACGGTGTCGGTCTGGTGTCAGCCTCTCCTCGTGACGGTGTCGGTCTGGTGTCATCCTCGCTAGTGACGGTTTCAGTCTGGTGTCAGCCTCTCCTCGTGACGGTGTCGGTCTGGTGTCATCCTCGCTAGTGACGGTGTCGGTCTGGTGTCAGCCTCTCCTCGTGACAGGGTCCGTCTGGTGTCAGCCTCGCTAGTGACGGTTTCGGTCTGGTGTCAGCCTCTCCTCGTGACGGTGTCCGTCTGGTGTCAGCCTCTCCTCGTGACAGGGTCCGTCTGGTGTCAGCCTCGCTAGTGACGGTTTCAGTCTGGTGTCAGCCTCTCCTCGTGACGGTGTCCGTCTGGTGTCAGCCTCTCCTCGTGACGGTGTCAGTCTGGTGTCAGCCTCGCTAGTGACGGGGTCGGTCTGGTGTCAGCCTCTCCTCGTGACGGGGTCGGTCTGGTGTCAGCCTCTCCTCGTGACGGTGTCGGTCTGGTGTCAGCCTCTCCTCGTGACGGGGTCCGTCTGGTGTCAGCCTCTCCTCGTGACGGGGTCGGTCTGGTGTCAGCCTCTCCTCGTGACGGGGTCGGTCTGGTGTCAGCCTCGCTAGTGACGGTTTCAGTCTGGTGTCAGCCTCTCCTCGTGACGGTGTCAGTCTGGTGTCAGCCTCGCTAGTGACGGTTTCAGTCTGGTGTCAGCCTCTCCTCGTGACGGGGTCGGTCTGGTGTCAGCCTCTCCTCGTGACGGTGTCAGTCTGGTGTCAGCCTCGCTAGTGACGGTTTCAGTCTGGTGTCAGCCTCTCCTCGTGACGGTGTCCGTCTGGTGTCAGCCTCGCTAGTGACGGGGTCGGTCTGGTGTCAGCCTCGCTAGGGACGGGGTCGGTCTGGTGTCAGCCTCGCCTCGTGACGGTGTCGGTCTGGTGTCAGCCTCGCCTCGTGACGGTGTCGGTCTGGTGTCATCCTCGCTAGTGACGGTGTCGGTCTGGTGTCATCCTCGCCTCGTGACGGTGTCGGTCTGGTGTCAGCCTCGCTAGTGACGGAGTCGGTCTGGTGTCAGCCTCTCCTCGTGACGGGGTCCGTCTGGTGTCAGCCTCTCCTCGTGACGGGGTCGGTCTGGTGTCAGCCTCGCTAGTGACGGTTTCAGTCTGGTGTCAGCCTCTCCTCGTGACGGTGTCAGTCTGGTGTCAGCCTCGCTAGTGACGGTGTCAGTCTGCTGTCAGCCTCGCTAGTGACGGTTTCAGTCTGGTGTCAGCCTCTCCTCGTGACGGTGTCAGTCTGGTGTCAGCCTCGCTAGTGACGGTTTCAGTCTGGTGTCAGCCTCTACTCGTGACGGTGTCAGTCTGGTGTCAGCCTCTCCTCGTGACAGTGTCAGTCTGGTGTCAGCCTCGCTAGTGACGGTTTCAGTCTGGTGTCAGCCTCTCCTCGTGACGGTGTCAGTCTGGTGTCAGCCTCTCCTCGTGACGGTGTCAGTCTGGTGTCAGCCTCGCTAGTGACGGTTTCAGTCTGGTGTCAGCCTCTCCTCGTGACGGTGTCCGTCTGGTGTCAGCCTCGCTAGTGACGGGGTCGGTCTGGTGTCAGCCTCGCCTCGTGACGGTGTCGGTCTGGTGTCAGCCTCGCCTCGTGACGGTGTCGGTCTGGTGTCATCCTCGCTAGTGACGGTGTCGGTCTGGTGTCATCCTCGCCTCGTGACGGGGTCGGTCTGGTGTCAGCCTCTCCTCGTGACGGTGTCGGTCTGGTGTCAGCCTCTCCTCGTGACGGTGTCAGTCTGGTGTCAGCCTCGCTAGTGACGGGGTCGGTCTGGTGTCAGCCTCTCCTCGTGACGGGGTCGGTCTGGTGTCAGCCTCTCCTCGTGACGGTGTCGGTCTGGTGTCAGCCTCTCCTCGTGATGGGGTCCGTCTGGTGTCAGCCTCTCCTCGTGACGGGGTCGGTCTGGTGTCAGCCTCTCCTCGTGACGGGGTCGGTCTGGTGTCAGCCTCTCCTCGTGACGGGGTCGGTCTGGTGTCAGCCTCGCTAGTGACGGTTTCAGTCTGGTGTCAGCCTCTCCTCGTGACGGTGTCAGTCTGGTGTCAGCCTCGCTAGTGACGGTGTCAGTCTGGTGTCAGCCTCGCTAGTGACGGTTTCAGTCTGGTGTCAGCCTCTCCTCGTGACGGTGTCAGTCTGGTGTCAGCCTCGCTAGTGACGGGGTCGGTCTGGTGTCAGCCTCTCCTCGTGACGGTGTCAGTCTGGTGTCAGCCTCTCCTCGTGACGGTGTCAGTCTGGTGTCAGCCTCGCTAGTGACGGTTTCAGTCTGGTGTCAGCCTCTCCTCGTGACGGTGTCCGTCTGGTGTCAGCCTCGCTAGTGACGGGTCGGTCTGGTGTCAGCCTCGCTAGTGACGGGGTCGGTCTGGTGTCAGCCTCGCCTCGTGACGGTGTCGGTCTGGTGTCAGCCTCGCCTCGTGACGGTGTCGGTCTGGTGTCATCCTCGCTAGTGACGGTGTAGGTCTGGTGTCATCCTCGCCTCGTGACGGGGTCGGTCTGGTGTCAGCCTCGCTAGTGACGGAGTCGGTCTGGTGTCAGCCTCTCCTCGTGATGGTGTCGGTCTGGTGTCAGCCTCTCCTCGTGACGGTGTCGGTCTGGTGTCAGCCTCTCCTCGTGACAGGGTCCGTCTGGTGTCAGCCTCGCTAGTGACGGTTTCGGTCTGGTGTCAGCCTCTCCTCGTGACGGTGTCAGTCTGGTGTCAGCCTCGCTAGTGACGGTGTCAGTCTGGTGTCAGCCTCGCTAGTGACGGTGTCAGTCTGGTGTCAGCCTCTCCTCGTGACGGTGTCAGTCTGGTGTCAGCCTCTCCTCGTGACGGTGTCAGTCTGGTGTCAGCCTCGCTAGTGACGGTTTCAGTCTGGTGTCAGCCTCTCCTCGTGACGGTGTCCGTCTGGTGTCAGCCTCTCCTCGTGACGGTGTCCGTCTGGTGTCAGCCTCGCTAGTGACGGGGTCGGTCTGGTGTCAGCCTCGCTAGTGACGGGGTCGGTCTGGTGTCAGCCTCGCCTCGTGACGGTGTCGGTCTGGTGTCAGCCTCGCCTCGTGACGGTGTCGGTCTGGTGTCATCCTCGCTAGTGACGGTGTCGGTCTGGTGTCATCCTCGCCTCGTGACGGGGTCGGTCTGGTGTCAGCCTCGCTAGTGACGGAGTCGGTCTGGTGTCAGCCTCTCCTCGTGACGGTGTCGGTCTGGTGTCAGCCTCTCCTCGTGACGGTGTCGGTCTGGTGTCAGCCTCTCCTCGTGACAGGGTCCGTCTGGTGTCAGCCTCGCTAGTGACGGTTTCGGTCTGGTGTCAGCCTCTCCTCGTGACGGTGTCAGTCTGGTGTCAGCCTCGCTAGTGACGGTGTCAGTCTGGTGTCAGCCTCGCTAGTGACGGTGTCAGTCTGGTGTCAGCCTCTCCTCGTGACGGTGTCAGTCTGGTGTCAGCCTCGCTAGTGACGGTTTCAGTCTGGTGTCAGCCTCTCCTCGTGACGGTGTCCGTCTGGTGTCAGCCTCTCCTCGTGACGGTGTCAGTCTGGTGTCAGCCTCGCTAGTGACGGGGTCGGTCTGGTGTCAGCCTCTCCTCGTGACGGGGTCGGTCTGGTGTCAGCCTCTCCTCGTGACGGTGTCGGTCTGGTGTCAGCCTCTCCTCGTGACGGGGTCCGTCTGGTGTCAGCCTCTCCTCGTGACGGGGTCGGTCTGGTGTCAGCCTCTCCTCGTGACGTGGTCGGTCTGGTGTCAGCCTCTCCTCGTGACGGGGTCCGTCTGGTGTCAGCCTCGCTAGTGACGGTTTCAGTCTGGTGTCAGCCTCTCCTCGTGACGGTGTCAGTCTGGTGTCAGCCTTTCTAGTGACGGTGTCAGTCTGGTGTCAGCCTCGCTAGTGACGGTTTCAGTCTGGTGTCAGCCTCTCCTCGTGACGGTGTCAGTCTGGTGTCAGCCTCGCTAGTGACGGTTTCAGTCTGGTGTCAGCCTCTCCTCGTGACGGTGTCGGTCTGGTGTCATCCTCGCTAGTGACGGTGTCGGTCTGGTGTCATCCTCGCCTCGTGACGGGGTCGGTCTGGTGTCAGCCACGCTAGTGACGGGGTCGGTCTGGTGTCAGCCTCTCCTCGTGACGGTGTCGGTCTGGTGTCAGCCTCTCCTCGTGACGGGGTCCGTCTGGTGTCAGCCTCTCCTCGTGATGGGGTCGGTCTGGTGTCAGCCTCTCCTCGTGACGGGGTCGGTCTGGTGTCAGCCTCGCTAGTGACGGTGTCGGTCTGGTGTCAGCCTCTCCTCGTGACGGGGTCGGTCTGGTGTCAGCCTCTCCTCGTGACGGGGGTCGGTCTGGTGTCATCCTCGCTAGTGACGGTGTCGGTCTGGTGTCATCCTCGCCTCGTGACGGTGTCGGTCTGGTGTCATCCTCGCTAGTGACGGTGTCGGTCTGGTGTCAGCCTCTCCTCGTGACGGGGTCGGTTTGGTGTCAGCCTCTCCTCGAGACGGGGGTCGGTCTTGTGTCAGCCTCGCTAGTGACGGTTTCGGTCTGGTGTCAGCCTCTCCTCGTGACGGTGTCGGTCTGGTGTCATCCTCGCTAGTGAAGGTGTCGGTCTGGGGTCATCCTCGCCTCGTGACGGGGTCGGTCTGGTGTCAGCCTCGCCTCGTGACGGTGTCGGTCTGGTGTCAGCCTCGCCTCGTGACGGTGTCGGTCTGGTGTCAGCCTCGCCTCGTGACGGTGTCGGTCTGGTGTCAGCCTCGCTAGTGACGGTTTCAGTCTGGTGTCAGCCTCGCCTCGTGACGGTGTCGGTCTGGTGTTATGCTCGCTAGTGACGGTGTCGGTCTGTTGTCATCCTCGCCTCGTGACGGGGTCGGTCTGGTGTCAGCCTCTCCTCGTGACGGTGTCGGTCTTGTGTCAGCCTCTCCTCGTGACGGGGTCGGTCTGGTGTCAGCCTCTCCTCGTGACGGGGGTCGGTCTGGTTTCAGCCTCGCTAGTTACGGTTTCGGTCTGGTTTCAGCCTCTCCTCGTGACGGTGTCGGTCTGGTGTCAGCCTCGCTAGTGACGGTGTCAGTCTGGTGTCAGCCTCGCTAGTGACGGTTTCAGTCTGGTGTCAGCCTCTCCTCGTGACGGTGTCGGTCTTGTGTCAGCCTCTCCTCGTGACGGTGTCAGTCTGGTGTCAGCCTCGCTAGTGACGGTTTCAGTCTGGTGTCAGCCTCTCCTCGTGACGGTGTCGGTCTGGTGTCATCCTCGCCTCGTGACGGGGTCGGTCTGGTGTCAGCCACGCTAGTGACGGGGTCGGTCTGGTGTCAGCCTCTCCTCGTGACGGTGTCGGTCTGGTGTCAGCCTCTCCTCGTGACGGGGTCGGTCTGGTGTCAGCCTCTCCTCGTGACGGGGTCGGTCTGGTGTCAGCCTCGCTAGTGACGGTTTCAGTCTGGTGTCAGCCTCTCCTCGTGACGGTGTCAGTCTGGTGTCTGCCTCGCTAGTGACGGGGTCGGTCTGGTGTCAGCCTCTCCTCGTGACGGTGTTGGTCTGGTGTCAGCCTCTCCTCGTGACGGTGTCGGTCTGGTGTCAGCCTCTCCTCGTGACGGGGTCCGTCTGGTGTCAGCCTCTCCTCGTGACGGGGTCCGTCTGGTGTCAGCCTCTCCTCGTGACGGGGTCGGTCTGGTGTCAGCCTCTCCTCGTGACGGGGTCGGTCTGGTGTCAGCCTCGCTAGTGACGGTTTCAGTCTGGTGTCAGCCTCTCCTCGTGACGGTGTCAGTCTGGTGTCAGCCTCGCTAGTGACGGTGTCAGTCTGGTGTCAGCCTCGCTAGTGACGGTTTCAGTCTGGTGTCAGCCTCTCCTCGTGACGGTGTCAGTCTGGTGTCAGCCTCGCTAGTGACGGTGTCAGTCTGGTGTCAGCCTCGCTAGTGACGGTGTCAGTCTGGTGTCAGCCTCTCCTCGTGACGGTGTCAGTCTGGTGTCAGCCTCTCCTCGTGACGGTGTCAGTCTGGTGTCAGCCTCGCTAGTGACGGTTTCAGTCTGGTGTCAGCCTCTCCTCGTGACGGGGTCGGTCTGGTGTCAGCCTCTCCTCGTGACGGGGTTGGTCTGGTGTCAGCCTCGCTAGTGACGGTTTCAGTCTGGTGTCAGCCTCTCCTTGTGACGGTGTCAGTCTGGTGTCAGCCTCGCTAGTGACGGTGTCAGTCTGGTGTCAGCCTCGCTAGTGACGGTTTCAGTCTGGTGTCAGCCTCTCCTCGTGACGGTGTCAGTCTGGTGTCATCCTCGCTAGTGACGGTTTCAGTCTGGTGTCAGCCTCTCCTCGTGACGGTGTCAGTCTGGTGTCAGCCTCGCTAGTGACGGTGTCAGTCTGGTGTCAGCCTCTCCTCGTGACGGTGTCAGTCTGGTGTCAGCCTCTCCTCGTGACGGTGTCAGTCTGGTGTCAGCCTCGCTAGTGACGGTTTCAGTCTGGTGTCAGCCTCTCCTCGTGACGGTGTCAGTCTGGTGTCAGCCTCGCTAGTGACGGTTTCAGTCTGGTGTCAGCCTCTCCTCGTGACGGTGTCCGTCTGGTGTCAGCCTCGCTAGTGACTGGGTCGGTCTGGTGTCAGCCTCGCTAGTGACGGGGTCGGTCTGGTGTCATCCTCGCTAGTGACGGTGTCGGTCTGGTGTCATCCTCGCCTCGTGACGGGGTCAGTCTGGTGTCAGCCTCTCCTCGTGACGGTGTCGGTCTGGTGTCAGCCTCTCCTCGTGACGGTGTCGGTCTGGTGTCAGCCTCTCCTCGTGACAGGGTCCGTCTGGTGTCAGCCTCGCTAGTGACGGTTTCGGTCTGGTGTCAGCCTCTCCTCGTGACGGTGTCAGTCTGGTGTCAGCCTCGCTAGTGACGGTGTCAGTCTGGTGTCAGCCTCGCTAGTGACGGTGTCAGTCTGGTGTCAGCCTCTCCTCGTGACGGTGTCAGTCTGGTGTCAGCCTCTCCTCGTGACGGTGTCAGTCTGGTGTCAGCCTCGCTAGTGACGGTTTCAGTCTGGTGTCAGCCTCTCCTCGTGACGGTGTCCGTCTGGTGTCAGCCTCTCCTCGTGACGGTGTCAGTCTGGTGTCAGCCTCGCTAGTGACGGGGTCGGTCTGGTGTCAGCCTTTCCTCGTGACGGGGTCGGTCTGGTGTCAGCCTCTCCTCGTGACGGTGTCGGTCTGGTGTCAGCCTCTCCTCGTGAAGGGGTTCGTCTGGTGTCAGCCTCTCCTCGTGACGGGGTCGGTCTGGTGTCAGCCTCTCCTCGTGACGGGGTCGGTCTGGTGTCAGCCTCGCTAGTGACGGTTTCAGTCTGGTGTCAGCCTCTCCTCGTGACAGTGTCCGTCTGGTGTCAGCCTCGCTAGTGACGGGGTCGGTCTGGTGTCAGCCTCGCTAGTGACGGGGTCGGTCTGGTGTCAGCCTCGCCTCGTGACGGTGTCGGTCTGGTGTCAGCCTCGCCTCGTGACGGTGTCGGTCTGGTGTCATCCTCGCTAGTGACGGTGTCGGTCTGGTGTCATCCTCGCCTCGTGACGGGGTCGGTCTGGTGTCAGCCTCGCTAGTGACGGAGTCGGTCTGGTGTCAGCCTCTCCTCTTGACGGTGTCGGTCTGGTGTCAGCCTCTCCTCGTGACAGGGTCCGTCTGGTGTCAGCCTCGCTAGTGACGGTTTCGGTCTGGTGTCAGCCTCTCCTCGTGACGGTGTCAGTCTGGTGTCAGCCTCGCTAGTGACGGTGTCAGTCTGGTGTCAGCCTCGCTAGTGACGGTGTCAGTCTGGTGTCAGCCTCTCCTCGTGACGGTGTCAGTCTGGTGTCAGCCTCTCCTCGTGACGGTGTCAGTCTGGTGTCAGCCTCGCTAGTGACGGTTTCAGTCTGGTGTCAGCCTCTCCTCGTGACGGTGTCCGTCTGGTGTCAGCCTCTCCTCGTGACGGTGTCCGTCTGGTGTCAGCCTCTCCTCGTGACGGGGTCGGTCTGGTGTCAGCCTCTCCTCGTGACGGGGTCGGTCTGGTGTCAGCCTCTCCTCGTGACGGGGTCGGTCTGGTGTCAGCCTCGCTAGTGACGGTTTCAGTCTGGTGTCAGCCTCTCCTCGTGACGGTGTCAGTCTGGTGTCTGCCTCGCTAGTGACGGGGTCGGTCTGGTGTCAGCCTCTCCTCGTGACGGTGTTGGTCTGGTGTCAGCCTCTCCTCGTGACGGTGTCGGTCTGGTGTCAGCCTCTCCTCGTGACGGGGTCCGTCTGGTGTCAGCCTCTCCTCGTGACGGGGTCCGTCTGGTGTCAGCCTCTCCTCGTGACGGGGTCGGTCTGGTGTCAGCCTCTCCTCGTGACGGGGTCGGTCTGGTGTCAGCCTCGCTAGTGACGGTTTCAGTCTGGTGTCAGCCTCTCCTCGTGACGGTGTCAGTCTGGTGTCAGCCTCGCTAGTGACGGTGTCAGTCTGGTGTCAGCCTCGCTAGTGACGGTTTCAGTCTGGTGTCAGCCTCTCCTCGTGACGGTGTCAGTCTGGTGTCAGCCTCGCTAGTGACGGTGTCAGTCTGGTGTCAGCCTCGCTAGTGACGGTGTCAGTCTGGTGTCAGCCTCTCCTCGTGACGGTGTCAGTCTGGTGTCAGCCTCTCCTCGTGACGGTGTCAGTCTGGTGTCAGCCTCGCTAGTGACGGTTTCAGTCTGGTGTCAGCCTCTCCTCGTGACGGGGTCGGTCTGGTGTCAGCCTCTCCTCGTGACGGGGTTGGTCTGGTGTCAGCCTCGCTAGTGACGGTTTCAGTCTGGTGTCAGCCTCTCCTTGTGACGGTGTCAGTCTGGTGTCAGCCTCGCTAGTGACGGTGTCAGTCTGGTGTCAGCCTCGCTAGTGACGGTTTCAGTCTGGTGTCAGCCTCTCCTCGTGACGGTGTCAGTCTGGTGTCATCCTCGCTAGTGACGGTTTCAGTCTGGTGTCAGCCTCTCCTCGTGACGGTGTCAGTCTGGTGTCAGCCTCGCTAGTGACGGTGTCAGTCTGGTGTCAGCCTCTCCTCGTGACGGTGTCAGTCTGGTGTCAGCCTCTCCTCGTGACGGTGTCAGTCTGGTGTCAGCCTCGCTAGTGACGGTTTCAGTCTGGTGTCAGCCTCTCCTCGTGACGGTGTCAGTCTGGTGTCAGCCTCGCTAGTGACGGTTTCAGTCTGGTGTCAGCCTCTCCTCGTGACGGTGTCCGTCTGGTGTCAGCCTCGCTAGTGACTGGGTCGGTCTGGTGTCAGCCTCGCTAGTGACGGGGTCGGTCTGGTGTCATCCTCGCTAGTGACGGTGTCGGTCTGGTGTCATCCTCGCCTCGTGACGGGGTCAGTCTGGTGTCAGCCTCTCCTCGTGACGGTGTCGGTCTGGTGTCAGCCTCTCCTCGTGACGGTGTCGGTCTGGTGTCAGCCTCTCCTCGTGACAGGGTCCGTCTGGTGTCAGCCTCGCTAGTGACGGTTTCGGTCTGGTGTCAGCCTCTCCTCGTGACGGTGTCAGTCTGGTGTCAGCCTCGCTAGTGACGGTGTCAGTCTGGTGTCAGCCTCGCTAGTGACGGTGTCAGTCTGGTGTCAGCCTCTCCTCGTGACGGTGTCAGTCTGGTGTCAGCCTCTCCTCGTGACGGTGTCAGTCTGGTGTCAGCCTCGCTAGTGACGGTTTCAGTCTGGTGTCAGCCTCTCCTCGTGACGGTGTCCGTCTGGTGTCAGCCTCTCCTCGTGACGGTGTCAGTCTGGTGTCAGCCTCGCTAGTGACGGGGTCGGTCTGGTGTCAGCCTTTCCTCGTGACGGGGTCGGTCTGGTGTCAGCCTCTCCTCGTGACGGTGTCGGTCTGGTGTCAGCCTCTCCTCGTGAAGGGGTTCGTCTGGTGTCAGCCTCTCCTCGTGACGGGGTCGGTCTGGTGTCAGCCTCTCCTCGTGACGGGGTCGGTCTGGTGTCAGCCTCGCTAGTGACGGTTTCAGTCTGGTGTCAGCCTCTCCTCGTGACAGTGTCCGTCTGGTGTCAGCCTCGCTAGTGACGGGGTCGGTCTGGTGTCAGCCTCGCTAGTGACGGGGTCGGTCTGGTGTCAGCCTCGCCTCGTGACGGTGTCGGTCTGGTGTCAGCCTCGCCTCGTGACGGTGTCGGTCTGGTGTCATCCTCGCTAGTGACGGTGTCGGTCTGGTGTCATCCTCGCCTCGTGACGGGGTCGGTCTGGTGTCAGCCTCGCTAGTGACGGAGTCGGTCTGGTGTCAGCCTCTCCTCTTGACGGTGTCGGTCTGGTGTCAGCCTCTCCTCGTGACAGGGTCCGTCTGGTGTCAGCCTCGCTAGTGACGGTTTCGGTCTGGTGTCAGCCTCTCCTCGTGACGGTGTCAGTCTGGTGTCAGCCTCGCTAGTGACGGTGTCAGTCTGGTGTCAGCCTCGCTAGTGACGGTGTCAGTCTGGTGTCAGCCTCTCCTCGTGACGGTGTCAGTCTGGTGTCAGCCTCTCCTCGTGACGGTGTCAGTCTGGTGTCAGCCTCGCTAGTGACGGTTTCAGTCTGGTGTCAGCCTCTCCTCGTGACGGTGTCCGTCTGGTGTCAGCCTCTCCTCGTGACGGTGTCCGTCTGGTGTCAGCCTCTCCTCGTGACGGGGTCGGTCTGGTGTCAGCCTCTCCTCGTGACGGGGTCGGTCTGGTGTCAGCCTCTCCTCGTGACGGTGTCGGTCTGGTGTCAGCCTCTCCTCGTGACGGGGTCCGTCTGGTGTCAGCCTCTCCTCGTGACGGGGTCGGTCTGGTGTCAGCCTCTCCTCGTGACGGGGTCGGTCTGGTGTCAGCCTCGCTAGTGACGGTTTCAGTCTGGTGTCAGCCTCTCCTCGTGACGGTGTCAGTCTGGTGTCAGCCTCGCTAGTGACGGTGTCAGTCTGGTGTCAGCCTCGCTAGTGACGGTTTCAGTCTGGTGTCAGCCTCTCCTCGTGACGGTGTCAGTCTGGTGTCAGCCTCGCTAGTGACGGTTTCAGTCTGGTGTCAGCCTCTCCTCGTGACGGTGTCAGTCTGGTGTCAGCCTCTCCTCGTGACAGTGTCAGTCTGGTGTCAGCCTCGCTAGTGACGGTTTCAGTCTGGTGTCAGCCTCTCCTCGTGACGGTGTCAGTCTGGTGTCAGCCTCTCCTCGTAACGGTGTCAGTCTGGTGTCAGCCTCGCTAGTGACAGTTTCAGTCTGGTGTCAGCCTCTCCTCGTGACGGTGTCCGTCTGGTGTCAGCCTCGCTAGTGACGGGGTCTGTCTGGTGTCAGCCTCGCTAGTGACGGGGTCGGTCTGGTGTCAGCCTCGCCTCGTGACGGTGTCGGTCTGGTGTCAGCCTCGCCTCGTGACGGTGCCGGTCTGGTGTCATCCTCGCTCGTGACGGTGTCGGTCTGGTGTCATCCTCGCCTCGTGACGGGGTCGGTCTGGTGTCAGCCTCGCTAGTGACGGAGTCGGTCTGGTGTCAGCCTCTCCTCGTGACGGTGTCGGTCTGGTGTCAGCCTCTCCTCGTGACGGTGTCGGTCTGGTGTCAGCCTCTCCTCGTGACAGGGTCCGTCTGGTGTCAGCCTCGCTAGTGACGGTTTCGGTCTGGTGTCAGCCTCTCCTCGTGACCGTGTCAGTCTGGTGTCAGCCTCGCTAGTGACGGTGTCAGTCTGGTGTCAGCCTCGCTAGTGACGGTGTCAGTCTGGTGTCAGCCTCTCCTCGTGACGGTGTCAGTCTGGTGTCAGCCTCTCCTCGTGACGGTGTCAGTCTGGTGTCAGCCTCGCTAGTGACGGTTTCAGTCTGGTGTCAGCCTCTCCTCGTGACGGTGTCCGTCTGGTGTCAGCCTCTCCTCGTGACGGTGTCAGTCTGGTGTCAGCCTCGCTAGTGACGGGGTCGGTCTGGTGTCAGCCTCTCCTCGTGACGGGGTCAGTCTGGTGTCAGCCTCTCCTCGTGACGGTGTCGGTCTGGTGTCAGCCTCTCCTCGTGACGGGGTCAGTCTGGTGTCAGCCTCTCCTCGTGACGGGGTCGGTCTGGTGTCAGCCTCTCCTCGTGACGGGGTCAGTCTGGTGTCAGCCTCGCTAGTGACGGTTTCAGTCTGGTGTCAGCCTCTCCTCGTGACGGTGTCAGTCTGGTGTCAGATTCGCTAGTGACGGTTTCAGTCTGGTGTCAGCCTCTCCTCGTGACGGTTTCAGTCTGGTGTCAGCCTCTCCTCGTGACGGTGTCAGTCTGGTGTCAGCCTCGCTAGTGACGGTGTCAGTCTGGTGTCAGCCTCTCCTCGTGACGGTGTCAGTCTGGTGTCAGCCTCGCCTCGTGACGGTGTCGGTCTGGTGTCAGCCTCGCTAGTGACGGTTTCAGTCTGGTGTCAGCCTCGCCTCGTGACGGTGTCGGTCTGGTGTTATGCTCGCTAGTGACGGTGTCGGTCTGTTGTCATCCTCGCCTCGTGACGGGGTCGGTCTGGTGTCAGCCTCTCCTCGTGACGGTGTCGGTCTGGTGTCAGCCTCTCCTCGTGATGGGGTCGGTCTGGTGTCAGCCTCTCCTCGTGACGGGGGTCGGTCTGGTTTCAGCCTCGCTAGTTACGGTTTCGGTCTGGTTTCAGCCTCTCCTCGTGACGGTGTCGGTCTGGTGTCAGCCTCGCTAGTGACGGTGTCAGTCTGGTGTCAGCCTCGCTAGTGACGGTTTCAGTCTGGTGTCAGCCTCTCCTCGTGACGGTGTCGGTCTTGTGTCAGCCTCTCCTCGTGACGGTGTCAGTCTGGTGTCAGCCTCGCTAGTGACGGTTTCAGTCTGGTGTCAGCCTCTCCTCGTGACGGTGTCGGTCTGGTGTCATCCTCGCCTCGTGACGGGGTCGGTCTGGTGTCAGCCACGCTAGTGACGGGGTCGGTCTGGTGTCAGCCTCTCCTCGTGACGGTGTCGGTCTGGTGTCAGCCTCTCCTCGTGACGGGGTCGGTCGGGTGTCAGCCTCTCCTCGTGACGGGGTCGGTCTGGTGTCAGCCTCGCTAGTGACGGTTTCAGTCTGGTGTCAGCCTCTCCTCGTGACGGTGTCAGTCTGGTGTCTGCCTCGCTAGTGACGGGGTCGGTCTGGTGTCAGCCTCTCCTCGTGACGGTGTTGGTCTGGTGTCAGCCTCTCCTCGTGACGGTGTCGGTCTGGTGTCAGCCTCTCCTCGTGACGGGGTCTGTCTGGTGTCAGCCTCTCCTCGTGACGGGGTCCGTCTGGTGTCAGCCTCTCCTCGTGACGGGGTCGGTCTGGTGTCAGCCTCTCCTCGTGACGGGGTCGGTCTGGTGTCAGCCTCGCTAGTGACGGTTTCAGTCTGGTGTCAGCCTCTCCTCGTGACGGGGTCCGTCTAGTGTCAGCCTCTCCTCGTGACGGGGTCGGTCTGGTATCAGCCTCTCCTCGTGACGGGGTCGGTCTGGTGTCAGCCTCGCTAGTGACGGTTTCAGTCTGGTGTCAGCCTCTCCTCGTGACGGTGTCAGTCTGGTGTCAGCCTCGCTAGTGACGGTGTCAGTCTGGTGTCAGCCTCGCTAGTGACGGTTTCAGTCTGGTGTCAGCCTCTCCTTGTGACGGTGTCAGTCTGGTGTCAGCCTCGCTAGTGACGGTGTCAGTCTGGTGTCAGCCTCTCCTCGTGACGGTGTCAGTCTGGTGTCAGCCTCTCCTCGTGATGGTGTCAGTCTGGTGTCAGCCTCGCTAGTGACGGTTTCAGTCTGGTGTCAGCCTCTCCTCGTGACGGTGTCAGTCTGGTGTCAGCCTCTCCTCGTGACGGTGTCAGTCTGGTGTCAGCCTCGCTAGTGACGGTTTCAGTCTGGTGTCAGCCTCTCCTCGTGACGGTGTCCGTCTGGTGTCAGCCTCTCCTCGTGACGGTGTCAGTCTGGTGTCAGCCTCGCTAGTGACGGGGTCGGTCTGGTGTCAGCCTCTCCTCGTGAAGGGGTCGGTCTGGTGTCAGCCTCTCCTCGTGACGGTGTCGGTCTGGTGTCAGCCTCTCCTCGTGACGGGGTCCGCTTGGTGTCAGCCTCTCCTCGTGACGGGGTCGGTCTGGTGTCAGCCTCTCCTCGTGACGGGGTCGGTCTGGTGTCAGCCTCGCTAGTGACGGTTTCAGTCTGGTGTCAGCCTCTCCTCGTGACGGTGTCAGTCTGGTGTCAGCCTTGCTAGTGACGGGGTCGGTCTGGTGTCAGCCTCTCCTCGTGACGGGGTCGGTCTGGTGTCAACCTCTCCTCGTGACGGTGTCGGTCTGGTGTCAGCCTCTCCTCGTGACGGGGTCCGTCTAGTGTCAGCCTCTCCTCGTGACGGGGTCGGTCTGGTGTCAGCCTCTCCTCGTGACGGGGTCGGTCTGGTGTCAGCCTCGCTAGTGACGGTTTCAGTCTGGTGTCAGCCTCTCCTCGTGACGGTGTCAGTCTGGTGTCAGCCTCGCTAGTGACGGTGTCTGTCTGGTGTCAGCCTCGCTAGTGACGGTTTCAGTCTGGTGTCAGCCTCTCCTCGTGACGGTGTCAGTCTGGTGTCAGCCTCGCTAGTGACGGGGTCGGTCTGGTGTCAGCCTCTCCTCGTGACGGGGTCGGTCTGGTGTCTGCCTCGCTAGTGACGGTTTCAGTCTGGTGTCAGCCTCTCCTCGTGACGGTGTCAGTCTGGTGTCAGCCTCGCTAGTGACGGTGTCAGTCTGGTGTCAGCCTCGCTAGTGACGGTTTCAGTCTGGTGTCAGCCTCTCCTCGTGACGGTGTCAGTCTGGTGTCAGCCTCGCTAGTGACGGTGTCAGTCTGGTGTCAGCCTCTCCTCGTGACGGTGTCAGTCTGGTGTCAGCCTCTCCTCGTGACGGTGTCAGTCTGGTGTCAGCCTCGCTAGTGACGGTTTCAGTCTGGTGTCAGCCTCTCCTCGTGACGGTGTCCGTCTGGTGTCAGCCTTGCTAGTGACTGGGTCGGTCTGGTGTCAGCCTCGCTAGTGACGGGGTCGGTCTGGTGTCATCCTCGCTAGTGACGGTGTCGGTCTGGTGTCATCCTCGCCTCGTGACGGGGTCGGTCTGGTGTCAGCCTCGCTAGTGACGGAGTCAGTCTGGTGTCAGCCTCTCCTCGTGACGGTGTCGGTCTGGTGTCAGCCTCTCCTCGTGACGGTGTCGGTCTGGTGTCAGCCTCTCCTCGTGACAGGGTCCGTCTGGTGTCAGCCTCGCTAGTGACGGTTTCGGTCTGGTGTCAGCCTCTCCTCGTGATGGTGTCAGTCTGGTGTCAGCCTCGCTAGTGACGGTGTCAGTCTGGTGTCAGCCTCGCTAGTGACGGTGTCAGTCTGGTGTCAGCCTCTCCTCGTGACGGTGTCAGTCTGGTGTCAGCCTCTCCTCGTGACGGTGTCAGTCTGGTGTCAGCCTCGCTAGTGACGGTTTCAGTCTGGTGTCAGCCTCTCCTCGTGACGGGGTCGGTCTGGTGTCAGCCTCTCCTCGTGACGGTGTCGGTCTGGTGTCAGCCTCTCCTCGTGAAGGGGTTCGTCTGGTGTCAGCCTCTCCTCGTGACGGGGTCGGTCTGGTGTCAGCCTCTCCTCGTGACGGGGTCGGTCTGGTGTCAGCCTCGCTAGTGACGGTTTCAGTCTGGTGTCAGCCTCTCCTCGTGACGGTGTCAGTCTGGTGTCAGCCTCGCTAGTGACGGTGTCAGTCTGGTGTCAGCCTCGCTAGTGACGGTTTCAGTCTGGTGTCAGCCTCTCCTCGTGACGGTGTCAGTCTGGTGTCAGCCTCGCTAGTGACGGTTTCAGTCTGGTGTCAGCCTCTCCTCGTGACGGTGTCAGTCTGGTGTCAGCCTCTCCTCGTGACGGTGTCAGTCTGGTGTCTGCCTTGCTAGTGACGGTTTCAGTCTGGTGTCAGCCTCTCCTCGTGACGGTGTCAGTCTGGTGTCAGCCTCTCCTCGTGACGGTGTCAGTCTGGTGTCAGCCTCGCTAGTGACGGTTTCAGTCTGGTGTCAGCCTCTCCTCGTGACGGTGTCCGTCTGGTGTCAGCCTCGCTAGTGACGGGGTCGGTCTGGTGTCAGCCTCGCTAGTGACGGTGTCAGTCTGGTGTCAGCCTCGCTAGTGACGGTGTCAGTCTGGTGTCAGCCTCTCCTCGTGACGGTGTCAGTCTGGTGTCAGCCTCTCCTCGTGACGGTGTCAGTCTGGTGTCAGCCTCGCTAGTGACGGTTTCAGTCTGGTGTCAGCCTCTCCTCGTGACGGTGTCCGTCTGGTGTCAGCCTCTACTCGTGACGGTGTCAGTCTGGTGTCAGCCTCGCTAGTGACGGGGTCGGTCTGGTGTCAGCCTCTCCTCGTGACGGGGTCGGTCTGGTGTCAGCCTCTCCTCGTGACGGGGTCGGTCTGGTGTCAGCCTCTCCTCGTGACGGTGTCGGTCTGGTGTCCTCCTCTCCTCGTGACGGGGTCCGTCTGGTGTCAGCCTCTCCTCGTGACGGGGTCCGTCTAGTGTCAGCCTCTCCTCGTGACGGGGTCGGTCTGGTGTCAGCCTCTCCTCGTGACGGGGTCGGTCTGGTGTCAGCCTCGCTAGTGACGGTTTCAGTCTGGTGTCAGCCTCTCCTCGTGACGGTGTCAGTCTGGTGTCAGCCTCGCTAGTGACGGTGTCAGTCTGGTGTCAGCCTCGCTAGTGACGGTTTCAGTCTGGTGTCAGCCTCTCCTCGTGACGGTGTCAGTCTGGTGTCAGCCTCGCTAGTGACGGTTTCAGTCTGGTGTCAGCCTCTCCTCGTGACGGTGTCAGTCTGGTGTCAGCCTCTCCTCGTGACAGTGTCAGTCTGGTGTCAGCCTCGCTAGTGACGGTTTCAGTCTGGTGTCAGCCTCTCCTCGTGACGGTGTCAGTCTGGTGTCAGCCTCTCCTCGTAACGGTGTCAGTCTGGTGTCAGCCTCGCTAGTGACGGTTTCAGTCTGGTGTCAGCCTCTCCTCGTGACGGTGTCCGTCTGGTGTCAGCCTCGCTAGTGACGGGGTCTGTCTGGTGTCAGCCTCGCTAGTGACGGGGTCGGTCTGGTGTCAGCCTCGCCTCGTGACGGTGTCGGTCTGGTGTCAGCCTCGCCTCGTGACGGTGTCGGTCTGGTGTCATCCTCGCTAGTGACGGTGTCGGTCTGGTGTCATCCTCGCCTCGTGACGGGGTCGGTCTGGTGTCAGCCTCGCTAGTGACGGAGTCGGTCTGGTGTCAGCCTCTCCTCGTGACGGTGTCGGTCTGGTGTCAGCCTCTCCTCGTGACGGTGTCGGTCTGGTGTCAGCCTCTCCTCGTGACAGGGTCCGTCTGGTGTCAGCCTCGCTAGTGACGGTTTCGGTCTGGTGTCAGCCTCTCCTCGTGACCGTGTCAGTCTGGTGTCAGCCTCTCCTCGTGACGGGGTCGGTCTGGTGTCAGCCTCTCCTCGTGACGGGGTTGGTCTGGTGTCAGCCTCGCTAGTGACGGTTTCAGTCTGGTGTCAGCCTCTCCTCGTGACGGTGTCAGTCTGGTGTCAGCCTCGCTAGTGACGGTTTCAGTCTGGTGTCAGCCTCTCCTCGTGACGGTGTCAGTCTGGTGTCAGCCTCGCTAGTGACGGTGTCAGTCTGGTGTCAGCCTCTCCTCGTGACGGTGTCAGTCTGGTGTCAGCCTCTCCTCGTGACGGTGTCAGTCTGGTGTCAGCCTCGCTAGTGACGGTTTCAGTCTGGTGTCAGCCTCTCCTCGTGACGGTGTCAGTCTGGTGTCAGCCTCTCCTCGTGACGGTGTCAGTCTGGTGTCAGCCTCGCTAGTTACGGTTTCAGTCTGGTGTCAGCCTCTCCTCGTGACGGTGTCCGTCTGGTGTCAGCCTCGCTAGTGACTGGGTCGGTCTGGTGTCAGCCTCGCTAGTGACGGGGTCGGTCTGGTGTCATCCTCGCTAGTGACGGTGTCGGTCTGGTGTCATCCTCGCCTCGTGACGGGGTCAGTCTGGTGTCAGCCTCTCCTCGTGACGGTGTCGGTCTGGTGTCAGCCTCTCCTCGTGACGGTGTCGGTCTGGTGTCAGCCTCTCCTCGTGACAGGGTCCGTCTGGTGTCAGCCTCGCTAGTGACGGTTTCGGTCTGGTGTCAGCCTCTCCTCGTGACGGTGTCAGTCTGGTGTCAGCCTCGCTAGTGACGGTGTCAGTCTGGTGTCAGCCTCGCTAGTGACGGTGTCAGTCTGGTGTCAGCCTCTCCTCGTGACGGTGTCAGTCTGGTGTCAGCCTCTCCTCGTGACGGTGTCAGTCTGGTGTCAGCCTCGCTAGTGACGGTTTCAGTCTGGTGTCAGCCTCTCCTCGTGACGGTGTCCGTCTGGTGTCAGCCTCTCCTCGTGACGGTGTCAGTCTGGTGTCAGCCTCGCTAGTGACGGGGTCGGTCTGGTGTCAGCCTTTCCTCGTGACGGGGTCGGTCTGGTGTCAGCCTCTCCTCGTGACGGTGTCGGTCTGGTGTCAGCCTCTCCTCGTGAAGGGGTTCGTCTGGTGTCAGCCTCTCCTCGTGACGGGGTCGGTCTGGTGTCAGCCTCTCCTCGTGACGGGGTCGGTCTGGTGTCAGCCTCGCTAGTGACGGTTTCAGTCTGGTGTCAGCCTCTCCTCGTGACGGTGTCCGTCTGGTGTCAGCCTCGCTAGTGACGGGGTCGGTCTGGTGTCAGCCTCGCTAGTGACGGGGTCGGTCTGGTGTCAGCCTCGCCTCGTGACGGTGTCGGTCTGGTGTCAGCCTCGCCTCGTGACGGTGTCGGTCTGGTGTCATCCTCGCTAGTGACGGTGTCGGTCTGGTGTCATCCTCGCCTCGTGACGGTGTCAGTCTGGTGTCAGCCTCGCTAGTGACGGTTTCAGTCTGGTGTCAGCCTCTCCTCGTGACGGTGTCAGTCTGGTGTCAGCCTCTCCTCGTGACAGTGTCAGTCTGGTGTCAGCCTCGCTAGTGACGGTTTCAGTCTGGTGTCAGCCTCTCCTCGTGACGGTGTCAGTCTGGTGTCAGCCTCTCCTTGTAACGGTGTCAGTCTGGTGTCAGCCTCGCTAGTGACGGTTTCAGTCTGGTGTCAGCCTCTCCTCGTGACGGTGTCCGTCTGGTGTCAGCCTCGCTAGTGACGGGGTCTGTCTGGTGTCAGCCTCGCTAGTGACGGGGTCGGTCTGGTGTCAGCCTCGCCTCGTGACGGTGTCGGTCTGGTGTCAGCCTCGCCTCGTGACGGTGTCGGTCTGGTGTCATCCTCGCTAGTGACGGTGTCGGTCTGGTGTCATCCTCGCCTCGTGACGGGGTCGGTCTGGTGTCAGCCTCGCTAGTGACGGAGTCGGTCTGGTGTCAGCCTCTCCTCGTGACGGTGTCGGTCTGGTGTCAGCCTCTCCTCGTGACGGTGTCGGTCTGGTGTCAGCCTCTCCTCGTGACAGGGTCCGTCTGGTGTCAGCCTCGCTAGTGACGGTTTCGGTCTGGTGTCAGCCTCTCCTCGTGACCGTGTCAGTCTGGTGTCAGCCTCGCTAGTGACGGTGTCAGTCTGGTGTCAGCCTCGCTAGTGACGGTGTCAGTCTGGTGTCAGCCTCTCCTCGTGACGGTGTCAGTCTGGTGTCAGCCTCTCCTCGTGACGGTGTCAGTCTGGTGTCAGCCTCGCTAGTGACGGTTTCAGTCTGGTGTCAGCCTCTCCTCGTGACGGTGTCAGTCTGGTGTCAGCCTCGCTAGTGACGGGGTCGGTCTGGTGTCAGCCTCTCCTCGTGACGGGGTCGGTCTGGTGTCAGCCTCTCCTCGTGACGGTGTCGGTCTGGTGTCAGCCTCTCCTCGTGACGGGGTCAGTCTGGTGTCAGCCTCTCCTCGTGACGGGGTCGGTCTGGTGTCAGCCTCTCCTCGTGACGGGGTCGGTCTGGTGTCAGCCTCGCTAGTGACGGTTTCAGTCTGGTGTCAGCCTCTCCTCGTGACGGTGTCAGTCTGGTGTCAGCCTCGCTAGTGACGGTTTCAGTCTGGTGTCAGCCTCTCCTCGTGACGGTTTCAGTCTGGTGTCAGCCTCTCCTCGTGACGGTGTCGGTCTGGTGTCATCCTCGCTAGTGACGGTGTCAGTCTGGTGTCAGCCTCTCCTCGTGACGGTGTCAGTCTGGTGTCAGCCTCGCTAGTGACGGTTTCAGTCTGGTGTCAGCCTCTCCTCGTGACGGTGTCCGTCTGGTGTCAGCCTCTCCTCGTGACGGTGTCAGTCTGGTGTCAGCCTCGCTAGTGACGGTTTCAGTCTGGTGTCAGCCTCTCCTCGTGACGGTGTCAGTCTGGTGTCAGCCTCTCCTCGTAACGGTGTCAGTCTGGTGTCAGCCTCGCAAGTGACGGTTTCAGTCTGGTGTCAGCCTCTCCTCGTGACGGTGTCCGTCTGGTGTCAGCCTCGCTAGTGACGGGGTCTGTCTGGTGTCAGCCTCGCTAGTGACGGGGTCGGTCTGGTGTCAGCCTCGCCTCGTGACGGTGTCGGTCTGGTGTCAGCCTCGCCTCGTGACGGTGTCGGTCTGGTGTCATCCTCGCTAGTGACGGTGTCGGTCTGGTGTCATCCTCGCCTCGTGACGGGGTCGGTCTGGTGTCAGCCTCGCTAGTGACGGAGTCGGTCTGGTGTCAGCCTCTCCTCGTGACGGTGTCGGTCTGGTGTCAGCCTCTCCTCGTGACGGTGTCGGTCTGGTGTCAGCCTCTCCTCGTGACAGGGTCCGTCTGGTGTCAGCCTCGCTAGTGACGGTTTCGGTCTGGTGTCAGCCTCTCCTCGTGACCGTGTCAGTCTGGTGTCAGCTTCGCTAGTGACGGTGTCAGTCTGGTGTCAGCCTCGCTAGTGACGGTGTCAGTCTGGTGTCAGCCTCTCCTCGTGACGGTGTCAGTCTGGTGTCAGCCTCTCCTCGTGATGGTGTCAGTCTGGTGTCAGCCTCGCTAGTAACGGTTTCAGTCTGGTGTCAGCCTCTCCTCGTGACGGTGTCCGTCTGGTGTCAGCCTCTCCTCGTGACGGTGTCAGTCTGGTGTCAGCCTCGCTAGTGACGGTTTCAGTCTGGTGTCAGCCTCTCCTCGTGACGGGGTCGGTCTGGTGTCAGCCTCTCCTCGTGACGGTGTCGGTCTGGTGTCAGCCTCTCCTCGTGACGGGGTCAGTCTGGTGTCAGCCTCTCCTCGTGACGGGGTCGGTCTGGTGTCAGCCTCTCCTCGTGACGGGGTCGGTCTGGTGTCAGCCTCGCTAGTGACGGTTTCAGTCTGGTGTCAGCCTCTCCTCGTGACGGTGTCAGTCTGGTGTCAGCCTCGCTAGTGACGGTGTCAGTCTGGTGTCAGCCTCGCTAGTGACGGTTTCAGTCTGGTGTCAGCCTCTCCTCGTGACGGTGTCAGTCTGGTGTCAGCCTCGCTAGTGACGGTTTCAGTCTGGTGTCAGCCTCTCCTCGTGACGGTGTCAGTCTGGTGTCAGCCTCTCCTCGTGACAGTGTCAGTCTGGTGTCAGCCTCGCTAGTGACGGTTTCAGTCTGGTGTCAGCCTCTCCTCGTGACGGTGTCAGTCTGGTGTCAGCCTCTCCTCGTAACGGAGTCAGTCTGGTGTCAGCCTCGCTAGTGACGGTTTCAGTCTGGTGTCAGCCTCTCCTCGTGACGGTGTCCGTCTGGTGTCAGCCTCGCTAGTGACGGGGTCTGTCTGGTGTCAGCCTCGCTAGTGACGGGGTCGGTCTGGTGTCAGCCTCGCCTCGTGACGGTGTCGGTCTGGTGTCAGCCTCGCCTCGTGACGGTGTCGGTCTGGTGTCATCCTCGCTAGTGACGGTGTCGGTCTGGTGTCATCCTCGCCTCGTGACGGGGTCGGTCTGGTGTCAGCCTCGCTAGTGACGGAGTCGGTCTGGTGTCAGCCTCTCCTCGTGACGGTGTCGGTCTGGTGTCAGCCTCTCCTCGTGACGGTGTCGGTCTGGTGTCAGCCTCTCCTCGTGACAGGGTCCGTCTGGTGTCAGCCTTGCTAGTGACGGTTTCGGTCTGGTGTCAGCCTCTCCTCGTGACCGTGTCAGTCTGGTGTCAGCCTCGCTAGTGACGGTGTCAGTCTGGTGTCAGCCTCGCTAGTGACGGTGTCAGTCTGGTGTCAGCCTCTCCTCGTGACGGTGTCAGTCTGGTGTCAGCCTCGCTAGTGACGGTTTCGGTCTGGTGTCAGCCTCTCCTCGTGACGGTGTCAGTCTGGTGTCAGCCTCGCTAGTGACGGTGTCAGTCTGGTGTCAGCCTCGCTAGTGACGGTGTCAGTCTGGTGTCAGCCTCTCCTCGTGACGGTGTCAGTCTGGTGTCAGCCTCTCCTCGTGACGGTGTCAGTCTGGTGTCAGCCTCGCTAGTGACGGTTTCAGTCTGGTGTCAGCCTCTCCTCGTGACGGGGTCGGTCTGGTGTCAGCCTCTCCTCGTGACGGGGTTGGTCTGGTGTCAGCCTCGCTAGTGACGGTTTCAGTCTGGTGTCAGCATCTCCTCGTGACGGTGTCAGTCTGGTGTCAGCCTCTCCTCGTGACGGTGTCAGTCTGGTGTCAGCCTCGCTAGTGACGGTTTCAGTCTGGTGTCAGCCTCTCCTCGTGACGGTGTCCGTCTGGTGTCAGCCTCGCTAGTGACTGGGTCGGTCTGGTGTCAGCCTCGCCTCGTGACGGTGTCGGTCTGGTGTCATCCTCGCTAGTGACGGTGTCGGTCTGGTGTCATCCTCGCCTCGTGACGGGGTCGGTCTGGTGTCAGCCTCGCTAGTGACGGAGTCGGTCTGGTGTCAGCCTCTCCTCGTGACGGTGTTGGTCTGGTGTCAGCCTCTCCTCGTGACGGTGTCGGTCTGGTGTCAGCCTCTCCTCGTGACAGGGTCCGTCTGGTGTCAGCCTCGCTAGTGACGGTTTCGGTCTGGTGTCAGCCTCTCCTCGTGACCGTGTCAGTCTGGTGTCAGCCTCGCTAGTGACGGTGTCAGTCTGGTGTCAGCCTCGCTAGTGACGGTGTCAGTCTGGTGTCAGCCTCTCCTCGTGACGGTGTCAGTCTGGTGTCAGCCTCGCTAGTGACGGTTTCGGTCTGGTGTCAGCCTCTCCTCGTGACGGTGTCAGTCTGGTGTCAGCCTCGCTAGTGACGGTGTCAGTCTGGTGTCAGCCTCGCTAGTGACGGTGTCAGTCTGGTGTCAGCCTCTCCTCGTGACGGTGTCAGTCTGGTGTCAGCCTCTCCTCGTGACGGTGTCAGTCTGGTGTCAGCCTCGCTAGTGACGGTTTCAGTCTGGTGTCAGCCTCTCCTCGTGACGGGGTCGGTCTGGTGTCAGCCTCTCCTCGTGATGGGGTTGGTCTGGTGTCAGCCTCGCTAGTGACGGTTTCAGTCTGGTGTCAGCATCTCCTCGTGACGGTGTCAGTCTGGTGTCAGCCTCGCTAGTGACGGTTTCAGTCTGGTGTCAGCCTCTCCTCGTGACGGTGTCCGTCTGGTGTCAGCCTCGCTAGTGACTGGGTCGGTCTGGTGTCAGCCTCGCTAGTGACGGGGTCGGTCTGGTGTCATCCTCGCTAGTGACGGTGTCGGTCTGGTGTCATCCTCGCCTCGTGACGGGGTCGGTCTGGTGTCAGCCTCTCCTCGTGACGGTGTCAGTCTGGTGTCAGCCTCTCCTCGTGACGGTGTCGGTCTGGTGTCAGCCTCTCCTCGTGACAGGGTCCGTCTGGTGTCAGCCTCGCTAGTGACGGTTTCGGTCTGGTGTCAGCCTCTCCTCGTGACGGTGTCAGTCTGGTGTCAGCCTCGCTAGTGACGGTGTCAGTCTGGTGTCAGCCTCGCTAGTGACGGTGTCAGTCTGGTGTCAGCCTCTCCTCGTGACGGTATCAGTCTGGTGTCAGCCTCTCCTCGTGACGGTGTCAGTCTGGTGTCAGCCTCGCTAGTGACGGTTTCAGTCTGGTGTCAGCCTCTCCTCGTGACGGTGTCCGTCTGGTGTCAGCCTCGCTAGTGACGGGGTCGGTCTGGTGTCATCCTCGCCTCGTGACGGGGTCGGTCTGGTGTCAGCCTCGCTAGTGACGGAGTCGGTCTGGTGTCAGCCTCTCCTCTTGACGGTGTCGGTCTGGTGTCAGCCTCTCCTCGTGACAGGGTCCGTCTGGTGTCAGCCTCGCTAGTGACGGTTTCGGTCTGGTGTCAGCCTCGCTAGTGACGGTGTCAGTCTGGTGTCAGCCTCGCTAGTGACGGTGTCAGTCTGGTGTCAGCCTCTCCTCGTGACGGTGTCCGTCTGGTGTCAGCCTCGCTAGTGACGGTGTCGGTCTGGTGTCATCCTCGCCTCGTGACGGGGTCGGTCTGGTGTCAGCCTTGCTAGTGACGGAGTCGGTCTGGTGTCAGCCTCTCCTCGTGACGGTGTCGGTCTGGTGTCAGCCTCTCCTCGTGAAAGGGTCCGTCTGGTGTCAGCCTCTCCTCGTGAAAGGGTCCGTCTGGTGTCAGCCTCGCTAGTGACGGTTTCGGTCTGGTGTCAGTTTCTCCTCGTGACGGTGTCAGTCTGGTGTCAGCCTCGCTAGTGACGGTGTCAGTCTGGTGTCAGCCTCGCTAGTGACGGTGTCAGTCTGGTGTCAGCCTCTCCTCGTGACGGTGTCAGTCTGGTGTCAGCCTCGCTAGTGACGGTTTCAGTCTGGTGTCAGCCTCTCCTCGTGACGGTGTCAGTCTGGTGTCAGCCTCGCTAGTGACGGTTTCAGTCTGGTGTCAGCCTCTCCTCGTGACGGTGTCAGTCTGGTGTCAGCCTCTCCTCGTGACGGTGTCAGTCTGGTGTCAGCCTCTCCTCGTGACGGTGTCAGTCTGGTGTCAGCCTCGCTAGTGACGGTTTCAGTCTGGTGTCAGCCTCTCCTCGTGACGGTGTCCGTCTGGTGTCAGCCTCGCTAGTGACGGGGTCGGTCTGGTGTCAGCCTCTCTAGTGACGGGGTCGGTCTGGTGTCAGCCTCGCCTCGTGACGGTGTCGGTCTGGTGTCAGCCTCGCCTCGTGACGGTGTCGGTCTGGTGTCAACCTCGCCTCGTGACGGTGTCGGTCTGGTGTCATCCTCGCTAGTGACGGTGTCGGTCTGGTGTCATCCTCGCCTCGTGACGGGGTCGGTCTGGTGTCAGCCTCGCTAGTGACGGAGTCGGTCTGGTGTCAGCCTCTCCTCGTGACGGTGTCGGTCTGGTGTCAGCCTCTCCTCGTGACGGTGTCGGTCTGGTGTCAGCCTCGCCTCGTGACGGTGTCGGTCTGGTGTCATCCTCGCTAGTGACGGTGTCGGTCTGGTGTCATCCTCGCCTCGTGACGGGGTCGGTCTGGTGTCAGCCTCGCTAGTGACGGAGTCGGTCTGGTGTCAGCCTCTCCTCGTGACGGTGTCGGTCTGGTGTCAGCCTCTCCTCATGACGGTGTCGGTCTGGTGTCAGCCTCTCCTCGTGACGGGGTCCGTCTGGTGTCAGCCTCTCCTCGTGATGGGGTCGGTCTGGTGTCAGCCTCTCCTCGTGACGGGGTCGGTCTGGTGTCAGCCTCGCTAGTGACGGTTTCAGTCTGGTGTCAGCCTCTCCTCGTGACGGTGTCAGTCTGGTGTCAGCCTCGCTAGTGACGGTGTCAGTCTGGTGTCAGCCTCGCTAGTGACGGTTTCAGTCTGGTGTCAGCCTCTCCTCGTGACGGTGTCAGTCTGGTGTCAGCCTCGCTAGTGACGGGGTCGGTCTGGTGTCAGCCTCTCCTCGTGACGGGGTCGGTCTGGTGTCAGCCTCTCCTCGTGACGGTGTCGGTCTGGTGTCAGCCTCTCCTCGTGACGGGGTCCGTCTGGTGTCAGCCTCTCCTCGTGACGGGGTCGGTCTGGTGTCAGCCTCTCCTCGTGACGGGGTCGGTCTGGTGTCAGCCTCGCTAGTGACGGTTTCAGTCTGGTGTCAGCCTCTCTTCGTGACGGTGTCAGTCTGGTGTCAGCCTCGCTAGTGACGGTGTCAGTCTGGTGTCAGCCTCGCTAGTGACGGTTTCAGTCTGGTGTCAGCCTCTCCTCGTGACGGTGTCAGTCTGGTGTCAGCCTCGCTAGTGACGGTGTCAGTCTGGTGTCAGCCTCTCCTCGTGACGGTGTCAGTCTGGTGTCAGCCTCGCTAGTGACGGTTTCAGTCTGGTGTCAGCCTCTCCTCGTGACGGTGTCAGTCTGGTGTCAGCCTCTCCTCGTGACGGTGTCAGTCTGGTGTCAGCCTCGCTAGTGACGGTTTCAGTCTGGTGTCAGCCTCTCCTCGTGACGGTGTCCGTCTGGTGTCAGCCTCGCTAGTGACGGGGTCGGTCTGGTGTCAGCCTCGCTAGTGACGGGGTCGGTCTGGTGTCAGCCTCGCCTCGTGACGGTGTCGGTCTGGTGTCAGCCTCGCCTCGTGACGGTGTCGGTCTGGTGTCATCCTCGCTAGTGACGGTGTCGGTCTGGTGTCATCCTCGCCTCGTGACGGGGTCGGTCTGGTGTCAGCCTCGCTAGTGACGGAGTCGGTCTGGTGTCAGCCTCTCCTCGTGACGGTGTCGGTCTGGTGTCAGCCTCTCCTCGTGACGGTGTCGGTCTGGTGTCAGCCTCTCCTCGTGACAGGGTCCGTCTGGTGTCAGCCTCGCTAGTGACGGTTTCGGTCTGGTGTCAGCCTCTCCTCGTGACGGTGTCAGTCTGGTTTCAGCCTCGCTAGTGACGGTGTCAGTCTGGTGTCAGCCTCGCTAGTGACGGGGTCGGTCTGGTGTCAGCCTCTCCTCGTGACGGGGTCGGTCTGGTGTCAGCCTCTCCTCGTGACGGTGTCGGTCTGGTGTCAGCCTCTCCTCGTGACGGGGTCCGTCTGGTGTCAGCCTCTCCTCGTGACGGGGTCGGTCTGGTGTCAGCCTCTCCTCGTGACGGGGTTGGTCTGGTGTCAGCCTCGCTAGTGACGGTTTCAGTCTGGTGTCAGCCTCTCCTCGTGACGGTGTCAGTCTGGTGTCAGCCTCGCTAGTGACGGGGTCGGTCTGGTGTCAGCCTCTCCTCGTGACGGGGTCGGTCTGGTGTCAGCCTCTCCTCGTGACGGTGTCAGTCTGGTGTCAGCCTCGCTAGTGACGGTTTCAGTCTGGTGTCAGCCTCTCCTCGTGACGGTGTCCGTCTGGTGTCAGCCTCGCTAGTGACGGGGTCGGTCTGGTGTCAGCCTCGCTAGTGACGGGGTCGGTCTGGTGTCATCCTCGCCTCGTGACGGGGTCGGTCTGGTGTCAGCCTCGCTAGTGACGGAGTCGGTCTGGTGTCAGCCTCTCCTCGTGACGGTGTCGGTCTGGTGTCAGCCTCTCCTCGTGACGGTGTCGGTCTGGTGTCAGCCTCTCCTCGTGACAGGGTCCGTCTGGTGTCAGCCTCGCTAGTGACGGTTTCGGTCTGGTGTCAGCCTCTCCTCGTGACGGTGTCAGTCTGGTGTCAGCCTCGCTAGTGACGGTGTCAGTCTGGTGTCAGCCTCGCTAGTGACGGTGTCAGTCTGGTGTCAGCCTCTCCTCGTGACGGTGTCAGTCTGGTGTCAGCCTCGCTAGTGACGGTTTCAGTCTGGTGTCAGCCTCTCCTCGTGACGGTGTCCGTCTGGTGTCAGCCTCTCCTCGTGACGGTGTCAGTCTGGTGTCAGCCTCGCTAGTGACGGTTTCAGTCTGGTGTCAGCCTCTCCTCGTGACGGTGTCAGTCTGGTGTCAGCCTCGCTAGTGACGGTTTCAGTCTGGTGTCAGCCTCTCCTCGTGACGGTGTCAGTCTGGTGTCAGCCTCGCTAGTGACGGTTTCAGTCTGGTGTCAGCCTCTCCTCGTGACGGTGTCAGTCTGGTGTCAGCCTCTCCTCGTGACGGTGTCAGTCTGGTGTCAGCCTCGCTAGTGACGGTTTCAGTCTGGTGTCAGCCTCTCCTCGTGACGGTGTCCGTCTGGTGTCAGCCTCGCTAGTGACGGGGTCGGTCTGGTGTCAGCCTCGCTAGTGACGGGGTCGGTCTGGTGTCAGCCTCGCCTCGTGACGGTGTCGGTCTGGTGTCAGCCTCGCCTCGTGACGGTGTCGGTCTGGTGTCATCCTCGCTAGTGACGGTGTCGGTCTGGTGTCATCCTCGCCTCGTGACGGGGTCTGTCTGGTGTCAGCCTCTCCTCGTGACGGTGTCGGTCTGGTGTCAGCCTCTCCTCGTGACAGGGTCCGTCTGGTGTCAGCCTCGCTAGTGACGGTTTCGGTCTGGTGTCAGCCTCTCCTCGTGACGGTGTCAGTCTGGTGTCAGCCTCGCTAGTGACGGTGTCAGTCTGGTGTCAGCCTCGCTAGTGACGGTGTCAGTCTGGTGTCAGCCTCTCCTCGTGACGGTGTCAGTCTGGTGTCAGCCTCTCCTCGTGACGGTGTCAGTCGGGTGTCAGCCTCTCCTCGTGACGGTGTCAGTCTGGTGTCAGCCTCGCTAGTGACGGTTTCAGTCTGTTGTCAGCCTCTCCTCGTGACGGTGTCCGTCTGGTGTCAGCCTCTCCTCGTGACGGTGTCAGTCTGGTGTCAGCCTCGCTAGTGACGGGGTCGGTCTGGTGTCAGCCTCTCCTCGTGACGGGGTCGGTCTGGTGTCAGCCTCTCCTCGTGACGGTGTCGGTCTGGTGTCAGCCTCTCCTCGTGACGGGGTCCGTCTGGTGTCAGCCTCTCCTCGTGACGGGGTCGGTCTGGTGTCAGCCTCTCCTCGTGACGGGGTCGGTCTGGTGTCAGCCTCGCCTCGTGACGGTGTCGGTCTGGTGTCATCCTCGCTAGTGACGGTGTCGGTCTGGTGTCATCCTCGCCTCGTGACGGGGTCGGTCTGGTGTCAGCCTCGCTAGTGACGGAGTCGGTCTGGTGTCAGCCTCTCCTCGTGACGGTGTCGGTCTGGTGTCAGCCTCTCCTCGTGACGGTGTCGGTCTGGTGTCAGCCTCTCCTCGTGACAGGGTCCGTCTGGTGTCAGCCTCGCTAGTGACGGTTTCGGTCTGGTGTCAGCCTCTCCTCGTGACGGTGTCAGTCTGGTGTCAGCCTCGCTAGTGACGGTGTCAGTCTGGTGTCAGCCTCGCTAGTGACGGTGTCAGTCTGGTGTCAGCCTCTCCTCGTGACGGTGTCAGTCTGGTGTCAGCCTCTCCTCGTGACGGTGTCAGTCTGGTGTCAGCCTCGCTAGTGACGGTTTCAGTCTGGTGTCAGCCTCTCCTCGTGACGGTGTCCGTCTGGTGTCAGCCTCTCCTCGTGACGGTGTCAGTCTGGTGTCAGCCTCGCTAGTGACGGGGTCGGTCTGGTGTCAGCCTCTCCTCGTGACGGGGTCGGTCTGGTGTCAGCCTCTCCTCGTGACGGTGTCGGTCTGGTGTCAACCTCTCCTCGTGACGGGGTCGGTCTGGTGTCAGCCTCTCCTCGTGACGGGGTCGGTCTGGTGTCAGCCTCGCTAGTGACGGTTTCAGTCTGGTGTCAGCCTCTCCTCGTGACGGTGTCAGTCTGGTGTCAGCCTCGCTAGTGACGGTGTCAGTCTGGTGTCAGCCTCGCTAGTGACGGTTTCAGTCTGGTGTCAGCCTCTCCTCGTGACGGTGTCCGTCTGGTGTCAGCCTCGCTAGTGACGGGGTCGGTCTGGTGTCAGCCTCGCTAGTGACGGGGTCGGTCTGGTGTCAGCCTCGCCTCGTGACGGTGTCGGTCTGGTGTCAGCCTCGCCTCGTGACGGTGTCGGTCTGGTGTCATCCTTGCTAGTGACGGTGTCGGTCTGGTGTCATCCTCGCCTCGTGACGGGGTCGGTCTGGTGTCAGCCTCGCTAGTGACGGAGTCGGTCTGGTGTCAGCCTCTCCTCGTGACGGTGTCGGTCTGGTGTCAGCCTCTCCTCGTGACGGTGTCGGTCTGGTGTCAGCCTCTCCTCGTGACAGGGTCCGTCTGGTGTCAGCCTCGCTAGTGACGGTTTCGGTCTGGTGTCAGCCTCTCCTCGTGACGGTGTCAGTCTGGTGTCAGCCTCGCTAGTGACGGTGTCAGTCTGGTGTCAGCCTCGCTAGTGACGGTGTCAGTCTGGTGTCAGCCTCTCCTCGTGACGGTGTCAGTCTGGTGTCAGCCTCTCCTCGTGACGGTGTCAGTCTGGTGTCAGCCTCGCTAGTGACGGTTTCAGTCTGGTGTCAGCCTCTCCTCGTGACGGTGTCAGTCTGGTGTCAGCCTCGCTAGTGACGGTTTCAGTCTGGTGTCAGCCTCTCCTCGTGACGGTTTCCGTCTGGTGTCAGCCTCTCCTCGTGACGGTGTCAGTCTGGTGTCAGCCTCGCTAGTGACGGTTTCAGTCTGGTGTCAGCCTCTCCTCGTGACGGTGTCAGTCTGGTGTCAGCCTCTCCTCGTGACGGTGTCAGTCTGGTGTCAGCCTCGCTAGTGACGGTTTCAGTCTGGTGTCAGCCTCTCCTCGTGACGGTGTCCGTCTGGTGTCAGCCTCGCTAGTGACGGGGTCGGTCTGGTGTCAGCCTCGCTAGTGACGGGGTCGGTCTGGTGTCAGCCTCGCTAGTGACGGGGTCGGTCTGGTGTCAGCCTCTCCTCGTGACGGTGTCGGTCTGGTGTCAGCCTCTCCTCGTGACGGTGTCGGTCTGGTGTCAGCCTCTCCTCGTGACAGGGTCCGTCTGGTGTCAGCCTCGCTAGTGACGGTTTCGGTCTGGTGTCAGCCTCTCCTCGTGACGGTGTCAGTCTGGTGTCAGCCTCGCTAGTGACGGTGTCAGTCTGGTGTCAGCCTCGCTAGTGACGGTGTCAGTCTGGTGTCAGCCTCTCCTCGTGACGGTGTCAGTCTGGTGTCAGCCTCTCCTCGTGACAGTGTCAGTCTGGTGTCAGCCTCGCTAGTGACGGTTTCAGTCTGGTGTCAGCCTCTCCTCGTGACGGTGTCCGTCTGGTGTCAGCCTCTCCTCGTGACGGTGTCAGTCTGGTGTCAGCCTCGCTAGTGACGGGGTCTGTCTGGTGTCAGCCTCTCCTCGTGACGGGGTCGGTCTGGTGTCAGCCTCTCCTCGTGACGGTGTCAGTCTGGTGTCAGCCTCTCCTCGTGACGGTGTCAGTCTGGTTTCAGCCTCGCTAGTGACGGGGTCGGTCTGGTGTCAGCCTCTCCTCGTGACGGGGTCGGTCTGGTTTCAGCCTCTCCTCGTGACGGTGTCGGTCTGGTGTCAGCCTCGCTAGTGACGGTTTCAGTCTGGTGTCAGCCTCTCCTCGTGACGGTGTCCGTCTGGTGTCAGCCTCTCCTCGTGACGGTGTCCGTCTGGTGTCAGCCTCTCCTCGTGACGGGGTCCGTCTGGTGTCAGCCTCTCCTCGTGACGGGGTGGGTCTGGTGTCAGCCTCGCTAGTGACGGTTTCAGTCTGGTGTCAGCCTCTCCTCGTGACGGTGTCAGTCTGGTGTCAGCCTCGCTAGTGACGGTGTCAGTCTGGTGTCAGCCTCGCTAGTGACGGTGTCAGTCTGGTGTCAGCCTCTCCTCGTGACGGTGTCAGTCTGGTGTCAGCCTCGCTAGTGACGGTTTCAGTCTGGTGTCAGCCTCTCCTCGTGACGGTGTCAGTCTGGTGTCAGCCTCTCCTCGTGACGGTGTCAGTCTGGTGTCAGCCTCGCTAGTGACGGTTTCAGTCTGGTGTCAGCCTCTCCTCGTGACGGTGTCCGTCTGGTGTCAGCCTCGCTAGTGACGGGGTCGGTCTGGTGTCAGCCTCGCTAGTGACGGGGTCGGTCTGGTGTCAGCCTCGCCTCGTGACGGTGTCGGTCTGGTGTCAGCCTCGCCTCGTGACGGTGTCGGTCTGGTGTCATCCTCGCTAGTGACGGTGTCGGTCTGGTGTCATCCTCGCCTCGTGACGGGGTCTGTCTGGTGTCAGCCTCGCTAGTGACGGAGTCGGTCTGGTGTCAGCCTCTCCTCGTGACGGTGTCGGTCTGGTGTCAGCCTCTCCTCGTGACGGTGTCGGTCTGGTGTCAGCCTCTCCTCGTGACAGGGTCCGTCTGGTGTCAGCCTCGCTAGTGACGGTTTCGGTCTGGTGTCAGCCTCTCCTCGTGACGGTGTCAGTCTGGTGTCAGCCTCGCTAGTGACGGTGTCAGTCTGGTGTCAGCCTCGCTAGTGACGGTGTCGGTCTGGTGTCAGCCTCTCCTCGTGACGGTGTCAGTCTGGTGTCAGCCTCTCCTCGTGACGGTGTCAGTCTGGTGTCAGCCTCGCTAGTGACGGTTTAAGTCTGTTGTCAGCCTCTCCTCGTGACGGTGTCCGTCTGGTGTCAGCCTCTCCTCGTGACGGTGTCAGTCTGGTGTCAGCCTCGCTAGTGACGGGGTCGGTCTGGTGTCAGCCTCTCCTCGTGACGGGGTCGGTCTGGTGTCAGCCTCTCCTCGTGACGGTGTCGGTCTGGTGTCAGCCTCTCCTCGTGACGGGGTCCGTCTGGTGTCAGCCTCTCCTTGTGCGGGGTCGGTCTGGTGTCAGCCTCTCCTCGTGACGGGGTCGGTCTGGTGTCAGCCTCGCCTCGTGACGGTGTCGGTCTGGTGTCATCCTCGCTAGTGACGGTGTCGGTCTGGTGTCATCCTTGCCTCGTGACGGGGTCGGTCTGGTGTCAGCCTCGCTAGTGACGGAGTCGGTCTGGTGTCAGCCTCTCCTCGTGACGGTGTCGGTCTGGTGTCAGCCTCTCCTTGTGACGGTGTCGGTCTGGTGTCAGCCTCTCCTCGTGACAGGGTCCGTCTGGTGTCAGCCTCGCTAGTGACGGTTTCGGTCTGGTGTCAGCCTCTCCTCGTGACGGTGTCAGTCTGGTGTCAGCCTCGCTAGTGACGGTGTCAGTCTGGTGTCAGCCTCGCTAGTGACGGTGTCAGTCTGGTGTCAGCCTCTCCTCGTGACGGTGTCAGTCTGGTGTCAGCCTCTCCTCGTGACGGTGTCAGTCTGGTGTCAGCCTCGCTAGTGACGGTTTCAGTCTGGTGTCAGCCTCTCCTCGTGAAGGTGTCCGTCTGGTGTCAGCCTCTCCTCGTGACGGTGTCAGTCTGGTGTCAGCCTCGCTAGTGACGGGGTCGGTCTGGTGTCAGCCTCTCCTCGTGACGGGGTCGGTCTGGTGTCAGCCTCTCCTCGTGACGGTGTCAGTCTGGTGTCAGCCTCTCCTCGTGATGGGGTCCGTCTGGTGTCAGCCTCTCCTCGTGACGGGGTCGGTCTGGTGTCAGCCTCTCCTCGTTACGGGGTCGGTCTGGTGTCAGCCTCGCTAGTGACGGTTTCAGTCTGGTGTCAGCCTCTCCTCGTGACGGTGTCAGTCTGGTGTCAGCCTCGCTAGTGACGGTGTCAGTCTGGTGTCAGCCTCGCTAGTGACGGTTTCAGTCTGGTGTCAGCCTCTCCTCGTGACGGTGTCAGTCTGGTGTCAGCCTCGCTAGTGACGGTTTCAGTCTGGTGTCAGCCTCTCCTCGTGACGGTGTCAGTCTGGTGTCAGCCTCTCCTCGTGACGGTGTCAGTCTGGTGTCAGCCTCGCTAGTGACGGTTTCAGTCTGGTGTCAGCCTCTCCTCGTGACGGTGTCAGTCTGGTGTCAGCCTCTCCTCGTGACGGTGTCAGTCTGGTGTCAGCCTCGCTAGTGACGGTTTCAGTCTGGTGTCAGCCTCTCCTCGTGACGGTGTCCGTCTGGTGTCAGCCTCGCTAGTGACGGGGTCGGTCTGGTGTCAGCCTCGCTAGTGACGGGGTCGGTCTGGTGTCAGCCTCGCCTCGTGACGGTGTCAGTCTGGTGTCAGCCTCTCCTCGTGACGGTGTCAGTCTGGTGTCAGCCTCGCTAGTGACGGTTTCAGTCTGTTGTCAGCCTCTCCTCGTGACGGTGTCCGTCTGGTGTCAGCCTCTCCTCGTGATGGTGTCAGTCTGGTGTCAGCCTCGCTAGTGACGGGGTCGGTCTGGTGTCAGCCTCTCCTCGTGACGGGGTCGGTCTGGTGTCAGCCTCTCCTCGTGACGGTGTCGGTCTGGTGTCAGCCTCTCCTCGTGACGGGGTCCGTCTGGTGTCAGCCTCTCCTCGTGACGGGGTCGGTCTGGTGTCAGCCTCTCCTCGTGACGGGGTCGGTCTGGTGTCAGCCTCGCCTCGTGACGGTGTCGGTCTGGTGTCATCCTCGCTAGTGACGGTGTCGGTCTGGTGTCATCCTCGCTTCGTGACGGGGTCGGTCTGGTGTCAGCCTCGCTAGTGACGGAGTCGGTCTGGTGTCAGCCTCTCCTCGTGACGGTGTCGGTCTGGTGTCAGCCTCTCCTCGTGACGGTGTCGGTCTGGTGTCAGCCTCTCCTCGTGACGGTGTCGGTCTGGTGTCAGCCTCTCCTCGTGACAGGGTCCGTCTGGTGTCAGCCTCGCTAGTGACGGTTTCGGTCTGGTGTCAGCCTCTCCTCGTGACGGTGTCAGTCTGGTGTCAGCCTCGCTAGTGACGGTGTCAGTCTGGTGTCAGCCTCGCTAGTGACGGTGTCAGTCTGGTGTCAGCCTCTCCTCGTGACGGTGTCAGTCTGGTGTCAGCCTCTCCTCGTGACGGTGTCAGTCTGGTGTCAGCCTCGCTAGTGACGGTTTAAGTCTGGTGTCAGCCTCTCCTCGTGACGGTGTCCGTCTGGTGTCAGCCTCTCCTCGTGACGGTGTCAGTCTGGTGTCAGCCTCGCTAGTGACGGGGTCGGTCTGGTGTCAGCCTCTCCTCATGACGGGGTCGGTCTGGTGTCAGCCTCTCCTCGTGACGGTGTCGGTCTGGTGTCAGCCTCTCCTCGTGACGGGGTCCGTCTGGTGTCAGCCTCTCCTCGTGACGGGGTCGGTCTGGTGTCAGCCTCTCCTCGTGACGGGGTCGGTCTGGTGTCAGCCTCGCTAGTGACGGTTCCAGTCTGGTGTCAGCCTCTCCTCGTGACGGTGTCAGTCTGGTGTCAGCCTCGCTAGTGACGGTGTCAGTCTGGTGTCAGCCTCGCTAGTGACGGTTTCAGTCTGGTGTCAGCCTCTCCTCGTGACGGTGTCCGTCTGGTGTCAGCCTCGCTAGTGACGGGGTCGGTCTGGTGTCAGCCTCGCTAGTGACGGGGTCGGTCTGGTGTCAGCCTCGCCTCGTGACGGTGTCGGTCTGGTGTCAGCCTCGCCTCGTGACGGTGTCGGTCTGGTGTCATCCTCGCTAGTGACGGTGTCGGTCTGGTGTCATCCTCGCTTCGTGACGGGGTCGGTCTGGTGTCAGCCTCGCTAGTGACGGAGTCAGTCTGGTGTCAGCCTCTCCTCGTGACGGTGTCGGTCTGGTGTCAGCCTCTCATCGTGACGGTGTCGTTCTGATGTCAGCCTCTCCTCGTGACAGGGTCC
Organism: Staurois parvus; assembly: GCF_062004578.1. Taxonomy (NCBI): domain Eukaryota; kingdom Metazoa; phylum Chordata; class Amphibia; order Anura; family Ranidae; genus Staurois; species Staurois parvus. Next base: position 91,954 of record NW_028321153.1, read on the forward strand.
GTCTGGTGTCAGCCTCGCTAGTGACGGTTTCGGTCTGGTGTCAGCCTCTCCTCGTGACGGTGTCAGTCTGGTGTCAGCCTCGCTAGTGACGGTGTCAGTCTGGTGTCAGCCTCGCTAGTGACGGTGTCAGTCTGGTGTCAGCCTCTCCTCGTGACGGTGTCAGTCTGGTGTCAGCCTCTCCTCGTGACGGTGTCAGTCTGGTGTCAGCCTCGCTAGTGACGGTTTCAGTCTGGTGTCAGCCTCTCCTCGTGACGGTGTCCGTCTGGTGTCAGCCTCTCCTCGTGACGGTGTCAGTCTGGTGTCAGCCTCGCTAGTGACGGTTTCAGTCTGGTGTCAGCCTCTCCTCGTGACGGTGTCAGTCTGGTGTCAGCCTCGCTAGTGACGGTTTCAGTCTGGTGTCAGCCTCTCCTCGTGACGGTGTCAGTCTGGTGTCAGCCTCTCCTCGTGACGGTGTCAGTCTGGTGTCAGCCTCGCTAGTGACGGTTTCAGTCTGGTGTCAGCCTCTCCTCGTGACGGTGTCAGTCTGGTGTCAGCCTCTCCTCGTGACGGTGTCAGTCTGGTGTCAGCCTCGCTAGTGACGGTTTCAGTCTGGTGTCAGCCTCTCCTCGTGACGGTGTCCGTCTGGTGTCAGCCTCGCTAGTGACGGGGTCGGTCTGGTGTCAGCCTCGCTAGTGACGGGGTCGGTCTGGTGTCAGCCTCGCCTCGTGACGGTGTCGGTCTGGTGTCAGCCTCGCCTCGTGATGGTGTCGGTCTGGTGTCAGCCTCTCCTCGTGACAGTGTCAGTCTGGTGTCAGCCTCTCCTCGTGACGGTGTCAGTCTGGTGTCAGCCTCGCTAGTGACGGTTTCAGTCTGGTGTCAGCCTCTCCTCGTGACGGTGTCAGTCTGGTGTCAGCCTCGCTAGTGACGGTGTCAGTCTGGTGTCAGCCTCTCCTCGTGACGGTGTCAGTCTGGTGTCAGCCTCGCTAGTGACGGTTTCAGTCTGGTGTCAGCCTCTCCTCGTGACGGTGTCAGTCTGGTGTCAGCCTCTCCTCGTGACGGTGTCAGTCTGGTGTCAGCCTCGCTAGTGACGGTTTCAGTCTGGTGTCAGCCTCTCCTCGTGACGGTGTCCGTCTGGTGTCAGCCTCGCTAGTGACGGTGTCGGTCTGGTGTCATCCTCGCCTCGTGACGGGGTCTGTCTGGTGTCAGCCTCGCTAGTGACGGAGTCGGTCTGGTGTCAGCCTCTCCTCGTGACGGTGTCGGTCTGGTGTCAGCCTCTCCTCGTGACGGTGTCGGTCTGGTGTCAGCCTCTCCTCGTGACAGGGTCCGTCTGGTGTCAGCCTCGCTAGTGACGGTTTCGGTCTGGTGTCAGCCTCTCCTCGTGACGGTGTCAGTCTGGTGTCAGCCTCGCTAGTGACGGTGTCAGTCTGGTGTCAGCCTCGCTAGTGACGGTGTCAGTCTGGTGTCAGCCTCTCCTCGTGACGGTGTCAGTCTGGTGTCAGCCTCTCCTCGTGACGGTGTCAGTCTGGTGTCAGCCTCGCTAGTGACGGTTTCAGTCTGGTGTCAGCCTCTCCTCGTGACGGTGTCAGTCTGGTGTCAGCCTCTCCTCGTGACAGGGTCCGTCTGGTGTCAGCCTCGCTAGTGACGGTTTCGGTCTGGTGTCAGCCTCTCCTCGTGACGGTGTCAGTCTGGTGTCAGCCTCGCTAGTGACGGTGTCAGTCTGGTGTCAGCCTCGCTAGTGACGGTGTCAGTCTGGTGTCAGCCTCTCCTCGTGACGGTGTCAGTCTGGTGTCAGCCTCTCCTCGTGACGGTGTCAGTCTGGTGTCAGCCTCGCTAGTGACGGTTTCAGTCTGGTGTCAGCCTCTCCTCGTGACGGTGTCCGTCTGGTGTCAGCCTCTCCTCGTGACGGTGTCAGTCTGGTGTCAGCCTCGCTAGTGACGGGGTCGGTCTGGTGTCAGCCTCTCCTCGTGACGGGGTCGGTCTGGTGTCAGCCTCTCCTCGTGACGGTGTCGGTCTGGTGTCAGCCTCGCTAGTGACGGTGTCAGTCTGGTGTCAGCCTTGCTAGTGACGGTGTCCGTCTGGTGTCAGCCTCTCCTCGTGACGGTTTCAGTCTGGTGTCAGCCTCTCCTCGTGACGGTGTCAGTCTGGTGTCAGCCTCTCCTCGTGACGGTGTCAGTCTGGTGTCAGCCTCGCTAGTGACGGTTTCAGTCTGGTTTCAACCTCTCCTCGTGACGGTGTCAGTCTGGTGTCAGCCTCGCTAGTGACGGTTTCAGTCTGGTGTCAGCCTTTCCTCGTGACGGTGTCCGTCTGGTGTCAGCCTCTCCTCGTGACGGTGTCAGTCTGGTGTCAGCCTCGCTAGTGACGGGGTCGGTCTGGTGTCAGCCTCTCCTCGTGACGGGGTCGGTCTGGTGTCAGCCTCTCCTCGTGACGGTGTCGGTCTGGTGTCAGCCTCTCCTCGTGACGGGGTCCGTCTGGTGTCAGCCTCTCCTCGTGACGGGGTAGGTCTGGTGTCAGCCTCTCCTCGTGACGGGGTCGGTCTGGTGTCAGCCTCGCTAGTGACGGTTTCAGTCTGGTGTCAGCCTCTCCTCGTGACGGTGTCAGTCTGGTGTCAGCCTCGCTAGTGACGGTGTCAGTCTGGTGTCAGCCTCGCTAGTGATGGTTTCAGTCTGGTGTCAGCCTCTCCTCGTGACGGTGTCAGTCTGGTGTCAGCCTCGCTAGTGACGGTTTCAGTCTGGTGTCAGCCTCTCCTCGTGACGGTGTCAGTCTGGTGTCAGCCTCTCCTCGTGACGGTGTCAGTCTGGTGTCAGCCTCGCTAGTGACGGTTTCAGTCTGGTGTCAGCCTCTCCTCGTGACGGTGTCAGTCTGGTGTCAGCCTCTCCTCGTGACGGTGTCAGTCTGGTGTCAGCCTCGCTAGTGACGGTTTCAGTCTGGTGTCAGCCTCTCCTCGTGACGGTGTCCGTCTGGTGTCAGCCTCGCTAGTGACGGGGTCGGTCTGGTGTCAGCCTCGCTAGTGACGGGGTCGGTCTGGTGTCAGCCTCGCTAGTGACGGGGTCGGTCTGGTGTCAGCCTCGCCTCGTGACGGTGTCGGTCTGGTGTCAGCCTCGCCTCGTGACGGTGTCGGTCTGGTGTCATCCTCGCTAGTGACGGTGTCGGTCTGGTGTCATCCTCGCCTCGTGACGGGGTCGGTCTGGTGTCAGCCTCGCTAGTGACGGAGTCGGTCTGGTGTCAGCCTCTCCTCGTGACGGTGTCGGTCTGGTGTCAGCCTCTCCTCGTGACGGTGTCGGTCTGGTGTCAGCCTCTCCTCGTGACAGGGTCCGTCTGGTGTCAGCCTCGCTAGTGACGGTTTCGGTCTGGTGTCAGCCTCTCCTCGTGACGGTGTCAGTCTGGTGTCAGCCTCGCTAGTGACGGTGTCAGTCTGGTGTCAGCCTCGCTAGTGACGGTGTCAGTCTGGTGTCAGCCTCTCCTCGTGACGGTGTCAGTCTGGTGTCAGCCTCTCCTCGTGACGGTGTCAGTCTGGTGTCAGCCTCGCTAGTGACGGTTTCAGTCTGGTGTCAGCCTCTCCTCGTGACGGTGTCCGTCTGGTGTCAGCCTCTCCTCGTGACGGTGTCAGTCTGGTGTCAGCCTCGCTAGTGACGGGGTCGGTCTGGTGTCAGCCTCTCCTCGTGACGGGGTCGGTCTGGTGTCAGCCTCTCCTCGTGACGGTGTCGGTCTGATGTCAGCCTCTCCTCGTGACTGGGTCCGTCTGGTGTCAGCCTCTCCTCGTGACGGGGTCGGTCTGGTGTCAGCCTCTCCTTGTGACGGGGTCGGTCTGGTGTCAGACTCGCTAGTGACGGTTTCAGTCTGGTGTCAGCCTCTCCTCGTGACAGGGTCCGTCTGGTGTCAGCCTCGCTAGTGACGGTTTCAGTCTGGTGTCAGCCTCTCCTCATGACGGTGTCCGTCTGGTGTCAGCCTCTCCTCGTGACGGTGTCAGTCTGGTGTCAGCCTCGCTAGTGACGCGGTCGGTCTGGTGTCAGCCTCTCCTCGTGACGGGGTCGGTCTGGTGTCAGCCTCTCCTCGTGACGGTGTCGGTCTGGTGTCAGCCTCTCCTCGTGACGGGGTCCGTCTGGTGTCAGCCTCTCCTTGTGACGGGGTCGGTCTGGTGTCAGCCTCTCCTCGTGACGGGGTCGGTCTGGTGTCAGCCTCGCTAGTGACGGTTTCAGTCTGGTGTCAGCCTCTCCTCGTGACGGTGTCAGTCTGGTGTCAGCCTCGCTAGTGACGGTTTCAGTCTGGTGTCAGCCTCTCCTCGTGACGGTGTCAGTCTGGTGTCAGCCTCTCCTCGTGACGGTGTCAGTCTGGTGTCAGCCTCGCTAGTGATGGTTTCAGTCTGGTGTCAGCCTCTCCTCGTGACGGTGTCAGTCTGGTGTCAGCCTCTCCTCGTGACGGTGTCAGTCTGGTGTCAGCCTCGCTAGTGACGGTTTCAGTCTGGTGTCAGCCTCTCCTCGTGACGGTGTCCGTCTGGTGTCAGCCTCGCTAGTGACGGGGTCGGTCTGGTGTCAGCCTCGCTAGTGACGGGGTCGGTCTGGTGTCAGCCTCGCCTCGTGACGGTGTCGGTCTGGTGTCAGCCTCGCCTCGTGACGGTGTCGGTCTGGTGTCATCCTCGCTAGTGACGGTGTCGGTCTGGTTTCATCCTCGCCTCGTGACGGGGTCGGTCTGGTGTCAGCCTCGCTAGTGACGGAGTCGGTCTGGTGTCAGCCTCTCCTCGTGACGGTGTCGGTCTGGTGTCAGCCTCTCCTCGTGACGGTGTCGGTCTGGTGTCAGCCTCTCCTCGTGACAGGGTCCGTCTGGTGTCAGCCTCGCTAGTGACGGTTTCGGTCTGGTGTCAGCCTCTCCTCGTGACGGTGTCAGTCTGGTGTCAGCCTCGCTAGTGACGGTGTCAGTCTGGTGTCAGCCTCGCTAGTGACGGTTTCAGTCTGGTGTCAGCCTCTCCTCGTGACGGTGTCAGTCTGGTGTCAGCCTCGCTAGTGACGGTTTCAGTCTGGTGTCAGCCTCTCCTCGTGACGGTGTCAGTCTGGTGTCAGCCTCTCCTCGTGACGGTGTCAGTCTGGTGTCAGCCTCGCTAGTGACGGTTTCAGTCTGGTGTCAGCCTCTCCTCGTGACGGTGTCAGTCTGGTGTCAGCCTCTCCTCGTGACGGTGTCAGTCTGGTGTCAGCCTCGCTAGTGACGGTTTCAGTCTGGTGTCAGCCTCTCCTCGTGACGGTGTCCGTCTGGTGTCAGCCTCGCTAGTGACGGGGTCGGTCTGGTGTCAGCCTCGCTAGTGACGGGGTCGGTCTGGTGTCAGCCTCGCCTCGTGACGGTGTCGGTCTGGTGTCAGCCTCGCCTCGTGACGGTGTCGGTCTGGTGTCATCCTCGCTAGTGACGGTGTCGGTCTGGTTTCATCCTCGCCTCGTGACGGGGTCGGTCTGGTGTCAGCCTCGCTAGTGACGGAGTCGGTCTGGTGTCAGCCTCTCCTCGTGACGGTGTCGGTCTGGTGTCAGCCTCTCCTCGTGACGGTGTCGGTCTGGTGTCAGCCTCTCCTCGTGACAGGGTCCGTCTGGTGTCAGCCTCGCTAGTGACGGTTTCGGTCTGGTGTCAGCCTCTCCTCGTGACGGTGTCAGTCTGGTGTCAGCCTCGCTAGTGACGGTGTCAGTCTGGTGTCAGCCTCGCTAGTGACGGTGTCAGTCTGGTGTCAGCCTCTCCTCGTGACGGTGTCAGTCTGGTGTCAGCCTCTCTAGTGACGGTTTCAGTCTGGTGTCAGCCTCTCCTCGTGACGGTGTCCGTCTGGTGTCAGCCTCTCCTCGTGACGGTGTCAGTCTGGTGTCAGCCTCGCTAGTGACGGGGTCGGTCTGGTGTCAGCCTCTCCTCGTGACGGGGTCGGTCTGGTGTCAGCCTCGCTAGTGACGGTTTCAGTCTGGTGTCAGCCTCTCCTCGTGACGGTGTCAGTCTGGTGTCAGCCTCGCTAGTGACGGTGTCAGTCTGGTGTCAGCCTCGCTAGTGACGGTTTCAGTCTGGTGTCAGCCTCTCCTCGTGACGGTGTCAGTCTGGTGTCAGCCTCGCTAGTGACGGGGTCGGTCTGGTGTCAGCCTCTCCTCGTGACGGGGTCGGTCTGGTGTCAGCCTCGCTAGTGACGGTTTCAGTCTGGTGTCAGCCTCTCCTCGTGACGGTGTCAGTCTGGTGTCAGCCTCGCTAGTGACGGGGTCGGTCTGGTGTCAGCCTCTCCTCGTGACGGGGTCGGTCTGGTGTCAGCCTCTCCTCGTGACGGTGTCAGTCTGGTGTCAGCCTCGCTAGTGACGGTTTCAGTCTGGTGTCAGCCTCTCCTCGTGACGGTGTCCGTCTGGTGTCAGCCTCGCTAGTGACGGGGTCGGTCTGGTGTCAGCCTCGCTAGTGACGGTGTCGGTCTGGTGTCATCCTCGCCTCGTGACGGGGTCGGTCTGGTGTCAGCCTCGCTAGTGACGGAGTCGGTCTGGTGTCAGCCTCTCCTCGTGACGGTGTCGGTCTGGTGTCAGCCTCTCCTCGTGACGGTGTCGGTCTGGTGTCAGCCTCTCCTCGTAACAGGGTCCGTCTGGTGTCAGCCTCGCTAGTGACGGTTTCGGTCTGGTGTCAGCCTCTCCTCGTGACGGTGTCAGTCTGGTGTCAGCCTCGCTAGTGACGGTTTCAGTCTGGTGTCAGCCTCTCCTCGTGACGGTGTCCGTCTGGTGTCTGCCTCTCCTCGTGACGGTGTCAGTCTGGTGTCAGCCTCGCTAGTGACGGGGTCGGTCTGGTGTCAGCCTCTCCTCGTGACGAGGTCCGTCTGGTGTCAGCCTCTCCTCGTGACGGTGTCAGTCTGGTGTCAGCCTCGCTAGTGACGGTTTCAGTCTGGTGTCAGCCTCTCCTCGTGACGGTGTCCGTCTGGTGTCAGCCTCGCTAGTGACGGGGTCGGTCTGGTGTCAGCCTCGCTAGTGACGGGGTCGGTCTGGTGTCAGCCTCGCCTCGTGACGGTGTCGGTCTGGTGTCATCCTCGCTAGTGACGGTGTCGGTCTGGTGTCATCCTCGCCTCGTTACAGGGTCGGTCTGGTGTCATCCTCGCTAGTGACGGTGTCGGTCTGGTGTCATCCTCGCCTCGTGACGGTGTCGGTCTGGTGTCAGCCTCTCCTCGTGACAGGGTCCGTCTGGTGTCAGCCTCGCTAGTGACGGTTTCGGTCTGGTGTCAGCCTCTCCTCGTGACGGTGTCAGTCTGGTGTCAGCCTCGCTAGTGACGGTTTCAGTCTGGTGTCAGCCTCTCCTCGTGACGGTGTCAGTCTGGTGTCAGCCTCTCCTCGTGACGGGGTCGGTCTGGTGTCAGCCTCTCCTCGTGACGGTGTCCGTCTGGTGTCAGCCTCGCTAGTGACGGGGTCGGTCTGGTGTCAGCCTCTCCTCGTGACGGGGTCGGTCTGGTGTCAGCCTCTCCTCGTGACGGTGTCGGTCTGGTGTCAGCCTCTCCTCGTGACGGGGTCCGTCTGGTGTCAGCCTCTCCTCGTGATGGGGTCGGTCTGGTGTCAGCCTCTCCTCGTGACAGGGTCCGTCTGGTGTCAGCCTCGCTAGTGACGGTTTCAGTCTGGTGTCAGCCTCTCCTCGTGACGGTGTCAGTCTGGTGTCAGCCTCGCTAGTGACGGTGTCAGTCTGGTGTCAGCCTCGCTAGTGACGGTTTCAGTCTGGTGTCAGCCTCTCCTCGTGACGGTGTCAGTCTGGTGTCAGACTCTCCTCGTGACGGTGTCAGTCTGGTGTCAGCCTCGCTAGTGACGGGGTCTGTCTGGTGTCAGCCTCTCCTCGTGACGGTGTCGGTCTGGTGTCAGCCTCTCCTCGTGACGGGGTCGGTCTGGTGTCAGCCTCTCCTCATGACGGGGTCCGTCTGGTGTCAGCCTCTCCTCGTGACGGGGTCGGTCTGGTGTAAGCCTCGCTAGTGACGGTTTCAGTCTGGTGTCAGCCTCTCCTCGTGACGGTGTCAGTCTGGTGTCAGCCTCGCTAGTGACGGTGTCAGTCTGGTGTCAGCCTCGCTAGTGACGGTTTCAGTCTGGTGTCAGCCTCTCCTCGTGACGGTGTCAGTCTGGTGTCAGCCTCGCTAGTGACGGGGTCGGTCTGGTGTCAGCCTCTCCTCGTGACGGGGTCGGTCTGGTGTCAGCCTCTCCTCGTGACGGTGTCAGTCTGGTGTCAGCCTCGCTAGTGACGGTTTCAGTCTGGTGTCAGCCTCTCCTCGTGACGGTGTCCGTCTGGTGTCAGCCTCGCTAGTGACGGGGTCGGTCTGGTGTCAGCCTCGCTAGTGACGGGGTCGGTCTGGTGTCAGCCTCGCCTCGTGACGGTGTCGGTCTGGTGTCAGCCTCGCCTCGTGACGGTGTCGGTCTGGTGTCATCCTCGCTAGTGACGGTGTCGGTCTGGTGTCATCCTCGCCTCGTGACGGGGTCGGTCTGGTGTCAGCCTCGCTAGTGACGGAGTCGGTCTGGTGTCAGCCTCTCCTCGTGACGGTGTCGGTCTGGTGTCAGCCTCTCCTCGTGACGGTGTCGGTCTGGTGTCAGCCTCTCCTCGTGACAGGGTCCGTCTGGTGTCAGCCTCGCTAGTGACGGTTTCGGTCTGGTGTCAGCCTCTCCTCGTGACGGTGTCAGTCTGGTGTCAGCCTCGCTAGTGACGGTTTCAGTCTGGTGTCAGCCTCTCCTCGTGACGGTGTCCGTCTGGTGTCAGCCTCTCCTCGTGACGGTGTCAGTCTGGTGTCAGCCTCGCTAGTGACGGGGTCGGTCTGGTTTCAGCCTCTCCTCGTGACGGGGTCGGTCTGGTGTCAGCCTCTCCTCGTGACGGTGTCGGTCTGGTGTCAGCCTCTCCTCGTGACGGGGTCCGTCTGGTGTCAGCCTCTCCTCGTGACGGTGTCAGTCTGGTGTCAGCCTCTCCTCGTGACGGTGTCAGTCTGGTGTCAGCCTCTCCTCGTGACGGTGTCAGTCTGGTGTCAGCCTCTCCTCGTGACGGTGTCGGTCTGGTGTCATCCTCGCTAGTGACGGTGTCGGTCTGGTGTCAGCCTCGCCTCGTGACGGTGTCGGTCTGGTGTCATCCTCGCTAGTGACGGTGTCGGTCTGGTGTCATCCTCGCCTCGTGACGGGGTCGGTCTGGTGTCAGCCTCTCCTCTTGACGGTGTCGGTCTGGTGTCAGCCTCTCCTCGTGACAGGGTCCGTCTGGTGTCAGCCTCGCTAGTGACGGTTTCGGTCTGGTGTCAGCCTCTCCTCGTGACGGTGTCAGTCTGGTGTCAGCCTCGCTAGTGACGGTGTCAGTCTGGTGTCAGCCTCGCCTCGTTATGTGGTCAGTCTGGTGTCAGCCTCGCCTCGAGATGGTGTCAGTCTGGTATAAGCCTCGCCAAGTGATAGGGTCAGTCTGGTGTCAGCCTCGCCTCGTGATGGGGTCAGTCTGGTGTCAGACTCACATCATGATGGTGTCAGTCTGGTGTCAGCCTCGCCTCGTGATGGGGTCAGTCTGGTGTCAGCCTCGCCTCGTGATGGTGTCAGTCTGGTGTCAGCCTCGCCTCGTGATGGTGTCAGTCTTGTGTCAGCCTCACCTCGTGATGGGATCTGTCTGATGTCAGCCTCACATCATGATGGTGTCAGTCTGGTGTCAGCCTCGCCTCGTGATGGGGTCAGTCTGGTGTCAGCCTCGCCTCGTGATGGGGTCAGTCTGGTGTCAGCCTTGCCTCGTGATGGGGTCAGTCTGGTGTCAGCCTCACATCATGATGGTGTCAGTCTGGTGTCAGCCTCGCCTCGTGATTGTGTCAGTCTGGTGTCAGCCTCACCTCGTGATGGTGTCCGTCTGGTGTCAGCCTCGCCTCGTGATTGGGTCAGTCTAGTGTCAGCCTCGCCTCGTGATGGTGTCCGTCTGGTGTCAGCCTCGCCTCGTGATGGTGTCAGTCTGGTGAAAGCCTCACCTCGTGATGGGGTCAGTCTGGTGTCAGCCTCACATCGTGATGGTGTCAGTCTGGTGTCAGCCTCGCCTCGTGATGGGGTCAGTCTGGTGTCAGCCTCGCCTAGTGATAGGGTCAGTCTGGTGTCAGCCTCGCCTCGTGATGGGGTCAGTCTGGTGTCAGCCTCACATCATGATTGTGTCAGTCTGGTGTCAGCCTCGCCTCGTGATGGGGTCAGTCTGGTGTCATTCTCGCCTAGTGATGGTGTCAGTCTAGTGTCAGCCTCACATCATGATGGGGTCAGTCTGGTGTCAGCCTCGCCTCGTGATGGTGTCAGTCTGGTGTCAGTCTCGCCTCGTGATGGGGTCAGTCTGGTGTCAGCCTCGACTCGTGATGGGGTCAGTCTGGTGTCAGCCTCGCCTCGTGATGGGGTCAGTCTGTTGTCAGCCTCGCCTCGTGATGGGGTCAGTCTGGTGTCAGTCTCGCCTCGTGATGGAGTCAGTCTGGTGTCAGCCTCACATCATGATGGTGACAGTCTGGTGTCAGCCTCGCCTCGTGATGGTGTCAGTCTGGTGTCAGCCTCGCCTCGTGATGAGGTCAGTCTGGTGTCAGCCTCACATCATGATGGTTTCAGTCTGGTGTCAGCCTCGCCTCGTGATGGTGTCAGTCTGGTGTCAGCCTCGACTCATGATGGGGTCAGTCTGGTGTCAGCCTCGACTCGTGATGGGGTAAGTCTGGTGTCAGCCTCACATCGTGATGGTTTCAGTCTGGTGTCAGCCTCGCCTCGTGATGGGGTCAGTCTGGTGTCAGCCTCGCCTCGTGATGGGGTCAGTCTGGTGTCAGCCTCGCCTCGTGATGGGGACAGTCTGGTGTCAGCCTCGCCTCGTGATGGGGTCAGTCTGGTGTCAGCCTCGCCTCGTGATGGGGTCAGTCTGGTGTCAGCCTCACCACGTGATGGGGTCAGTCTGGTGTCAGCCTCTCCTCGTGACGGTGTCAGTCTGGTGTCAGCCTCGCTAGTGACGGTTTCAGTCTGGTGTCAGCCTCTCCTCGTGACGGTGTCCGTCTGGTGTCAGCCTCTCCTCGTGACGGTGTCAGTCTGGTGTCAGCCTCGCTAGTGACGGGGTCGGTCTGGTTTCAGCCTCTCCTCGTGACGGGGTCGGTCTGGTGTCAGCCTCTCCTCGTGACGGTGTCGGTCTGGTGTCAGCCTCTCCTCGTGACGGGGTCCGTCTGGTGTCAGCCTCTCCTCGTGACGGTGTCAGTCTGGTGTCAGCCTCTCCTCGTGACGGTGTCAGTCTGGTGTCAGCCTCTCCTCGTGACGGTGTCAGTCTGGTGTCAGCCTCTCCTCGTGACGGTGTCGGTCTGGTGTCATCCTCGCTAGTGACGGTGTCGGTCTGGTGTCAGCCTCGCCTCGTGACGGTGTCGGTCTGGTGTCATCCTCGCTAGTGACGGTGTCGGTCTGGTGTCATCCTCGCCTCGTGACGGGGTCGGTCTGGTGTCAGCCTCTCCTCTTGACGGTGTCGGTCTGGTGTCAGCCTCTCCTCGTGACAGGGTCCGTCTGGTGTCAGCCTCGCTAGTGACGGTTTCGGTCTGGTGTCAGCCTCTCCTCGTGACGGTGTCAGTCTGGTGTCAGCCTCGCTAGTGACGGTGTCAGTCTGGTGTCAGCCTCGCCTCGTTATGTGGTCAGTCTGGTGTCAGCCTCGCCTCGAGATGGTGTCAGTCTGGTATAAGCCTCGCCAAGTGATAGGGTCAGTCTGGTGTCAGCCTCGCCTCGTGATGGGGTCAGTCTGGTGTCAGACTCACATCATGATGGTGTCAGTCTGGTGTCAGCCTCGCCTCGTGATGGGGTCAGTCTGGTGTCAGCCTCGCCTCGTGATGGTGTCAGTCTGGTGTCAGCCTCGCCTCGTGATGGTGTCAGTCTTGTGTCAGCCTCACCTCGTGATGGGATCTGTCTGATGTCAGCCTCACATCATGATGGTGTCAGTCTGGTGTCAGCCTCGCCTCGTGATGGGGTCAGTCTGGTGTCAGCCTCGCCTCGTGATGGGGTCAGTCTGGTGTCAGCCTTGCCTCGTGATGGGGTCAGTCTGGTGTCAGCCTCACATCATGATGGTGTCAGTCTGGTGTCAGCCTCGCCTCGTGATTGTGTCAGTCTGGTGTCAGCCTCACCTCGTGATGGTGTCCGTCTGGTGTCAGCCTCGCCTCGTGATTGGGTCAGTCTAGTGTCAGCCTCGCCTCGTGATGGTGTCCGTCTGGTGTCAGCCTCGCCTCGTGATGGTGTCAGTCTGGTGAAAGCCTCACCTCGTGATGGGGTCAGTCTGGTGTCAGCCTCACATCGTGATGGTGTCAGTCTGGTGTCAGCCTCGCCTCGTGATGGGGTCAGTCTGGTGTCAGCCTCGCCTAGTGATAGGGTCAGTCTGGTGTCAGCCTCGCCTCGTGATGGGGTCAGTCTGGTGTCAGCCTCACATCATGATTGTGTCAGTCTGGTGTCAGCCTCGCCTCGTGATGGGGTCAGTCTGGTGTCATTCTCGCCTAGTGATGGTGTCAGTCTAGTGTCAGCCTCACATCATGATGGGGTCAGTCTGGTGTCAGCCTCGCCTCGTGATGGTGTCAGTCTGGTGTCAGTCTCGCCTCGTGATGGGGTCAGTCTGGTGTCAGCCTCGACTCGTGATGGGGTCAGTCTGGTGTCAGCCTCGCCTCGTGATGGGGTCAGTCTGTTGTCAGCCTCGCCTCGTGATGGGGTCAGTCTGGTGTCAGTCTCGCCTCGTGATGGAGTCAGTCTGGTGTCAGCCTCACATCATGATGGTGACAGTCTGGTGTCAGCCTCGCCTCGTGATGGTGTCAGTCTGGTGTCAGCCTCGCCTCGTGATGAGGTCAGTCTGGTGTCAGCCTCACATCATGATGGTTTCAGTCTGGTGTCAGCCTCGCCTCGTGATGGTGTCAGTCTGGTGTCAGCCTCGACTCATGATGGGGTCAGTCTGGTGTCAGCCTCGACTCGTGATGGGGTAAGTCTGGTGTCAGCCTCACATCGTGATGGTTTCAGTCTGGTGTCAGCCTCGCCTCGTGATGGGGTCAGTCTGGTGTCAGCCTCGCCTCGTGATGGGGTCAGTCTGGTGTCAGCCTCGCCTCGTGATGGGGACAGTCTGGTGTCAGCCTCGCCTCGTGATGGGGTCAGTCTGGTGTCAGCCTCGCCTCGTGATGGGGTCAGTCTGGTGTCAGCCTCACCACGTGATGGGGTCAGTCTGGTGTCAGCCTCACATCCTGATGGTGTCAGGCTGGTGTCAGCCTCGCCTCGTGAATGGGTCAGTCTGGTGTCAGCCTCACCACGTGATGGGGTCAGTCTGGTGTCAGCCTCACATCATTATGGTGTCAGTCTGGTGTCAGCCTCGCCTCGTGATGGGGTCAGTCTGGTGTCAGCCTCGCCTCATGATGGGGTCAGTCTTGTGTCAGCCTCGCCTCGTGATGGTGTCAGTCTGGTGTCAGCCTCGCCTAGTGATAGGGTCAGTCTGGTGTAACCCTCGCCTCGTGATGGGGTCAGTCTGGTGTCAGCCTCACATCATGATGGTGTCAGTCTGGTGTCAGCCTCGCCTCGTGATGGGGTCAGTCTGGTGTCAGTCTCGCCTAGTGATGGTGTCAGTCTAGTGTCAGCCTCACATCATGATGGGGTCAGTCTGGTGTCAGCCTCGACTCGTGATGGGGTCAGTCTGGTGTCAGCCTCGCCTCGTGATGGGGTCAGTCTGTTGTCAGCCTCGCCTCGTGATGGGGTCAGTCTGGTGTCAGCCTCACCACGTGATGGGGACAGTCTGGTGTCAGCCTCACATCATTATGGTGTCAGTCTGGTGTCAGCCTCGCCTCATGATGGGGTCAGTCTGGTGTCAGTCTCACATCATGATGGTGTCAGTCTGGTATCAGCCTCGCCTCGTGATGGGGTCAGTCTGGTGTCAGCCTCGCCTCGTGATGGGGTCAGTCTGGTTTCACCCTCGCCTCGTGATGGGGTCAGACTGGTTTCAGCCTCGCCTCGTGATGGGGTCAGTCTGGTGTCAGCCTCGCCTCGTGATGGGGTCAGTCTGGTGTCAGCCTCACATCGTGATGGTGTCAGTCAGGTGTCAGCCTCGCCTCGCGATGGGGTCAGTCTGGCGTCAGCCTTGTCTCGTGATGGTGTCAGTCTGGTGTCAGCCTCGCTAGTGACGGTTTCAGTCTGGTGTCAGCCTCGCCTCATGATGGGGTCAGTCTGGTGTCAGCCTCACATCATGATGGTGTCAGTCTGGTGTCAGCCTCGCGTCATGATGGGGTCAGTCTGGTGTCAGCCTCGCCTCGTGATGGGGTCAGTCTGGTGTCAGCCTCACATCATGATGGTGTCAGTCTGGTGTCAGCCTCGCCTCGTGATGGTGTCAGTCTGGTGTCAGCCTCGCCTCATGATGGGGTCAGTCTGGTGTCAGCCTCGCCTAGTGATGGTGTCAGTCTGGTGTCAACCTCACATCATGAAGGGGTCAGTCTGGTGTCAGCCTCGCCTAGTGATGGGGGCAGTCTGGTGTCAGCATTGCCTCGTGATGGTGTCAGTCTGGTGTCAGCTTCGCCTCGTGATGGTGTCAGTCTGGTGTCAGCCTCGCCTCGTGATTGGGTCAGTCTAGTGTCAGCCTCGCCTCGTGATGGTGTCCGTCTGGTGTCAGCCTCGCCTCGTGATGGTGTCAGTCTGGTGAAAGCCTCACCTCGTGATGGGGTCAGTCTGGTGTCAGCCTCACATCGTGATGGTGTCAGTCTGGTGTCAGCCTCGCCTCGTGATGGGGTCAGCCTCGCCTAGTGATAGGGTCAGTCTGGTGTCAGCCTCGCCTCGTGATGGGGTCAGTCTGGTGTCAGCCTCACATCATGATTGTGTCAGTCTGGTGTCAGCCTCGCCTCGTGATGGGGTCAGTCTGGTGTCATTCTCGCCTAGTGATGGTGTCAGTCTAGTGTCAGCCTCACATCATGATGGGGTCAGTCTGGTGTCAGCCTCGCCTCGTGATGGTGTCAGTCTGGTGTCAGTCTCGCCTCGTGATGGGGTCAGTCTGGTGTCAGCCTCGACTCGTGATGGGGTCAGTCTGGTGTCAGCCTCGCCTCGTGATGGGGTCAGTCTGTTGTCAGCCTCGCCTCGTGATGGGGTCAGTCTGGTGTCAGTCTCGCCTCGTGATGGAGTCAGTCTGGTGTCAGCCTCACATCATGATGGTGACAGTCTGGTGTCAGCCTCGCCTCGTGATGGTGTCAGTCTGGTGTCAGCCTCGCCTCGTGATCAGGTCAGTCTGGTGTCAGCCTCACATCATGATGGTTTCAGTCTGGTGTCAGCCTCGCCTCGTGATGGTGTCAGTCTGGTGTCAGCCTCGACTCATGATGGGGTCAGTCTGGTGTCAGCCTCGACTCGTGATGGGGTAAGTCTGGTGTCAGCCTCACATCGTGATGGTTTCAGTCTGGTGTCAGCCTCGCCTCGTGATGGGGTCAGTCTGGTGTCAGCCTCGCCTCGTGATGGGGTCAGTCTGGTGTCAGCCTCGCCTCGTGATGGGGACAGTCTGGTGTCAGCCTCGCCTCGTGATGGGGTCAGTCTGGTGTCAGCCTCGCCTCGTGATGGGGTCAGTCTGGTGTCAGCCTCACCACGTGATGGGGTCAGTCTGGTGTCAGCCTCACATCCTGATGGTGTCAGGCTGGTGTCAGCCTCGCCTCGTGAATGGGTCAGTCTGGTGTCAGCCTCACCACGTGATGGGGTCAGTCTGGTGTCAGCCTCACATCATTATGGTGTCAGTCTGGTGTCAGCCTCGCCTCGTGATGGGGTCAGTCTGGTGTCAGCCTCGCCTCATGATGGGGTCAGTCTTGTGTCAGCCTCGCCTCGTGATGGTGTCAGTCTGGTGTCAGCCTCGCCTAGTGATAGGGTCAGTCTGGTGTAACCCTCGCCTCGTGATGGGGTCAGTCTGGTGTCAGCCTCACATCATGATGGTGTCAGTCTGGTGTCAGCCTCGCCTCGTGATGGGGTCAGTCTGGTGTCAGTCTCGCCTAGTGATGGTGTCAGTCTAGTGTCAGCCTCACATCATGATGGGGTCAGTCTGGTGTCAGCCTCGACTCGTGATGGGGTCAGTCTGGTGTCAGCCTCGCCTCGTGATGGGGTCAGTCTGTTGTCAGCCTCGCCTCGTGATGGGGTCAGTCTGGTGTCAGCCTCACCACGTGATGGGGACAGTCTGGTGTCAGCCTCACATCATTATGGTGTCAGTCTGGTGTCAGCCTCGCCTCATGATGGGGTCAGTCTGGTGTCAGTCTCACATCATGATGGTGTCAGTCTGGTATCAGCCTCGCCTCGTGATGGGGTCAGTCTGGTGTCAGCCTCGCCTCGTGATGGGGTCAGTCTGGTTTCACCCTCGCCTCGTGATGGGGTCAGACTGGTTTCAGCCTCGCCTCGTGATGGGGTCAGTCTGGTGTCAGCCTCGCCTCGTGATGGGGTCAGTCTGGTGTCAGCCTCACATCGTGATGGTGTCAGTCAGGTGTCAGCCTCGCCTCGCGATGGGGTCAGTCTGGCGTCAGCCTTGTCTCGTGATGGTGTCAGTCTAGTGTCAGCCTCGCCTCGTGATGGTGTCAGTCTGGTGTCAGCCTCGCCTCGTGATGAGGTCAGTCTGGTTTCAGCCTCACATCATGATGGTGTCAGTCTGGTGTCAGCCTCGCCTCGAGATGGGGTCAGTCTGGTGTCAGTCTCGCCTCGTGATGGGGTCAGTCTGGTGTCAGCCTCACATCATGATGGTGTCAGTCTGGTGTCAGCCTCGCCTCATGATGGGGTCAGTCTGGTGTCAGCCTCACATCAAGATGGTGTCAGTCTGGTGTCAGCCTCGCGTCATGATGGGGTCAGTCTGGTGTCAGCCTCGCCTCGTGATGGGGTCAGTCTGGTGTCAGCCTCACATCATGATGGTGTCAGTCTGGTGTCAGCCTCGCCTCGTGATGGTGTCAGTCTGGTGTCAGCCTCGCCTCATGATGGGGTCAGTCTGGTGTCAGCCTCGCCTAGTGATGGTGTCAGTCTGGTGTCAACCTCACATCATGAAGGGGTCAGTCTGGTGTCAGCCTCGCCTAGTGATGGGGGCAGTCTGGTGTCAGCATTGCCTCGTGATGGTGTCAGTCTGGTGTCAGCTTCGCCTCGTGATGGTGTCAGTCTGGTGTCAGCCTCACCTCGTGATGGGGTCAGTCTGGTGTCAGCCTCGCCTCGTGATGGGGTCAGTCTGGTGTCAGCCTCGCCTCGTGATGGTGTCAGTCTGGTGTCAGCCTCGCCTCGTGATGGGGTCAGTCTGGTGTCAGTCTCGCCTCGTGATGAGGTCAGTCTGGATTCAGCCTCACATCATGATGGTGTCAGTCTGGTGTCAGCCTCGCCTCATGATGGGGTCAGTCTGGTGTCAGCCTCGCCTCGTGATGGGGTCAGTCTGGTGTCAGCCTCACCTCGTGATGGGGTCAGTCTGGTGTCAGCCTCACATCATGATGGTGTCAGTCTGGTGTCAGCCTCACCTCGTGATGGGGTCTGTCCGGTGTCAGTCTCGCCTCGTGATGGGGTCAGTCTGATGTCAGCCTCACATCATGATGGTGTCAGTCTGGTGTCAGCCTCGCCTTGTGATGGTGTCAGTCTGGTGTCAGCCTCGCCTCGTGATGGGGTCAGTCTGGTGTCAGCCTCGCCTAGTGATGGGGTCAGTCTGGTGTCAGCCTCGCCTCCTGATGGTGTCAGTCTGGTGTCAGCCTCGCCTCGTGATGGGGTCAGTCTGGTGTCAGCCCCGCCTCGTAATGGGGTCAGTCTGGTGTCAGCCTCGCCTCGTAATGGTGTCAGTCTGGTGTCAGCCTCGCCTCGTGATGGTGTCAGTCTGGTGTCAGCCTGACCTCGTGATGGGGTCAGTCTGGTGTCAGCCTCGCCTCGTGATGAGGTCAGTCTGGTGTCAGCCTCACATCATGATGGTGTCAGTCTGGTGTCAGCCTCGCCTCGCGATGGGGTCAGTCTGGTGTCAGCCTCACATCATGATGGTGTCAGTCTGGTGTCAGCCTCGCCTCATGATGGGGTCAGTCTGGTGTCAGCCTCGCCTCGTGATGGGGTCAGTCTGGTGTCAGCCTCACATCATGATGGTGTCAGTCTGGTGTCAGCCTCACCTCGTGATGGGGTCAGTCCGGTGTCAGTCTCGCCTCGTGATGAGGTCAGTCTGGTGTCAGCCTCGCCTCGTGATGGGGTCAGTCTGGTGTCAGCCTCGCATCTTGATGGGGTCAGTCTTGTGTCAGCCTCGCCTAGTGATGGGGTCAGTCTGGTGTCAGCCTCGCCTCGTGATGGGGTCAGTCTGGTGTCAGCCTCGCCTCGTGAGGGGGTCAGTCTAGTGTCAGTCTCGCCTCGTGACGGTGTCAGTCTGGTGTCAGTCTCACCTCGTGATGGGGTCAGTCTGGTGTCAGTCTCGCCTCTTGATGGGGTCAGTCTGGTGTCAGCCTCACATCATGATGGTGTCAGTCTGGTGTCAGCATCGCCTCGTGATGGTGTCAGTCTGGTGTCAGCCTCGCCTCGTGATGGTGTCAGTCTGGTGTCAGCCTCGCCTAGTGATGGGGTCAGTCTGGTGTCAGCATCGCCTCGTGATGGTGTCAGTCTGGTGTCAGCCTCGCCTCGTGATGGTGTCAGTCTGGTGTCAGCCTCACCTCGTGATGGGGTCAGTCTGGTGTCAGCCTCGCCTCGTGATGGTGTCCGTCTGGTGTCAGCCTCGCCTCGTGATTGGGTCAGTCTAGTGTCAGCCTCGCCTCGTGATGGTGTCCGTCTGGTGTCAGCCTCACATCATGATGGTGTCAGTCTGGTGTCAGCCTCGCCTCATGATGGGGTCAGTCTGGTGTCAGCCTCACATCATGATGGTGTCAGTCTGGTGTCAGCCTCGCGTCATGATGGGGTCAGTCTGGTGTCAGCCTCGCCTCGTGATGGGGTCAGTCTGGTGTCAGCCTCACATCATGATGGTGTCAGTCTGGTGTCAGCCTCGCCTCGTGATGGTGTCAGTCTGGTGTCAGCCTCGCCTCATGATGGGGTCAGTCTGGTGTCAGCCTCGCCTAGTGATGGGGTCAGTCTGGTGTCAACCTCACATCATGAAGGGGTCAGTCTGGTGTCAGCCTCGCCTAGTGATGGGGGCAGTCTGGTGTCAGCATTGCCTCGTGATGGTGTCAGTCTGGTGTCAGCTTCGCCTCGTGATGGTGTCAGCCTGGTGTCAGCCTCACCTCGTGATGGGGTCAGTCTGGTGTCCGCCTCGCCTCGTGATGGGGTCAGTCTGGTGTCAGCCTCGCCTCGTGATGGTGTCAGTCTGGTGTCAGCCTCGCCTCATGATGGGGTCAGTCTGATGTCAGTCTCGCCTCGTGATGGGGTCAGTCTGGTGTCAGTCTCGCCTCGTGATGAGGTCAGTCTGGATTCAGCCTCACATCATGATGGTGTCAGTCTGGTGTCAGCCTCGCCTCATGATGGGGTCAGTCTGGTGTCAGCCTCGCCTCGTGATGGGGTCAGTCTGGTGTCAGCCTCACCTCGTGATGGGGTCAGTCTGGTGTCAGCCTCACATCATGATGGTGTCAGTCTGGTGTCAGCCTCACCTCGTGATGGGGTCAGTCCGGTGTCAGTCTCGCCTCGTGATGGGGTCAGTCTGATGTCAGCCTCACATCATGATGGTGTCAGTCTGGTGTCAGCCTCGCCTCGTGATGGTGTCAGTCTGGTGTCAGCCTCGCCTCGTGATGGGGTCAGTCTGGTGTCAGCCTCGCCTAGTGATGGGGTCAGTCTGGTGTCAGCCTCACATCATGATGGTGTCAGTCTGGTGTCAGCCTCGCCTCGTGATGGGGTCAGTCTGGTGTCAGACCCGCCTCGTAATGGGGTCAGTCTGGTGTCAGCCTCGCCTCGTAATGGGGTCAGTCTGGTGTCAGCCTCGCCTCGTGAGGGGGTCAGTCTGGTGTCAGTCTCGCCTCGTGACGGTGTCAGTCTGGTGTCAGTCTCGCCTCGTGATGGGGTCAGTCTGGTGTCAGTCTCGACTCGTGATGGGGTCAGTCTGGTGTCAGTCTCGCCTCGTGATGGGGTCAGTCTGATGTCAGCCTCACATCATGATGGTGTCAGTCAGGTGTCAGCCACGCCTAGTGATGGGGTCAGTCTGGTGTCAGCATCGCCTCGTGATGGTGTCAGTCTGGTGTCAGCCTCGCCTCGTGATGGTGTCAGTCTGGTGTCAGCCTGACCTCGTGATGGGGTCAGTCTGGTGTCAGCCTCGCCTCGTGATGAGGTCAGTCTGGTGTCAGCCTCACATCATGATGGTGTCAGTCTGGTGTCAGCCTCGCCTCGCGATGGGGTCAGTCTGGTGTCAGCCTCACATCATGATGGTGTCAGTCTGGTGTCAGCCTCGCCTCGTGATGGGGTCAGTCTGGTGTCAGCCTCGCCTCGTGATGGGGTCAGTCTGGTGTCAGCCTCACATCATGATGGTGTCAGTCTGGTGTCAGCCTCACCTCGTGATGGGGTCAGTCCGGTGTCAGTCTCGCCTCGTGATGGGGTCAGTCTGGTGTCAGTCTCGCCTCGTGATGGGGTCAGTCTGGTGTCAGCCTCGCCTTGTGATGGGGTCAGTCTGGTGTCAGCCTCGACTCGTGATGGGGTCAGTCTGGTGTCAGCCTCGCCTCGTGATGGGGTCAGTCTGTTGTCAGCCTCGCCTCGTGATGGGGTCAGTCTGGTGTCAGTCTCGCCTCGTGATGGAGTCAGTCTGGTGTCAGCCTCACATCATGATGGTGACAGTCTGGTGTCAGCCTCGCCTCGTGATGGTGTCAGTCTGGTGTCAGCCTCGCCTCGTGATGAGGTCAGTCTGGTGTCAGCCTCACATCATGATGGTGTCAGTCTGGTGTCAGCCTCGCCTCGTGATGGTGTCAGTCTGGTGTCAGCCTCGACTCGTGATGGGGTCAGTCTGGTGTCAGCCTCGACTCGTGATGGGGTAAGTCTGGTGTCAGCCTCACATCGTGATGGTTTCAGTCTGGTGTCAGCCTCGCCTCGTGATGGGGTCAGTCTGGTGTCAGCCTCGCCTCGTGATGGGGTCAGTCTGGTGTCAGCCTCACCACGTGATGGGGTCAGTCTGGTGTCAGCCTCACATCCTGATGGTGTCAGGCTGGTGTCAGCCTCGCCTCGTGAATGGGTCAGTCTGGTGTCAGCCTCACCACGTGATGGGGTCAGTCTGGTGTCAGCCTCACATCATTATGGTGTCAGTCTGGTGTCAGCCTCGTCTCGTGATGGGGTCAGTCTGGTGTCAGTCTCACATCATGATGGTGTCAGTCTGGTATCAGCCTCGCCTCGTGATGGGGTCAGTCTGGTGTCAGCCTCGCCTCGTGATGGGGTCAGTCTGGTGTCAGCCTCACCTCGTGATGGGGTCAGTCTGGTGTCAGCCTCGCCTCGTGATGGGGTCAGTCTGGTGTCAGCCTCGCCTCGTGATGGGGTCAGTCTGGTGTCAGCCTCACATCGTGATGGTGTCAGTCAGGTGTCAGCCTCGCCTCGCGATGGGGTCAGTCTGGCGTAAGCCTTGCCTCGTGATGGGGTCAGTCTGGTGTCAGCTTCGCCTCGTGATGGGGTCAGTCTGGTGTCAGCCTCACATCGTGATGGTGTCAGTCAGGTGTCAGCCTCGCCTCGCGATGGGGTCAGTCTGGCGTCAGCCTTGCCTCGTGATGGTGTCAGTCTGGTGTCAGCCTCGCCTCGTGATGGTGTCAGTCTGGTGTCAGCCTCGCCTCGTGATGGGGTCAGTCTGGTGTCAGCCTCGCCTCGTGATGGGGTCAGTCTGGTGTCAGCCTCGCCTCGTGATGGTGTCAGTCTGGTGTCAGCCTCGCCTAGTGATAGGGTCAGTCTGGTGTAACCCTCGCCTCGTGATGGGGTCAGTCTGGTGTCAGCCTCACATCATGATGGTGTCAGTCTGGTGTCAGCCTCGCCTCGTGATGGGGTCAGTCTGGTGTCAGTCTCGCCTAGTGATGGTGTCAGTCTAGTGTCAGCCTCACATCATGATGGGGTCAGTCTGGTGTCAGCCTCACCTCGTGATGGGGTCTGTCCGGTGTCAGTCTCGCCTCGTGATGGGGTCAGTCTGATGTCAGCCTCACATCATGATGGTGTCAGTCTGGTGTCAGCCTCGCCTCGTGATGGTGTCAGTCTGGTGTCAGCCTCGCCTCGTGATGGGGTCAGTCTGGTGTCAGCCTCGCCTAGTGATGGGGTCAGTCTGGTGTCAGCCTCGCCTCCTGATGGTGTCAGTCTGGTGTCAGCCTCGCCTCGTGATGGGGTCAGTCTGGTGTCAGCCCCGCCTCGTAATGGGGTCAGTCTGGTGTCAGCCTCGCCTCGTAATGGTGTCAGTCTGGTGTCAGCCTCGCCTCGTGATGGTGTCAGTCTGGTGTCAGCCTGACCTCGTGATGGGGTCAGTCTGGTGTCAGCCTCGCCTCGTGATGAGGTCAGTCTGGTGTCAGCCTCACATCATGATGGTGTCAGTCTGGTGTCAGCCTCGCCTCGCGATGGGGTCAGTCTGGTGTCAGCCTCACATCATGATGGTGTCAGTCTGGTGTCAGCCTCGCCTCATGATGGGGTCAGTCTGGTGTCAGCCTCGCCTCGTGATGGGGTCAGTCTGGTGTCAGCCTCACATCATGATGGTGTCAGTCTGGTGTCAGCCTCACCTCGTGATGGGGTCAGTCCGGTGTCAGTCTCGCCTCGTGATGAGGTCAGTCTGGTGTCAGCCTCGCCTCGTGATGGGGTCAGTCTGGTGTCAGCCTCGCATCTTGATGGGGTCAGTCTTGTGTCAGCCTCGCCTAGTGATGGGGTCAGTCTGGTGTCAGCCTCGCCTCGTGATGGGGTCAGTCTGGTGTCAGCCTCGCCTCGTGAGGGGGTCAGTCTAGTGTCAGTCTCGCCTCGTGACGGTGTCAGTCTGGTGTCAGTCTCACCTCGTGATGGGGTCAGTCTGGTGTCAGTCTCGCCTCTTGATGGGGTCAGTCTGGTGTCAGCCTCACATCATGATGGTGTCAGTCTGGTGTCAGCATCGCCTCGTGATGGTGTCAGTCTGGTGTCAGCCTCGCCTCGTGATGGTGTCAGTCTGGTGTCAGCCTCGCCTAGTGATGGGGTCAGTCTGGTGTCAGCATCGCCTCGTGATGGTGTCAGTCTGGTGTCAGCCTCGCCTCGTGATGGTGTCAGTCTGGTGTCAGCCTCACCTCGTGATGGGGTCAGTCTGGTGTCAGCCTCGCCTCGTGATGGTGTCCGTCTGGTGTCAGCCTCGCCTCGTGATTGGGTCAGTCTAGTGTCAGCCTCGCCTCGTGATGGTGTCCGTCTGGTGTCAGCCTCACATCATGATGGTGTCAGTCTGGTGTCAGCCTCGCCTCATGATGGGGTCAGTCTGGTGTCAGCCTCACATCATGATGGTGTCAGTCTGGTGTCAGCCTCGCGTCATGATGGGGTCAGTCTGGTGTCAGCCTCGCCTCGTGATGGGGTCAGTCTGGTGTCAGCCTCACATCATGATGGTGTCAGTCTGGTGTCAGCCTCGCCTCGTGATGGTGTCAGTCTGGTGTCAGCCTCGCCTCATGATGGGGTCAGTCTGGTGTCAGCCTCGCCTAGTGATGGGGTCAGTCTGGTGTCAACCTCACATCATGAAGGGGTCAGTCTGGTGTCAGCCTCGCCTAGTGATGGGGGCAGTCTGGTGTCAGCATTGCCTCGTGATGGTGTCAGTCTGGTGTCAGCTTCGCCTCGTGATGGTGTCAGCCTGGTGTCAGCCTCACCTCGTGATGGGGTCAGTCTGGTGTCCGCCTCGCCTCGTGATGGGGTCAGTCTGGTGTCAGCCTCGCCTCGTGATGGTGTCAGTCTGGTGTCAGCCTCGCCTCATGATGGGGTCAGTCTGATGTCAGTCTCGCCTCGTGATGGGGTCAGTCTGGTGTCAGTCTCGCCTCGTGATGAGGTCAGTCTGGATTCAGCCTCACATCATGATGGTGTCAGTCTGGTGTCAGCCTCGCCTCATGATGGGGTCAGTCTGGTGTCAGCCTCGCCTCGTGATGGGGTCAGTCTGGTGTCAGCCTCACCTCGTGATGGGGTCAGTCTGGTGTCAGCCTCACATCATGATGGTGTCAGTCTGGTGTCAGCCTCACCTCGTGATGGGGTCAGTCCGGTGTCAGTCTCGCCTCGTGATGGGGTCAGTCTGATGTCAGCCTCACATCATGATGGTGTCAGTCTGGTGTCAGCCTCGCCTCGTGATGGTGTCAGTCTGGTGTCAGCCTCGCCTCGTGATGGGGTCAGTCTGGTGTCAGCCTCGCCTAGTGATGGGGTCAGTCTGGTGTCAGCCTCACATCATGATGGTGTCAGTCTGGTGTCAGCCTCGCCTCGTGATGGGGTCAGTCTGGTGTCAGACCCGCCTCGTAATGGGGTCAGTCTGGTGTCAGCCTCGCCTCGTAATGGGGTCAGTCTGGTGTCAGCCTCGCCTCGTGAGGGGGTCAGTCTGGTGTCAGTCTCGCCTCGTGACGGTGTCAGTCTGGTGTCAGTCTCGCCTCGTGATGGGGTCAGTCTGGTGTCAGTCTCGACTCGTGATGGGGTCAGTCTGGTGTCAGTCTCGCCTCGTGATGGGGTCAGTCTGATGTCAGCCTCACATCATGATGGTGTCAGTCAGGTGTCAGCCACGCCTAGTGATGGGGTCAGTCTGGTGTCAGCATCGCCTCGTGATGGTGTCAGTCTGGTGTCAGCCTCGCCTCGTGATGGTGTCAGTCTGGTGTCAGCCTGACCTCGTGATGGGGTCAGTCTGGTGTCAGCCTCGCCTCGTGATGAGGTCAGTCTGGTGTCAGCCTCACATCATGATGGTGTCAGTCTGGTGTCAGCCTCGCCTCGCGATGGGGTCAGTCTGGTGTCAGCCTCACATCATGATGGTGTCAGTCTGGTGTCAGCCTCGCCTCGTGATGGGGTCAGTCTGGTGTCAGCCTCGCCTCGTGATGGGGTCAGTCTGGTGTCAGCCTCACATCATGATGGTGTCAGTCTGGTGTCAGCCTCACCTCGTGATGGGGTCAGTCCGGTGTCAGTCTCGCCTCGTGATGGGGTCAGTCTGGTGTCAGTCTCGCCTCGTGATGGGGTCAGTCTGGTGTCAGCCTCGCCTTGTGATGGGGTCAGTCTGGTGTCAGCCTCGACTCGTGATGGGGTCAGTCTGGTGTCAGCCTCGCCTCGTGATGGGGTCAGTCTGTTGTCAGCCTCGCCTCGTGATGGGGTCAGTCTGGTGTCAGTCTCGCCTCGTGATGGAGTCAGTCTGGTGTCAGCCTCACATCATGATGGTGACAGTCTGGTGTCAGCCTCGCCTCGTGATGGTGTCAGTCTGGTGTCAGCCTCGCCTCGTGATGAGGTCAGTCTGGTGTCAGCCTCACATCATGATGGTGTCAGTCTGGTGTCAGCCTCGCCTCGTGATGGTGTCAGTCTGGTGTCAGCCTCGACTCGTGATGGGGTCAGTCTGGTGTCAGCCTCGACTCGTGATGGGGTAAGTCTGGTGTCAGCCTCACATCGTGATGGTTTCAGTCTGGTGTCAGCCTCGCCTCGTGATGGGGTCAGTCTGGTGTCAGCCTCGCCTCGTGATGGGGTCAGTCTGGTGTCAGCCTCACCACGTGATGGGGTCAGTCTGGTGTCAGCCTCACATCCTGATGGTGTCAGGCTGGTGTCAGCCTCGCCTCGTGAATGGGTCAGTCTGGTGTCAGCCTCACCACGTGATGGGGTCAGTCTGGTGTCAGCCTCACATCATTATGGTGTCAGTCTGGTGTCAGCCTCGTCTCGTGATGGGGTCAGTCTGGTGTCAGTCTCACATCATGATGGTGTCAGTCTGGTATCAGCCTCGCCTCGTGATGGGGTCAGTCTGGTGTCAGCCTCGCCTCGTGATGGGGTCAGTCTGGTGTCAGCCTCACCTCGTGATGGGGTCAGTCTGGTGTCAGCCTCGCCTCGTGATGGGGTCAGTCTGGTGTCAGCCTCGCCTCGTGATGGGGTCAGTCTGGTGTCAGCCTCACATCGTGATGGTGTCAGTCAGGTGTCAGCCTCGCCTCGCGATGGGGTCAGTCTGGCGTAAGCCTTGCCTCGTGATGGGGTCAGTCTGGTGTCAGCTTCGCCTCGTGATGGGGTCAGTCTGGTGTCAGCCTCACATCGTGATGGTGTCAGTCAGGTGTCAGCCTCGCCTCGCGATGGGGTCAGTCTGGCGTCAGCCTTGCCTCGTGATGGTGTCAGTCTGGTGTCAGCCTCGCCTCGTGATGGTGTCAGTCTGGTGTCAGCCTCGCCTCGTGATGGGGTCAGTCTGGTGTCAGCCTCGCCTCGTGATGGGGTCAGTCTGGTGTCAGCCTCGCCTCGTGATGGTGTCAGTCTGGTGTCAGCCTCGCCTAGTGATAGGGTCAGTCTGGTGTAACCCTCGCCTCGTGATGGGGTCAGTCTGGTGTCAGCCTCACATCATGATGGTGTCAGTCTTGTGTCAGCCTCGCCTCGTGATGGGGTCAGTCTGGTGTCAGTCTCGCCTAGTGATGGTGTCAGTCTAGTGTCAGCCTCACATCATGATGGGGTCAGTCTGGTGTCAGCCTCGCCTCGTGATGGTGTCAGTCTGATGTCAGCCTCGCCTCGTGATGGGGTCAGACTGGTGTCAGCCTCGCCTCGTGATGGGGTCAGTCTGGTGTCAGCCTCGACTCGTGATGGGGTCAGTCTGGTGTCAGCCTCGCCTCGTGATGGGGTCAGTCTGTTGTCAGCCTCGCCTCGTGATGGGGTCAGTCTGGTGTCAGCCTCACCACGTGATGGGGTCAGTCTGGTGTCAGCCTCACATCATTATGGTGTCAGTCTGGTGTCAGCCTCGCCTCATGATGGGGTCAGTCTGGTGTCAGTCTCACATCATGATGGTGTCAGTCTGGTATCAGCCTCGCCTCGTGATGGGGTCAGTCTGGTGTCAGCCTCGCCTCGTGATGGGGTCAGTCTGGTGTCACCCTCGCCTCGTGATGGGGTCAGTCTGGTGTCAGCCTCGCCTCGTGATGGGGTCAGTCTGGTGTCAGCCTCGCCTCGTGATGGGGTCAGTCTGGTGTCAGCCTCACATCGTGATGGTGTCAGTCAGGTGTCAGCCTCGCCTCGCGATGGGGTCAGTCTGGCGTCAGCCTTGTCTCGTGATGGTGTCAGTCTGGTGTCAGCCTCGCCTCGTGATGGTGTCAGTCTGGTGTCAGCCTCGCCTCGTGATGAGGTCAGTCTGGTGTCAGCCTCACATCATGATGGTGTCAGTCTGGTGTCAGCCTCGCCTCGAGATGGGGTCAGTCTGGTGTCAGTCTCGCCTCGTGATGGGGTCAGTCTGGTGTCAGCCTCACATCATGATGGTGTCAGTCTGGTGTCAGCCTCGCCTCATGATGGGGTCAGTCTGGTGTCAGCCTCACATCATGATGGTGTCAGTCTGGTGTCAGCCTCGCGTCATGATGGGGTCAGTCTGGTGTCAGCCTCGCCTCGTGATGGGGTCAGTCTGGTGTCAGCCTCACATCATGATGGTGTCAGTCTGGTGTCAGCCTCGCCTAGTGATGGTGTCAGTCTGGTGTCAACCTCACATCATGAAGGGGTCAGTCTGGTGTCAGCCTCGCCTAGTGATGGGGGCAGTCTGGTGTCAGCATTGCCTCGTGATGGTGTCAGTCTGGTGTCAGCTTCGCCTCGTGATGGTGTCAGTCTGGTGTCAGCCTCACCTCGTGATGGGGTCAGTCTGGTGTCAGCCTCGCCTCGTGATGGGGTCAGTCTGGTGTCAGCCTCGCCTCGTGATGGTGTCAGTCTGGTGTCAGCCTCGCCTCATGATGGGGTCAGTCTGGTGTCAGTCTCGCCTCGTGATGGGGTCAGTTTGGTGTCAGTCTCGCCTCGTGATGAGGTCAGTCTGGATTCAGCCTCACATCATGATGGTGTCAGTCTGGTGTCAGCCTCGCCTCATGATGGGGTCAGTCTGGTGTCAGCCTCGCCTCGTGATGGGGTCAGTCTGGTGTCAGCCTCACCTCGTGATGGGGTCAGTCTGGTATCAGCCTCACATCATGATGGTGTCAGTCTGGTGTCAGCCTCACCTCGTGATGGGGTCAGTCCGGTGTCAGTCTCGCCTCGTGATGGGGTCAGTCTGATGTCAGCCTCACATCATGATGGTGTCAGTCTGGTGTCAGCCTCGCCTCGTGATGGTGTCAGTCTGGTGTCATGCTCGCCTCGTGATGGGGTCAGTCTGGTGTCAGCCTCGCCTAGTGATGGGGTCAGTCTGGTGTCAGCCTCGCCTCCTGATGGTGTCAGTCTGGTGTCAGTCTCGCCTCGTGATGGGGTCAGTTTGGTGTCAGTCTCGCCTCGTGATGAGGTCAGTCTGGATTCAGCCTCACATCATGATGGTGTCAGTCTGGTGTCAGCCTCGCCTCATGATGGGGTCAGTCTGGTGTCAGCCTCGCCTCGTGATGGGGTCAGTCTGGTGTCAGCCTCACCTCGTGATGGGGTCAGTCTGGTATCAGCCTCACATCATGATGGTGTCAGTCTGGTGTCAGCCTCACCTCGTGATGGGGTCAGTCCGGTGTCAGTCTCGCCTCGTGATGGGGTCAGTCTGATGTCAGCCTCACATCATGATGGTGTCAGTCTGGTGTCAGCCTCGCCTCGTGATGGTGTCAGTCTGGTGTCATCCTCGCCTCGTGATGGGGTCAGTCTGGTGTCAGCCTCGCCTAGTGATGGGGTCAGTCTGGTGTCAGCCTCGCCTCCTGATGGTGTCAGTCTGGTGTCAGCCTCGCCTCGTGATGGGGTCAGTCTGGTGTCAGCCCCGCCTCGTAATGGGGTCAGTCTGGTGTCAGCCTCGCCTCGTAATGGGGTCAGTCTGGTGTCAGCCTCGCCTCGTGAGGGGGTCAGTCTGGTGTCAGTCTCGCCTCGTGACGGTGTCAGTCTGGTGTCAGTCTCGCCTCGTGATGGGGTCAGTCTGGTGTCAGTCTCGACTCGTGATGGGGTCAGTCTGGTGTCAGTCTCGCCTCGTGATGGGGTCAGTCTGATGTCAGCCTCACATCATGATGGTGTCAGTCAGGTGTCAGCCACGCCTAGTGATGGGGTCAGTCTGGTGTCAGCATCGCCTCGTGATGGTGTCAGTCTGGTGTCAGCCTCGCCTTGTGATGGTTAGAGATGAGCGAAGTATTCAAAAATTCGATTCGACTGATTCGGCGAATTCGTAGAAAAATTTCGATTCGAGTCAAATATATTCGCTGTGAATTTAACTTAAAAAAGGGTGTTTCTAGGCTTCAGAGAGACTTAATATTAGTGCTGAACACTGTACCTTTAATTTAAATGCCCTTGGAGTCTGCTGGGGAAGAGAAATAATACTGTCAGGCAGTATGACATGCAGATGAGTGCCGTCGATCTTAGAATCACCGCACACTTCACTCATTTGGCCAGTCACGGGGCCAAAACCAGAGTGTGGAGCCACAGTGTGGCGGTGGAGGCAGCAGCAATGGGAGGCCATGCAGCACCCTATGACAAAAATGGAAACCACCAGCAGTGTGAGGAGACCTGAAAGTGGCACATGGCAGAGTGTGGCGATAGAGACAGCAGCAATGGGAGGCCGTACAGGGACCCATGACACACTCTGGACCTGGCAGCAGCATGAGGAGGCGGTACAGGGGCCCATGGCAGATTACGGGCCTGGCAGCAGCATGAGGAGTCGGTAGGGGGGCCCATGGCAGATTACAGGCCTGGCAGCAGCAATGGGAGGCCGTACAGGGACCCATGACACAATCTGGACCTGGCAGCAGCATGGGGAGGCGGTACAGGGGCCCATGACAGATTACGGGCCTGGCAGCAGCATTTGGAGTCGGTACGGGGGCCCATGACACACTCTGGACCTGGCAGCAGCATGAGGAGGCGGTACAGGGGCGCATGACAGATTACGAGCCTGGCAGCAGCAACTTGGACAGGAGGACGTTCAGTTTCTGCACCGTCTGGTGCGTGCTCGCAAACTGTTGTCTCTTGGAAACGGATTCCAAGAAAGACTGCTGACGGAATCCGTGAAGAGGAGTAGCAGGAGAAGGAGCATCTGAACGAGCGGAATATGCCAACAAGCGACAACAGGGGCCCATGACAGATTACGGGCCTGGCAGCAGCATGAGGAGTCGGTACGGGGGCCCATGGCAGATTAGGGGCCTGGCAGCAGCTATGGGAGGCCCGTAATCTGCCAGCACCCTATGACAAAAAATGGAACCCACCAGCAGTGTGAAGAGACCTGAAAGTGGCACATGGCAGAGTGTGGCGATGGAGACAGCAGCAATGGGAGGCCGTACAGGGACCCATGACACACTCTGGACCTGGCAGCAGCATGAGGAGGCGGTATAGGGGCCCATAGCAGATTAGGGGCCTGGCAGCAGCTATGGGAGGCCCGTAATCTGCCAGCACCCTATGACAAAAAATGGAATACACCAGCAGTGTGAGGAGACCTGAAAGTGGCACATGGCAGAGTGTGGCGATGGAGACAGCAGCAATGGGAGGCCGTACAGGGACCCATGAGAGACTCTGGACTTGGCAGCAGCATGAGGAGGCGGTATAGGGGCCCATGGCAGATTAGGGGCCTGGCAGCAGCTATGGGAGGCCCGTAATCTGCCAGCACCTTATGACAAAAAATGGAACACACCAGCAGTGTGAGGAGACCTGAAAGTGGCACATGTTTGGGGCATGATTCATGGCGGATTTAGTCAGTTGTGTCAGGAACTGGTGGTTTGAAATCCAGACTAATCCACGCCTGATTCATTTTCACAAACGTCAGTCTCTCCACACTTTGGGTGGACAGTCGTGTCCTCCGCGGAGTTGCAATACCTCCTGCCGCACTAAACACGCGCTCCGATGCCACGCTACTGGCCGGGCATGACAGCCTTTCAAGGGCAAATTCAGCTAGTTGGGGCCAAAGGTCAAGTTTCGTAGCCCAGTAGTCAAGGGGATTGTCTACCTCGGTTGGCAGGGTGCTGTCCAAGTAGGCCTAAGCCTGTTGTTTGAGGTCCTGCTCCAGGTCCACCTGATGCTGCTGCTGCTGCTGCTGCTGCGGCTGGTTAGTAGTTTCCTCACTGCGCTGGTGAAGAAAGCTACTCATCATCGACTGCAGACTGAGGCAGCCGCTGCTGGTGGAGCTGCCACTGCTCCTACCACCCCACCCCTCCCCTGCTGCCATGGCAGCGGAACGCGAGCGCACAGGGCCCACAGTGTCTGAGGATGGACGTTGGCGCAGACAGGCAGAGACCAGCTGACTACATAGGTGGTTTTTATAGTACGTTATTTTGGCCTCCCTCTCAGCAGGTGTGAAAAAGGCCACCATTTTGGAACGGTAGCGAGGGTCCAACAAGGTGGACAGCCAAAAGTCATCCCTCTGTCTGATGGTTATTATTCGGCTGTCGCTACGCAAGCAACCGAGCATGCTATGGGCCATTTGTGCCAAGGAATGCGAGGGACTCCCTGCCTCCATCTCCACAGCATACTGCCACGGTGCGTCTGGGTCCTCTGTCTCCTCCTCCTCCTCCTCCTCTACCAGATGCTCCTGCTCCTCCACTCCTGTCCGCTGAGTGGAAAAACCACCCATTTCACTCAATAATCATGTGGCGTTGAGATCTGTGCGCCACGTCTACCGCACCCTGACCAGCCATTGTTAACAGCATTTGTTCCAGGACGTGCAACAGAGTAATGACGTCGTTCATCCCATAGTCCTGCCGACTCACGAATAGCGTGGCCTCCTCAAAGGGCCTGAGCAAGCGCAGGTGTCACGCATGAGCTGCCAATGGCTGACATCTAAGTTACACAGGGAATACCTTTATCCGCTTTTAACATCAGGAAATCTGTGATGGCCTTTTGCTGTTCGTAAAGGCGGTCTAACATATGTAGGGTTGAATTCCACCTTGTTGCAACGTCACAGCATGAGGAGTCGGTATAGGGGCCCATGGCAGATTAGGGGCCTGGCAGCAGCTATGGGAGGCCCGTAATCTGCCAGCACCCTATGTCAAAAAATTCTACACACCAGCAGTGTGTGAGGAGACCTGAAAGTGGCACATGGCAGAGTGTGGCGATGGAGACAGCAGCAATGGGAGGCCGTACAGGGACCCATGACAGACTCTGGACCTGGCAGCAGCATGAGGAGGCGGTATATAGGGGCCTATGGCAGATTAGGGGCCTGGCAGCAGCTATGGGAGGCCCGTAATCTGCCAGCACCCTATGTCAAAAAATTCTACACACCAGCAGTGTGAGGAGACCTGAAAGTGGCACATGGCATGAGAGACTCTGGACCTGGCAGCAGCATGAGGAAGCGGTATATAGGGGCCTATGGCAGATTAGGGGCCTGGCAGCAGCTATAGGAGGCCCATAATCTGCCAGCACCCTATGTCAAAAAAATTCTACACACCAGCAGTGTGAGGAGACCTGAAAGTGGCACATGGCATGAGAGACTCTGGACCTGGCAGCAGCATGAGGAAGCGGTATATAGGGGCCTATGGCAGATTAGGGGCCTGGCAGCAGCTATAGGAGGCCCATAATCTGCCAGCACCCTATGTCAAAAAAATTCTACACACCAGCAGTGTGAGGAGACCTGAAAGTGGCACATGGCATGAGAGACTCTGGACCTGGCAGCAGCATGAGGAAGCGGTATATAGGGGCCTATGGCAGATTAGGGGCCTGGCAGCAGCTATAGGAGGCCCATAATCTGCCAGCACCCTATGTCAAAAAATTCAACACACCAGCAGTGTGAGGAGACCTGAAAGTGGCACATGGCAGAGTGTGGCGATGGAGACAGCAGCAATGGGAGGCCGTACAGGGACCCATGACAGACTCTGGACCTGGCAGCAGCATGAGGAGGTGGTATATAGGGGCCCATGGCAGATTAGGGGCCTGGCAGCAGCTATGGGAGGCCCGTAATCTGCCAGCACCCTATGTCAAAAAATTCTACACACCAGCAGTGTGAGGAGACCTGAAAGTGGCACATGGCATGAGAGACTCTGGACCTGGCAGCAGCATGAGGAAGCGGTATATAGGGGCCTATGGCAGATTAGGGGCCTGGCAGCAGCAATGGGAGGCCCATAATCTGCCAGCACCCTATGTCAAAAATTCTACACACCAGCAGTGTGTGAGGAGACCTGAAAGTGGCACATGGCAGAGTGTGGCGATGGAGACAGCAGCAATGGGAGGCCGTATAGGGACCCATGACAGACTCTGGACCTGGCAGCAGCATGAGGAGGCGGTATATAGGGGCCCATGGCAGATTAGGGGCCTGGCAGCAGCTATGGGAGGCCCTTAATCTGCCAGCACCCTATGTCAAAAAAATTCTACACACCAGCAGTGTGAGGAGACCTGAAAGTGGCACATGGCATGAGAGACTCTGGACCTGGCAGCAGCATGAGGAAGCGGTATATAGGGCCCTATGGCAGATTAGGGGCCTGGCAGCAGCAATGGGAGGCCCATAATCTGCCAGCACCCTATGTCAAAAAATTCTACACACCAGCAGTGTGTGAGGAGACCTGAAAGTGGCACATGGCAGAGTGTGGCGATGGAGACAGCAGCAATGGGAGGCCGTACAGGGACCCATGACAGACTCTGGACCTGGCAGCAGCATGAGGAGGCGGTATATAGGGGCCCATGGCAGATTAGGGGCCTGGCAGCAGCTATGGGAGGCCCTTAATCTGCCAGCACCCTATGTCAAAAAATTCAACACACCAGCAGTGTGAGGAGACCTGAAAGTGGCACATGGCATGAGAGACTCTGGACCTGGCAGCAGCATGAGGAAGCGGTATATAGGGGCCTATGGCAGATTAGGGGCCTGGCAGCAGCTATGGGAGGCCCGTAATCTGCCAGCACCCTATGTCAAAAAATTCTACACACCAGCAGTGTGTGAGGAGACCTGAAAGTGGCACATGGCAGAGTGTGGCGATGGAGACAGCAGCAATGGGAGGCCGTACAGGGACCCATGACAGACTCTGGACCTGGCAGCAGCATGAGGAAGCGGTATATAGGGGCCTATGGCAGATTAGGGGCCTGGCAGCAGCTATGGGAGGCCCGTAATCTGCCAGCACCCTATGTCAAAAAATTCTACACACCAGCAGTGTGTGAGGAGACCTGAAAGTGGCACATGGCAGAGTGTGGCGATGGAGACAGCAGCAATGGGAGGCCGTACAGGGACCCATGACAGACTCTGGACCTGGCAGCAGCATGAGGAAGCGGTATATAGGGGCCTATGGCAGATTAGGGGCCTGGCAGCAGCTATGGGAGGCCCGTAATCTGCCAGCACCCTATGTCAAAAAATTCTACACACCAGCAGTGTGTGAGGAGACCTGAAAGTGGCACATGGCAGAGTGTGGCGATGGAGACAGCAGCAATGGGAGGCCGTACAGGGACCCATGAGAGACTCTGGACCTGGCAGCAGCATGAGGAAGCGGTATATAGGGGCCTATGGCAGATTAGGGGCCTGGCAGCAGCTATGGGAGGCCCGTAATCTGCCAGCACCCTATGTCAAAAAATTCTACACACCAGCAGTGTGTGAGGAGACCTGAAAGTGGCACATGGCAGTGTGTGGCGATGGAGACAGCAGCAATGGGAGGCCGTACAGGGACCCATGAGAGACTCTGGACCTGGCAGCAGCATGAGGAAGCGGTATATAGGGGCCTATGGCAGATTAGGGGCCTAGCAGCAGCTATAGGAGGCCCATAATCTGCCAGCACCCTATGTCAAAAAATTCAACACACCAGCAGTGTGAGGAGACCTGAAAGTGGCACATGGCATGAGAGACTCTGGACCTGGCAGCAGCATGAGGAAGCGGTATATAGGGGCCTATGGCAGATTAGGGGCCTGGCAGCAGCTATGGGAGGCCCGTAATCTGCCAGCACCCTATGTCAAAAAATTCTACACACCAGCAGTGTGTGAGGAGACCTGAAAGTGGCACATGGCAGAGTGTGGCGATGGAGACAGCAGCAATGGGAGGCCGTACAGGGACCCATGAGAGACTCTGGACCTGGCAGCAGCATGAGGAAGCGGTATATAGGGGCCTATGGCAGATTAGGGGCCTGGCAGCAGCTATGGGAGGCCCGTAATCTGCCAGCACCCTATGTCAAAAAATTCTACACACCAGCAGTGTGTGAGGAGACCTGAAAGTGGCACATGGCAGAGTGTGGCGATGGAGACAGCAGCAATGGGAGGCCGTACAGGGACCCATGACAGACTCTGGACCTGGCAGCAGCATGAGGAGGCGGTATATAGGGGCCCATGGCAGATTAGGGGCCTGGCAGCAGCAATGGGAGGCCCGTAATCTGCCAGCACCCTATGTCAAAAAATTCAACACACCAGCAGTGTGAGGAGACCTGAAAGTGGCACATGGCAGAGTGTGGCGATGGAGACAGCAGCAATGGGAGGCCGTACAGGGACCCATGACACACTCTGGACTTGGCAGCAGCATGAGGAGGCGGTATAGGGGCCCATGGCAGATTAGGGGCCTGGCAGCAGCAATGGGAGGCCCGTAATCTGCCAGCACCCTATGTCAAAAAATTCTACACACCAGCAGTGTGAGGAGACCTGAAAGTGGCACATGGCAGAGTGTGGCGATGGAGACAGCAGCAATGGGAGGCCGTACAGGGACCCATGACAGACTCTGGACCTGGCAGCAGCATGAGGAGGCGGTATATAGGGGCCTATGGCAGATTAGGGGCCTGGCAGCAGCTATGGGAGGCCCGTAATCTGCCAGCACCCTATGTCAAAAAACTGAACACACCAGCAGTGTGTGAGGAGACCTGAAAGTGGCACATGGCAGAGTGTGGCTATGGAGACAGCAGCAATGGGAGGCCGTACAGGGACCCATGACACACTCTGGACTTGGCAGCAGCATGAGGAGGCGGTATAGGGGCCCATGGCAGATTAGGGGCCTGGCAGCAGCAATGGGAGGCCCGTAATCTGCCAGCACCCTATGTCAAAAAACTGAACACACCAGCAGTGTGTGAGGAGACCTGAAAGTGGCACATGGCAGAGTGTGGCGATGGAGACAGCAGCAATGGGAGGTCTCCCATTGTCCCAACATGGCCCAAATAGTCCCAACATGGGCCCCCTGGCCACGCTTGACTTTCTGGCCACATAGTCGACATACGGCTACGTTTACTTCCTCGGGCGGCTTGACGAAAAATTGCCACACCGCCGAGTAGGAAACTTTGCCCCCGATACTCCTCACTTGCTGACTGCTGCTTCCTCCGTGCACACCGGCACCACTACTGGCCGTGGTGGTAGGCTGCAGTGGAGCTGTTGCTCTACTCCGTGGCCGTTTGGCTCCACTGACACTGCTTCCACTGACACTGCTGCGACCCTCCTGCTGTCTCCTGGGCAACCCACCGACTGTTTCGCTCACTGCCAAGCTGCCACCCTCTTCTCCTGATGATGCGGAAGAAATTGCCTGATGACGACGAGGCTGCCAAGTGCGATCAACCTCCTCATCATCAAGTAGGGTCTCCGCCTCACTACTAGCCCCCTCGGCTGCGTCTGGGTCAGGAGACAGACCTGTCTCTAGACCGGCTACCGGGCCACTCTCCTCGCCACTACTTCTTCGCCTAGCTGCTGAAAAGGCGGATGTCTCCCCCCGTTCCTGACCGCCCTCTGTTAGCTCTTCCTCACTGTACAGTGGGGCTGAGCCCACAGCATGCGATACTTCGCTTGGTGAGGGAACACCAAAGGACAGGGGCAGGTAGAGGACACGTGATTTCAGTG
Organism: Staurois parvus; assembly: GCF_062004578.1. Lineage (NCBI taxonomy): Eukaryota > Metazoa > Chordata > Amphibia > Anura > Ranidae > Staurois > Staurois parvus. The sequence continues at coordinate 128,505 of NW_028321153.1, forward strand.
GGCTAGGTCCCGGGCCATGCCAACTAACGGTTGTGTCTGACGTACCCACCGACCGTTGGCTGTAGGTGTCAGAGGTGACCTGGGAAGAGGAAGACGACCGAGCCAACCAATCGACGACGGCAGGGTTGTCGGTGGAGACACGACCGCTGGATGACACCGGGAGCACTGGCCTCTGGCTGCGAATAGTGCTGCCTCGACCCCTTCCTCTGCTGCCACGTCTGCTCGCTCCTAAAACATTGCCTCCTCTGCCACTCCTCTGCATGTTGTCTGACATACTCTTTAATTAAACGATTATGTGTCCCTGAGTAACAATTCTGTGTCCCTGAGTAACAATTCTGTGTCTGTGCGAGTAACAATTCTGTGGCCCTAAGTAACAGTTCTGTGGCCCTCAGTAACAATTCTGTGTCCCTGATTAACGTTTCTGTGGCCCCAAGTAACAGTTCTGTGGCCCTCAGTAACAATTCTGTGTCTGTGCGAGTAACAATTCTGTGTCTGTGCGAGTAACAATTCTGTGGCCCTAAGTAAAGTTTCTGTGGCCCTAAGTAACAATTCTCTGGCACTCAGTAACAATTCTGTCTGTCCCTGAGTAACAATTCTCTGGCACTCCGTAACAATTCTGTCTGTCCCTGAGTAACAATTCTCTGGCACTCAGTAACAATTCTGTCTGTCCCTGAGTAAAAATTCTGTGGCCCTAATTAAAGTTTCTGTGGCCCTAAGTAACAATTCTCTGGCACTCAGTAACAATTCTGTCTGTCCCTGAGTAACAATTCTCTGGCACTCGGTAACAATTCTGTCTGTCCCTGAGTAACAATTCTCTGGCACTCAGTAACAATTCTGTCTGTCCCTGAGTAAAAATTCTGTGGCCCTAATTAAAGTTTCTGTGGCCCTAAGTAACAATTCTCTGGCACTCAGTAACAATTCTGTCTGTCCCTGAGTAACAATTCTCTGGCACTCGGTAACAATTCTGTCTGTCCCTGAGTAACAATTCTCTGGCACTCAGTAACAATTCTGTCTGTCCCTGAGTAAAAATTCTGTGGCCCTAATTAAAGTTTCTGTGGCCCTAAGTAACAATTCTCTGGCACTCAGTAACAATTCTGTCTGTCCCTGAGTAACAATTCTCTGGCACTCAGTAACAATTCTGTCTGTCCCTGAGTAAAAATTCTGTGGCCCTAATTAAAGTTTCTGTGGCCCTAAGTAACAATTCTCTGGCACTCAGTAACAATTCTGTCTGTCCCTGAGTAACAATTCTCTGGCACTCGGTAACAATTCTGTCTGTCCCTGAGTAACAATTCTCTGGCACTCAGTAACAATTCTGTCTGTCCCTGAGTAACAATTCTCTGGCACTCAGTAACAATTCTGTCTGTCCCTGAGTAAAAATTCTGTGGCCCTAATTAAAGTTTCTGTGGCCCTAAGTAACAATTCTCTGGCACTCAGTAACAATTCTGTCTGTCCCTGAGTAACAATTCTCTGGCACTCAGTAACAATTCTGTCTGTCCCTGAGTAAAAATTCTGTGGCCCTAAGTAAAGTTTCTGTGGCCCTGAGTAACAATTCTCTGGCACTCCGTAACAATTCTGTCTGTCCCTGAGTAACAATTCTCTGGCACTCAGTAACAATTCTGTCTGTCCCTGAGTAAAAATTCTGTGGCCCTAATTAAAGTTTCTGTGGCCCTAAGTAACAATTCTCTGGCACTCAGTAACAATTCTGTCTGTCCCTGAGTAACAATTCTCTGGCACTCGGTAACAATTCTGTCTGTCCCTGAGTAACAATTCTCTGGCACTCAGTAACAATTCTGTCTGTCCCTGAGTAAAAATTCTGTGGCCCTAATTAAAGTTTCTGTGGCCCTAAGTAACAATTCTCTGGCACTCAGTAACAATTCTGTCTGTCCCTGAGTAACAATTCTCTGGCACTCAGTAACAATTCTGTCTGTCCCTGAGTAAAAATTCTGTGGCCCTAATTAAAGTTTCTGTGGCCCTAAGTAACAATTCTCTGGCACTCAGTAACAATTCTGTCTGTCCCTGAGTAACAATTCTCTGGCACTCGGTAACAATTCTGTCTGTCCCTGAGTAACAATTCTCTGGCACTCAGTAACAATTCTGTCTGTCCCTGAGTAAAAATTCTGTGGCCCTAATTAAAGTTTCTGTGGCCCTAAGTAACAATTCTCTGGCACTCAGTAACAATTCTGTCTGTCCCTGAGTAACAATTCTCTGGCACTCCGTAACAATTCTGTCTGTCCCTGAGTAACAATTCTCTGGCACTCCGTAACAATTCTGTCTGTCCCTGAGTAACAATTCTCTGGCACTCCGTAACAATTCTGTCTGTCCCTGAGTATGAATTCTGTGGCCCTAACTAGCGTTTCTTTGTCCCTAAGTAACAGTTCTGTGGCCCTCAGTAACAGTTCTGTGGCCTTCAGTAACAATTCTGTGTCTGTGCGAGTAACAATTCTGTGGCCCTAAGTAACAGTTCTGTGGCCTTCAGTAACAATTCTGTGTCTGTGCGAGTAACAATTCTGTGTCTGTGCGAGTAACAATTCTGTGGCCCTAAGTAAAGTTTCTGTGGCCCTAAGTAACAATTCTCTGGCACTCAGTAACAATTCTGTCTGTCCCTGAGTAAAAATTCTGTGGCCCTAATTAAAGTTTCTGTGGCCCTAAGTAACAATTCTCTGGCACTCAGTAACAATTCTGTCTGTCCCTGAGTAACAATTCTCTGGCACTCAGTAACAATTCTGTCTGTCCCTGAGTAACAATTCTGTGGCCCTAATAACGTTTCTGTGGCCCTAAGTAACAATTCTCTGGCACTGAGTAACAATTCTGTCTGTCCCTGATTATGAATTCTGTGGCCCTAACTAGCGTTTCTTTGTCCCTAAATAACGATTCTGTGGCCCTCATTAACAAGTCTGTGTCCCTGAGTAATGGTTCCCTGTCCCTAAGTAACTTTTCTCTGTCCCCAATTATCGTTTCTGTGGCCCTAACTCTGTCCCTGTCCCTAGTACAGAGCGGTCTGCCTCTGTTCAATAACTGCAGGCAAATGAAGAATTCCAAAATGGCCGCTATTTATAGCTCGACCATTACACAGTGCTGGCTGGCTGGCTGCTGATAGGCTGATGCGATCACATGTAGTTGAGGAATGCATTATGGGTCAGCGCGCCTTGTCTGCGCGCCTTCCCAGACATCCCCGCTCCGTCGCCGCACATGTCAGCCGCCATTTTCTGAAAAATTTCGATTCGCGCGTCCGAATTAGGCTATTTTTCGGATTCGGCACGAATCAAAATGTTTCCGATATTCGACTCGAATTCCACTTCGGATACTTCGATTCGCTCATCTCTAGTGATGGTGTCAGTCTGGTGTCAGCCTGACCTCGTGATGGGGTCAGTCTGGTGTCAGCCTCGCCTCGTGATGAGGTCAGTCTGGTGTCAGCCTCACATCATGATGGTGTCAGTCTGGTGTCAGCCTCGCCTCGCGATGGGGTCAGTCTGGTGTCAGCCTCACATCATGATGGTGTCAGTCTGGTGTCAGCCTCGCCTCATGATGGGGTCAGTCTGGTGTCAGCCTCGCCTCGTGATGGGGTCAGTCTGGTGTCAGCCTCGCCTCGTGATGGGGTCAGTCTGGTGTCAGCCTCGCCTCGTGATGGGGTCAGTCTGGTGTCAGCCTCACATCATGATGGTGTCAGTCTGGTGTCAGCCTCACCTCGTGATGGGGTCAGTCCGGTGTCAGTCTCGCCTCGTGATGGGGTCAGTCTGGTGTCAGCCTCGCCTCGTGATGGGGTCAGTCTGGTGTCAGCCTCGCATCTTGATGGGGTCAGTCTGGTGTCAGCCTCGCCTCGTGATGGGGTCAGTCTGGTGTCAGCCTCGCCTCGTGATGGGGTCAGTCTGGTGTCAGCCTCGCCTCGTGAGGGGGTCAGTCTAGTGTCAGTCTCGCCTCGTGACGGTGTCAGTCTGGTGTCAGTCTCGCCTCGTGATGGGGTCAGTCTGGTGTCAGTCTCGCCTCTTGATGGGGTCAGTCTGGTGTCAGCCTCACATCATGATGGTGTCAGTCTGGTGTCAGCATCGCCTCGTGATGGTGTCAGTCTGGTGTCAGCCTCGCCTCGTGATGGTGTCAGTCTGGTGTCAGCCTCGCCTAGTGATGGGGTCAGTCTGGTGTCAGCATCGCCTCGTGATGGTGTCAGTCTGGTATCAGCCTCGCCTCGTGATGGTGTCAGTCTGGTGTCAGCCTCACCTCGTGATGGGGTCAGTCTGGTGTCAGCCTCGCCTCGTGATGAGGTCAGTCTGGTGTCAGCCTCACATCATGATGGTGTCAGTCTGGTGTCAGCCTTGCTTCGTGATGGGGTCAGTCTGGTGTCAGCCTCACATCATGATGGTGTCAGTCTGGTGTCAGCCTCACCTCATGATGGGGTCAGTCTGGTGTCAGCCTCGCCTCGTGATGGGGTCAGTTTGTTGTCAGCCTCACATCATGATGGTGTCAGTCTGGTGTCAGCCTCGCCTTATGATGGGGTCAGTCTGGTGTCAGCCTTGCCTCGTGATGGGGTCAGTCTGGTGTCAGCCTCGCCTCGTGATGAGGTCAGTCTGGTGTCAGCCTCACATCATGATGGTGTCAGTCTGGTGTCAGCCTCGCCTCGCGATGGGGTCAGTCTGGTGTCAGCCTCACATCATGATGGTGTCAGTCTGGTGTCAGCCTCACATCATGATGGTGTCAGTCTGGTGTCAGCCTCACCTCATGATGGGGTCAGTCTGGTGTCAGCCTCGCCTCGTGATGGGGTCAGTTTGGTGTCAGCCTCACATCATGATGGTGTCAGTCTGGTGTCAGCCTCGCCTTATGATGGGGTCAGTCTGGTGTCAGCCTTGCCTCGTGATGGGGTCAGTCTGGTGTCAGCCTCGCCTCGTGATGAGGTCAGTCTGGTGTCAGCCTCACATCATGATGGTGTCAGTCTGGTGTCAGCCTCGCCTCGCGATGGGGTCAGTCTGGTGTCAGCCTCACATCATGATGGTGTCAGTCTGGTGTCAGCCTCGCCTCATGATGGGGTCAGTCTGGTGTCAGCCTCGCCTCGTGATGGGGTCAGTCTGGTGTCAGCCTCGCCTCGTGATGGGGTCAGTCTGGTGTCAGCCTCACATCATGATGGTGTCAGTCTGGTGTCAGCCTCACCTCGTGATGGGGTCAGTCCGGTGTCAGTCTCGCCTCGTGATGGGGTCAGTCTGGTGTCAGCCTCGCCTCGTGATGGGGTCAGTCTGGTGTCAGCCTCGCATCTTGATGGGGTCAGTCTGGTGTCAGCCTCGCCTCGTGATGGGGTCAGTCTGGTGTCAGCCTCGCCTCGTGATGGGGTCAGTCTGGTGTCAGCCTCGCCTCGTGAGGGGGTCAGTCTAGTGTCAGTCTCGCCTCGTGACGGTGTCAGTCTGGTGTCAGTCTCGCCTCGTGATGGGGTCAGTCTGGTGTCAGTCTCGCCTCTTGATGGGGTCAGTCTGGTGTCAGCCTCACATCATGATGGTGTCAGTCTGGTGTCAGCATCGCCTCGTGATGGTGTCAGTCTGGTGTCAGCCTCGCCTCGTGATGGTGTCAGTCTGGTGTCAGCCTCGCCTAGTGATGGGGTCAGTCTGGTGTCAGCATCGCCTCGTGATGGTGTCAGTCTGGTATCAGCCTCGCCTCGTGATGGTGTCAGTCTGGTGTCAGCCTCACCTCGTGATGGGGTCAGTCTGGTGTCAGCCTCGCCTCGTGATGAGGTCAGTCTGGTGTCAGCCTCACATCATGATGGTGTCAGTCTGGTGTCAGCCTTGCTTCGTGATGGGGTCAGTCTGGTGTCAGCCTCACATCATGATGGTGTCAGTCTGGTGTCAGCCTCGCCTCGTGATGGGGTCAGTCTGGTGTCAGCCTCGCCTCGTGATGGGGTCAGTCTGGTGTCAGCCTCACATCATGATGGTGTCAGTCTGGTGTCAGCCTCACCTCTTGATGGGGTCAGTCTGGTGTCAGCCTCACATCATGATGGTGTCAGTCTGGTGTCAGCCTCACCTCATGATGGGGTCAGTCTGGTGTCAGCCTCGCCTCGTGATGGGGTCAGTTTGGTGTCAGCCTCACATCATGATGGTGTCAGTCTGGTGTCAGCCTCGCCTTATGATGGGGTCAGTCTGGTGTCAGCCTTGCCTCGTGATGGGGTCAGTCTGGTGTCAGCCTCACATTATGATGGTGTCAGTCTGGTGTCAGCCTCGCCTCGTGATGGTGTCAGTCTGGTGTCAGCCTCGCCTCATGATGGGGTCAGTCTGGTGTCAGCCTCGCCTAGTGATGGGGTCAGTCTGGTGTCAACCTCACATCATGAAGGGGTCAGTCTGGTGTCAGCCTCGCCTAGTGATGGGGGCAGTCTGGTATCAGCATCGCCTCATGATGGTGTCAGTCTGGTGTCAGCTTCGCCTTGTGATGGTGTCAGTCTGGTGTCAGCCTCACCTCGTGATGGGGTCAGTCTGGTGTCAGCCTCGCCTCGTGATGGGGTCAGTCTGGTGTCAGCCTCGCCTCGTGATGGGGTCAGTCTGGTGTCAGTCTCGCCTCGTGATGGGGTCAGTCTGGTGTCAGTCTCGCCTCGTGATGGGGTCAGTCTGGTGTCATCCTCGCCCCGTGATGGGGTCAGTCTGGTGTCAGCCTCACATCATCATGGGGTCAGTCTGGTGTCAGTCTCGCCTCGTGATGGAGTCAGTCGTGTGTCAGTCTCGCCTCATGATGGGGTCAGTCTGGTGTCAGTCTCGCCTCGTGATGGGGTCAGTCTGGTGTCAGCCTCGCCCCGTGATGGGGTCAGTCTGGTGTCAGCCTCGCCTCGTGATGGGGTCAGTCTGGTGTCAGTCTCGCCTCGTGATGGGATCAGTCTGGTGTCAGTCTCGACTCGTGATGCGTGATGGGGTCAGTCTGGTGTCAGCCTCACATCATGATTGTGTCAGTCTGGTGTCAGCCTCGCCTCGTTATGGTGTCAGTCTGGTGTCAGCCTCGCCTCGTGATGGGGTCAGTCTGGTGTCAGCCTCGCCTCGTGATGGGGTCAGTCTGGTGTCAGTCTCGCCTCGTGATGGTGTCAGTCTGGTGTCAGCCTTGCCTCATGATGGGGTCAGTCTGGTGTCAGTCTCGCCTCGTGATGGGGTCAGTCTGGTGTCAGTCTCGCCTCGTGATGAGGTCAGTCTGGATTCAGCCTCACATCATGATGGTGTCAGTCTGGTGTCAGCCTCGCCTCATGATGGGGTCAGTTTGGTGTCAGCCTCACATCATGATGGTGTCAGTCTGGTGTCAGCCTCGCCTTATGATGGGGTCAGTCTGGTGTCAGCCTTGCCTCGTGATGGGGTCAGTCTGGTGTCAGCCTCACATTATGATGGTGTCAGTCTGGTGTCAGCCTCGCCTCGTGATGGTGTCAGTCTGGTGTCAGCCTCGCCTCATGATGGGGTCAGTCTGGTGTCAGCCTCGCCTAGTGATGGGGTCAGTCTGGTGTCAACCTCACATCATGAAGGGGTCAGTCTGGTGTCAGCCTCGCCTAGTGATGGGGGCAGTCTGGTATCAGCATCGCCTCATGATGGTGTCAGTCTGGTGTCAGCTTCGCCTTGTGATGGTGTCAGTCTGGTGTCAGCCTCACCTCGTGATGGGGTCAGTCTGGTGTCAGCCTCGCCTCGTGATGGGGTCAGTCTGGTGTCAGCCTCGCCTCGTGATGGGGTCAGTCTGGTGTCAGTCTCGCCTCGTGATGGGGTCAGTCTGGTGTTAGTCTCGCCTCGTGATGGGGTCAGTCTGGTGTCATCCTCGCCCCGTGATGGGGTCAGTCTGGTGTCAGCCTCACATCATCATGGGGTCAGTCTGGTGTCAGTCTCGCCTCGTGATGGAGTCAGTCTGGTGTCAGTCTCGCCTCATGATGGGGTCAGTCTGGTGTCAGTCTCGCCTCGTGATGGGGTCAGTCTGGTGTCAGCCTCGCCCCGTGATGGGGTCAGTCTGGTGTCAGCCTCGCCTCGTGATGGGGTCAGTCTGGTGTCAGTCTCGCCTCGTGATGGGATCAGTCTGGTGTCAGTCTCGACTCGTGATGCGTGATGGGGTCAGTCTGGTGTCAGCCTCACATCATGATTGTGTCAGTCTGGTGTCAGCCTCGCCTCGTTATGGTGTCAGTCTGGTGTCAGCCTCGCCTCGTGATGGGGTCAGTCTGGTGTCAGCCTCGCCTCGTGATGGGGTCAGTCTGGTGTCAGTCTCGCCTCGTGATGGTGTCAGTCTGGTGTCAGCCTTGCCTCATGATGGGGTCAGTCTGGTGTCAGTCTCGCCTCGTGATGGGGTCAGTCTGGTGTCAGTCTCGCCTCGTGATGAGGTCAGTCTGGATTCAGCCTCACATCATGATGGTGTCAGTCTGGTGTCAGCCTCGCCTCAGGATGGGGTCAGTCTGGTGTCAGCCTCACCTCGTGATGGGGTCAGTCCGGTGTCAGTCTCGCCTCGTGATGGGGTCAGTCTGATGTCAGCCTCACATCATGATGATGTCAGTCTGGTGTCAGCCTCGCCTCGTGATGGTGTCAGTCTGGTGTCAGCCTCGCCTCGTGATGGGGTCAGTCTGGTGTCAGCCTCGTCTAGTGATGGGGTCAGTCTGGTGTCAGCCTCGCCTCGTGATGGTGTCAGTCTGGTGTCAGCCTCGCCTCGTGATGGGGTCAGTCTGGTGTCAGCCCCGCCTCGTGATGGGGTCAGTCTGGTGTCAGCCTCGCCTCGTAATGGGGTCAGTCTGGTGTCAGCCTCGCCTCGTGAGGGGGTCAGTCTGGTGTCAGTCTCGCCTCGTGACGGTGTCAGTCTGGTGTCAGTCTCGCCTCGTGATGGGGTCAGTCTGGTGTCAGTCTCGCCTCGTGATGGGGTCAGTCTGGTGTCAGCCTCACATCATGATGGTGTAAGTCTGGTGTCAGCCACGCCTAGTGATGGGGTCAGTCTGGTGTCAGCATCGCCTCGTGATGGTGTCAGTCTGGTGTCAGCCTCGCCTCGCGATGGGGTCATTTTGGTGTCAGCCTCACATCATGATGGTGTCAGTCTGGTGTCAGCATCGCCTCGTGATGGTGTCAGTCTGGTGTCAGCCACGCCTCGTGATGGGGTCAGTCTGGTGTCAGCCTCACATCATGATGGTGTCAGTCTGGTGTCAGCCTCGCCTCGTGATGGGGTCAGTCTGGTGTCAGCCTCGCCTCGTGATGGGCTCAGTCTGGTGTCATCCTCACATCATGATGGGGTCAGTCTGGTGTCAGCCACGCCTCGTGATGGTGTCAGTCTGGTGTCAACCTCGTCTCGTGATGGGGTCAGTCTGGTGTCAGCTTCGCCCCGTGATGGGGTCAGTCCGGTGTCAGTCTCGCCTCGTGATGGGGCCAGTCTGGTGTCAGCCTTGCCTCGTGATGGGGTCAGTCTGGTGTCAGTCTCGTCTCGTGATGGGGTCAGTCTGGTGTCAGCCTCGCCTCTTGATGGGGTCAGTCTGGTGTCAGTCTCGTCTCGTGATGGGGTCAGTCTGGTGTCAGCCTCGCCTAGTGATGGGGTCAGTCTGCTGTCAGCCTCGCCTCGTGATGGGCTCAGTCTAATGTCAGCCTCACATCATGATGGGGTCAGTCTGGTGTCAGTCTCGCCTCGTGATGGGGTCAGTCTAGTGTCAGCCTCGCCTCATGATTGGGTCAGTCTGGTGTCAGTCTCGCCTAGTGATGGTGTCAGTCTGGTGTCAGTCTCGCCTCGTGATGGGGTCAGTCTGGTGTCAGCCTCGCCTCATGATGGGGTCAGTCTGGTGTCAGCCTCACCTCGTGATGGGGTCAGTCTGGTGTCAGCCTCACATCATGATGGTGTCAGTCTGGTGTCAGCATCGCCTCGTGATGGTGTCAGTCTGGTGTCAACCTCGTCTCGTGATGGGGTCAGTCTGGTGTCAGCTTCGCCCCGTGATGGGGTCAGTCCGGTGTCAGTCTCGCCTCGTGATGGGGCCAGTCTGGTGTCAGCCTCGCCTCGTGATGGGGTCAGTCTGGTGTCAGTCTCGTCTCGTGATGGGGTCAGTCTGGTGTCAGCCTCGCCTCTTGATGGGGTCAGTCTGGTGTCAGCCTCGCCTCGTGATGGGCTCAGTCTAATGTCAGCCTCACATCATGATGGGGTCAGTCTGGTGTCAGTCTCGCCTCGTGATGGGGTCAGTCTGGTGTCAGTCTCGCCTCGTGATGGGGTCAGTCTGGTGTCAGCTTCGCCTCGTGATGGGGTCAGTCTGGTGTCAGTCTCGCCTCGTGATGGGGTCAGTCTAGTGTCAGCCTAGCCTCGTCCCGTGATGAGGTCCGTCTGGTGTCAGCCTCACATCATGATGGGGTCAGTCTGGTGTCAGTCTCGCCTCGTGATGGGGTCAGTCTGGTGTCAGCCTCGCCTCGTGATGGTGTCAGTCTGGTGTCAGCCTCGCCTCGTGATGGGGTCAGTCTGGTGTCAGCCTCACATCATGATGGGGTCAGTCTGGTGTCAGTCTCGCCTCGTGATGGGGTCAGTCTGGTGTCAGCCTCGCCTCGTGATGGTGTCAGTCTGGTGTCAGCCTCGCCTCGTGAGGGGGTCAGTCTGGTGTCAGTCTCGCCTCGTGACGGTGTCAGTCTGGTGTCAGTCTCGCCTCGTGATGGGGTCAGTCTGGTGTCAGTCTCGCCTCGTGATGGGGTCAGTCTGGTGTCAGTCTCGTCTCGTGATGGGGTCAGTCTGATGTCAGCCTCACATCATGATGGTGTCAGTCAGGTGTCAGCCACGCCTAGTGATGGGGTCAGTCTGGTGTCAGCATCGCCTCGTGATGGTGTCAGTCTGGTGTCAGCCTCGCCTCGTGATGGTGTCAGTCTGGTGTCAGCCTCGCCTCGTGAGGGGGTCAGTCTGGTGTCAGCCTCGCCTCGTGATGGTGTCAGTCTGGTGTCAGCCTCACCTCGTGATGGGGTCAGTCTGGTGTCAGCCTCGCCTCGTGATGAGGTCAGTCTGGTGTCAGCCTCACATCATGATGGTGTCAGTCTGGTGTCAGCCTCGCCTCGCGATGGGGTCAGTCTGGTGTCAGCCTCACATCATGATGGTGTCAGTCTGGTGTCAGCCTCGCCTCATGATGGGGTCAGTCTGGTGTCAGCCTCGCCTCGTGATGGGGTCAGTCTGGTGTCAGCCTCACATCATGATGGTGTCAGTCAGGTGTCAGCCTCGCCTCGCGATGGGGTCAGTCTGGCGTCAGCCTTGCCTCGTGATGGTGTCAGTCTGGTGTCAGCCTCGCCTCGTGATGGGGTCAGTCTGGTGTCAGCCTCGCCTCGTGATGGGGTCAGTCTGGTGTCAGCCTCACATCGTGATGGGGTCAGTCCGGTGTCAGTCTCGCCTCGTGATGGTGTCAGTCTGGTGTCAGCCTCGCCTCGTGAGGGGGTCAGTCAGGTGTCAGCCTCGCCTCGTGAGGGGGTCAGTCTGGTGTCAGCCTCGCCTCGTGATGGTGTCAGTCTGGCGTCAGCCTTGCCTCGTGATGGTGTCAGTCTGGTGTCAGCCTCGCCTCGTGATGGGGTCAGTCTGGTGTCAGCCTCGCCTCGTGATGGGGTCAGTCTGGTGTCAGCCTCACATCGTGATGGGGTCAGTCTGGTGTCACCCTTGCCTCGTGATGGTGTCAGTCTGGTGTCAGCCTCGCCTCGTGAGGGGGTCAGTCTGGTGTCAGCCTCGCCTCGTGATGGTGTCAGTCTGGTGTCAGCCTCGCCTCGTGATGGGGTCAGTCTGGTGTCAGCCTCGCCTCGTGATGGGGTCAGTCTGGTGTCAGCCTCACATCGTGATGGTGTCAGTCAGGTGTCAGCCTCGCCTCGCGATGGGGTCAGTCTGGCGTCAGCCTTGCCTCGTGATGGTGTCAGTCTGGTGTCAGCCTCGCCTAGTGATGGTGTCAGTCTGGTGTCACCCTCGCCTCGTGATGGGGTCAGTATGGTGTCAGTCTCGCCTCGTGATGGGGTCAGTCTGGTGTCAGCCTCACATCATGATGGTGTCAGTCAGGTGTCAGCCTCGACTCGTGATGGGGTCAGTCTGGTGTCAGCCTCACATCATGATGGGGTCAGTCTGGTGTCAGTCTCGCCTCGTGATGGGGTCAGTCTGGTGTCAGTCTCGCCTCGTGATGGGGTCAGTCTGGTGTCATCCTCGCCCCTTGATGGGGTCAGTCTGGTGTCAGCCTCAAATCATCATGGGGTCAGTCTGGTGTCAGTCTCGCCTCGTGATGGAGTCAGTCTGGTGTCAGTCTCGCCTCATGATGGGGTCATTCTGGTGTCAGTCTCGCCTCGTGATGGGGTCAGTCTGGTGTCAGCCTCGCCCCGTGATGGTGTCAGTCTGGTGTCAGCCTCGCCTCGTGATGGGGTCAGTCTGGTGTCAGTCTCGCCTCGTGATGGGATCAGTCTGGTGTCAGTCTCGACTCGTGATGTGTGATGGGGTCAGTCTGGTGTCAGCCTCACATCATGATTGTGTCAGTCTGGTGTCAGCCTCGCCTCGTTATGGTGTCAGTCTGGTGTCAGCCTCGCCTCGTGATGGGGTCAGTCTGGTGTCAGCCTCGCCTCGTGATGGGGTCAGTCTGGTGTCAGCCTCGCCTCGTGATGGGGTCAGTCTGGTGTCAGTCTCGCCTCGTGATGGTGTCAGTCTGGTGTCAGCCTCGCCTCATGATGGGGTCAGTCTGGTGTCAGTCTCGCCTCGTGATGGGGTCAGTCTGGTGTCAGTCTCGCCTCGTGATGAGGTCAGTCTGGATTCAGCCTCACATCATGATGGTGTCAGTCTGGTGTCAGCCTCGCCTCGTGATGGGGTCAGTCTGGAGTCAGCCTTGCCTCGTGATGGTGTCAGTCTGGTGTCAGCCTCGCCTAGTGATGGGGGCAGTCTGGTATCAGCATCGCCTCGTGATGGTGTCAGTCTGGTGTCAGCTTCGCCTCGTGATGGTGTCAGTCTGGTGTCACCCTCGCCTCGTGATGGGGTCAGTATGGTGTCAGTCTCGCCTCGTGATGGGGTCAGTCTGGTGTCAGCCTCACATCATGATGGTGTCAGTCAGGTGTCAGCCTCGACTCGTGATGGGGTCAGTCTGGTGTCAGCCTCACATCATGATGGGGTCAGTCTGGTGTCAGTCTCGCCTCGTGATGGGGTCAGTCTGGTGTCAGTCTCGCCTCGTGATGGGGTCAGTCTGGTGTCAGCCTCGCCCCGTGATGGGGTCAGTCTGGTGTCAGCCTCACATCATCATGGGGTCAGTCTGGTGTCAGTCTCGCCTCGTGATGGAGTCAGTCTTGTGTCAGTCTCGCCTCATGATGGGGTCAGTCTGGTGTCAGTCTCGCCTCGTGATGGGGTCAGTCTGGTGTCAGCCTCGCCCCGTGATGGGGTCAGTCTGGTGTCAGCCTCGCCTCGTGATGGGGTCAGTCTGGTGTCAGTCTCGCCTCGTGATGGGATCAGTCTGGTGTCAGTCTCGACTCGTGATGCGTGATGGGGTCAGTCTGGTGTCAGACTCACATCATGATTGTGTCAGTCTGGTGTCAGCCTCGCCTCATTATTGTGTCAGTCTGGTGTCAGCCTCGCCTCGTGATGGGGTCAGTCTGGTGTCAGCCTCGCCTCGTGATGGGGTCAGTCTGGTGTCAGTCTCGCCTCGTGATGGTGTCAGTCTGGTGTCAGCCTCGCCTCATGATGGGGTCAGTCTGGTGTCAGTCTCGCCTCATGATGGGGTCAGTCTGGTGTCAGTCTCGCCTCGTGATGAGGTCAGTCTGGATTCAGCCTCACATCATGATGGTGTCAGTCTGGTGTCAGCCTCGCCTCAGGATGGGGTCAGTCTGGTGTCAGCCTCACATCATGATGGTGTCAGTCTGGTGTCAGCCTCGCCTCATGATGGGGTCAGTCTGGTGTCAGCCTCGCCTCGTGATGGGGTCAGTCTGGTGTCAGCCTCACCTCGTGATGGGGTCAGTCTGGTGTCAGCCTCACATCATGATGGTGTCAGTCTGGTGTCAGCCTCACCTCGTGATGGGGTCAGTCCGGTGTCAGTCTCGCCTCGTGATGGGGTCAGTCTGATGTCAGCCTCACATCATGATGGTGTCAGTCTGGTGTCAGCCTCGCCTCGTGATGGTGTCAGTCTGGTGTCAGCCTCACCACGTGATGGGGTCAGTCTGGTGTCAGCCTCACATCATTATGGTGTCAGTCTGGTGTCAGCCTCGCCTCGTGATGGGGTCAGTCTGGAGTCAGTCTCACATCATGATGGTGTCAGTCTGGTATCAGCCTCGCCTCGTGATGGGGTCAGTCTGGTGTCAGCCTCGCCTCGTAATCGGGTCAGTCTGGTGTCACCCTTGCCTCGTGATGGGGTCAGTCTGGTGTCAGCCTCGCCTCGTGATGGGGTCAGTCTGGTGTCAGCCTCGCCTCGTGAAGGGGTCAGTCTGGTGTCAGCCTCACATCGTGATGGTGTCAGTCAGGTGTCAGCCTCGCCTCGTGATGGGGTCAGTCTGGCGTCAGCCTTGCCTCGTGATGGTGTCAGTCTGGTGTCAGCCTCGCCTCGTGATGGGGTCAGTCTGGTGTCAGCCTCGCCTCGTGATGGGGTCAGTCTGGTGTCAGCCTCACATCGTGATGGTGTCAGTCAGGTGTCAGCCTCGCCTCGCGATGGGGTCAGTCTGGCGTCAGCCTTGCCTCGTGATGGTGTCAGTCTGGTGTCAGCCTCGCCTAGTGATGGTGTCAGTCTGGTGTCACCCTCGCCTCGTGATGGGGTCAGTATGGTGTCAGTCTCGCCTCGTGATGGGGTCAGTCTGGTGTCAGCCTCACATCATGATGGTGTCAGTCAGGTGTCAGCCTCGACTCGTGATGGGGTCAGTCTGGTGTCAGCCTCACATCATGATGGGGTCAGTCTGGTGTCAGTCTCGCCTCTTGATGGGGTCAGTCTGGTGTCAGTCTCGCCTCGTGATGGGGTCAGTCTGGTTTCATCCTCGCCCCTTGATGGGGTCAGTCTGGTGTCAGCCTCAAATCATCATGGGGTCAGTCTGGTGTCAGTCTCGCCTCGTGATGGAGTCAGTCTGGTGTCAGTCTCGCCTCATGATGGGGTCATTCTGGTGTCAGTCTCGCCTCGTGATGGGGTCAGTCTGGTGTCAGCCTCGCCCCGTGATGGTGTCAGTCTGGTGTCAGCCTCGCCTCGTGATGGGGTCAGTCTGGTGTCAGTCTCGCCTCGTGATGGGATCAGTCTGGTGTCAGTCTCGACTCGTGATGTGTGATGGGGTCAGTCTGGTGTCAGCCTCACATCATGATTGTGTCAGTCTGGTGTCAGCCTCGCCTCGTTATGGTGTCAGTCTGGTGTCAGCCTCGCCTCGTGATGGGGTCAGTCTGGTGTCAGCCTCGCCTCGTGATGGGGTCAGTCTGGTGTCAGTCTCGCCTCGTGATGGTGTCAGTCTGGTGTCAGCCTCGCCTCATGATGGGGTCAGTCTGGTGTCAGTCTCGCCTCGTGATGGGGTCAGTCTGGTGTCAGTCTCGCCTCGTGATGAGGTCAGTCTGGATTCAGCCTCACATCATGATGATGTCAGTCTGGTGTCAGCCTCGCCTCGTGATGGGGTCAGTCTGGTGTCAGTCTCGCCTCGTGATGGGGTCAATCTGGTGTCAGCCTCGCCTCGTGATGGGGTCAGTCTGGTGTCAGCCTCGCATTGTGATGGGGTCAGTCTGGTGTCAGTCTCACATCATGATGGTGTCAGTCTGGTGTCAGCCTCGCCTCGTGATGGGGTCAGTCTAGTGTCAGCCTCGCCTCGTGATGGTGTCAGTCTGGTGTCAGCCTCGCCTCGTGATGGTGTCAGTCTGGTGTCAGCCTCGCCTCGCAATGGGGTCAGTCTGGTGTCAGCCTTGCCTCGTGATGGGGTCAGTCTTGTGTCAGCCTCACATCATGATGGTGTCAGTCTGGTGTCAGCCTCGCCTCGTGATGGGGTCAGTCTGGTGTCAGCCTCACATCATGATGGTGTCAGTCTGGTGTCAGCCTCGCCTCGTGATGGGGTCAGTCTGGTGTCAGCATCGCCTCGTGATGGACTCAGTCCGGTGTCAGCCTCGCCTCGTGATGGGGTCAGTCTGGTGTCAGCCTCGCCTTGTGATGGGGTCTGTCTGGTGTCAGCCTCGCCTCATGATGGGGTCAGTCTGGAGTCAGCCTCACATCATGATGGTGTCAGTCTGGTGTCAGCCTCGCCTCGTGATGGGGTCAGTCTGGTGTCAGCTTCACATCATGATGGTGTCAGTCAGGTGTCAGCCTCGCCTCGTGATGGGGTCAATCTGGTGTCAGCCTCGCCTCGTGATGGGGTCAGTCTGGTGTCAGCCTCGCATTGTGATGGGGTCAGTCTGGTGTCAGTCTCACATCATGATGGTGTCAGTCTGGTGTCAGCCTCGCCTCGTGATGGGGTCAGTCTAGTGTCAGCCTCGCCTCGTGATGGTGTCAGTCTGGTGTCAGCCTCGCCTCGTGATGGTGTCAGTCTGGTGTCAGCCTCGCCTCGCATTGGGGTCAGTCTGGTGTCAGCCTCGCCTCGTGATGGGGTCAGTCTTGTGTCAGCCTCACATCATGATGGTGTCAGTCTGGTGTCAGCCTCGCCTCGTGATGGGGTCAGTCTGGTGTCACCCTCGCCTCGTGATGGTGTCAGTCTGGTGTCAGCCTCGCCCCGTGATGGGGTCAGTCTGGTGTCAGTCTCTGCTCGTGATGGGGTCAGTCTGGTGTCAGCCTCACATCGTGATGGTGTCCGTCTGGTGTCAGCCTCGCCTCGTGATGGGGTCAGTCTGGTGTCAGCCTCGCCTCGTGATGGGGTCAGTTTGGTGTCAGTCTCACATCATGATGGTGTCAGTCTGGTGTCAGCCTCGCCTCGTGATGGGGTCAGTCTAGTGTCAGCCTCGCCTCGTGATGGTGTCAGTCTGGTGTCAGCCTCGCCTCGTGATGGTGTCAGTCTGGTGTCAGCCTCGCCTCGCAATGGGGTCAGTCTGGTGTCAGCCTCGCCTCGTGATGGGGTCAGTCTTGTGTCAGCCTCACATCATGATGGTGTCAGTCTGGTGTCAGCCTCGCCTCGTGATGGGGTCAGTCTGGTGTCAGCCTCGCCTCGTGATGGGGTCAGTCTGGTGTCAGCCTCGCCTCGTGATGGTGTCAGTCTAGTGTCAGTCTCGCCTCGTGATGGGGTCAGTCTGGTGTCAGCCTCGCCTCGTGATGGTGTCAGTCTGGTGTCAGCCTCGCCTAGTGATAGGGTCAGTCTGGTGTCAGCCTCGCCTCGTGATGGGGTCAGTCTGGTGTCAGCCTCGACTCGTGATGGGGTCAGTCTGGTGTCAGCCTCGCCTCGTGATGGGGTCAGTCTGGTGTCAGCCTCGCCTCGTGATGGGGTCAGTCTGGTGTCAGCCTCGCCTCGTGATGGGGTCAGTCTGGTGTCAGCCTCGCCTCGTGATGGGGTCAGTCTGGTGTCAGCCTCGTCTCGTGATGGGGTCAGTCTGGTGTCAGCCTCGCCTCGTGATGGGGTCAGTCTGGTGTCAGCCTCGCCTCGTGATGGGGTCAGTCTGGTGTCAGCCTCACATCATGATGGGGTCAGTCTGGTGTCAGTCTCGCCTCGTGATGGGGTCAGTCTGGTGTCAGCCTCGCCTCGTGATGGGGTCAGTCTGGTGTCAGCCTTGCCTCGTGATGGGGTCAGTCTGGTGTCAGCCTCGCCTAGTGATGGGGTCAGTCTGGTGTCAGTCTCGCCTCGTGATGGAGTCAGTTTGGGATCAGCCTCGCCTGGTGATGGGGTCAGTCTGGTGTCAGCCTCGCCTAGTGATGGGGTCAGTCTGGTGTCAGTCTCGCCTCGTGATGGAGTCAGTCTGGGCTCAGCCTCGCCTCGTGATGGGGTCAGTCTGGTGTCAGTCTCGCCTCGTGATGGGGTCAGTCTGGGGTCAGCCTCGCCTCGTGATGGGGTCAGTCTGGTGTCAGCCTCGCCTCGTGATGGGGTCAGTCTGGTGTCAGTCTCGCCTCGTGATTGATGGGGTCAGTCTGGTGTCAGCCTCGCCTCGTGATGGGGTCAGTCTGGTGTCAGCCTCGCCTCGTGATGGGGTCAGCCAGGTGTCAGTCTCGCCTCGTGATTGGGTCAGTCTGGTGTCAGTCTCGCCTCGTGATGGGGTCAGTCTGGTGTCAGCCTCACATCGTGATGGTGTCAGTCTAGTGTCAGCCTCGCCTAGTGATGGGGTCAGTCTGGTGTCAGCCTCGCCTAGTGATGGGGTCAGTCTGGTGTCAGCCTCACATCATGATGGTGTCAGTCTGGTGTCAGCCTTGCCTCGTGATGGGGTCAGTCTGGTGTCAGTCTCGCCTCGTGATGGGGTCAGTCTGGTGTCAGCCTCGCCTCGTGATGGGGTCAGTCTAGTGTCAGTCTCGCCTAGTGATGGGGTCAGTCAGGTGTCAGCCTCGCCTCGTGATGGGGTCAGTCTGGTGTCAGCCTCGCTAGTGATGGGGTCAGTCTGGTGTCAGCCTCGCCTAGTGATGGGGTCAGTCTGGAGTCAGCCTCGCCTCGTGACGGTGTCAGTCTGGTGTCAGCCTCGCCTCGTGATGGGGTCAGTCTGGTGTCAGCCCCGCCTCGTGATGAGGTTAGTCTAGTGTCAGCCTCGCCTCGTGATGGTGTCAGTCTGGTGTCCGCCTCGCCTCGTGATGGGGTCAGTCTGGTTTCAGCCTCACATCGTGATGCTGTCAGTCTGGTGTCAGCCTCGCCTCGTAATGGGGTCAGTCTGGTGTCAGCCTCGCCTCGTGATGGTGTCGGTCTCGTGTCAGCCTCACATCATGATGGTGTCAGTCAGGTGTCAGCCTCGCCTCGTGATGGGGTCAGTCTGGTGTCAGCCTCGCCTCGTGATGGGGTCAGTCTGGTGTCAGCCTCGCCTCGTGATGGGGTCAGTCTGGTGTCAGCCTCGCCTCGTGATGGGGTCAGTCTGGTGTCAGCCTCACATCGTGATGGTGTCAGTCAGGTGTCAGCCTCGCCTCGTGATGGGGTCAGTCTGGCGTCAGCCTTGCCTCGTGATGGTGTCAGTCTGGTGTCAGCCTCGCCTCGTGATGGGGTCAGTCTGGTGTCAGCCTCGCCTCGTGATGGGGTCAGTCTGGTGTCAGCCTCACATCGTGATGGTGTCAGTCAGGTGTCAGCCTCGCCTCGCGATGGGGTCAGTCTGGCGTCAGCCTTGCCTCGTGATGGTGTCAGTCTGGTGTCAGCCTCGCCTAGTGATGGTGTCAGTCTGGTGTCACCCTCGCCTCTTGATGGGGTCAGTATGGTGTCAGTCTCGCCTCGTGATGGGGTCAGTCTGGTGTCAGCCTCACATCATGATGGTGTCAGTCAGGTGTCAGCCTCGACTCGTGATGGGGTCAGTCTGGTGTCAGCCTCACATCATGATGGGGTCAGTCTGGTGTCAGTCTCGCCTCGTGATGGGGTCAGTCTGGTGTCAGTCTCGCCTCGTGATGGGGTCAGTCTGGTGTCATCCTCGCCCCTTGATGGGGTCAGTCTGGTGTCAGCCTCAAATCATCATGGGGTCAGTCTGGTGTCAGTCTCGCCTCATGATGGAGTCAGTCTGGTGTCAGTCTCACCTCATGATGGGGTCATTCTGGTGTCAGTCTCGCCTCGTGATGGGGTCAGTCTGGTGTCAGCCTCGCCCCGTGATGGTGTCAGTCTGGTGTCAGCCTCGCCTCGTGATGGGGTCAGTCTGGTGTCAGTCTCGCCTCGTGATGGGATCAGTCTGGTGTCAGTCTCGACTCGTGATGTGTGATGGGGTCAGTCTGGTGTCAGCCTCACATCATGATTGTGTCAGTCTGGTGTCAGCCTCGCCTCGTTATGGTGTCAGTCTGGTGTCAGCCTCGCCTCGTGATGGGGTCAGTCTGGTGTCAGCCTCGCCTCGTGATGGGGTCAGTCTGGTGTCAGTCTCGCCTCGTGATGGTGTCAGTCTGGTGTCAGCCTCGCCTCATGATGGGGTCAGTCTGGTGTCAGTCTCGCCTCGTGATGGGGTCAGTCTGGTGTCAGTCTCGCCTCGTGATGAGGTCAGTCTGGATTCAGCCTCACATCATGATGGTGTCAGTCTGGTGTCAGCCTCGCCTCGTGATGGGGTCAGTCTGGTGTCAGTCTCGCCTCGTGATGGGGTCAATCTGGTGTCAGCCTCGCCTCGTGATGGGGTCAGTCTGGTGTCAGCCTCGCATTGTGATGGGGTCAGTCTGGTGTCAGTCTCACATCATGATGGTGTCAGTCTGGTGTCAGCCTCGCCTCGTGATGGGGTCAGTCTAGTGTCAGCCTCGCCTCGTGATGGTGTCAGTCTGGTGTCAGCCTCGCCTCGTGATGGTGTCAGTCTGGTGTCAGCCTCGCCTCGCAATGGGGTCAGTCTGGTGTCAGCCTTGCCTCGTGATGGGGTCAGTCTTGTGTCAGCCTCACATCATGATGGTGTCAGTCTGGTGTCAGCCTCGCCTCGTGATGGGGTCAGTCTGGTGTCAGCCTCACATCATGATGGTGTCAGTCTGGTGTCAGCCTCGCCTCGTGATGGGGTCAGTCTGGTGTCAGCATCGCCTCGTGATGGACTCAGTCCGGTGTCAGCCTCGCCTCGTGATGGGGTCAGTCTGGTGTCAGCCTCGCCTTGTGATGGGGTCTGTCTGGTGTCAGCCTAGCCTCATGATGGGGTCAGTCTGGAGTCAGCCTCACATCATGATGGTGTCAGTCTGATGTCAGCCTCGCCTCGTGATGGAGTCAGTCTGGTGTCAGTCTCGCCTCATGATGGGGTCATTCTGGTGTCAGTCTCGCCTCGTGATGGGGTCAGTCTGGTGTCAGCCTCGCCCCGTGATGGTGTCAGTCTGGTGTCAGCCTCGCCTCGTGATGGGGTCAGTCTGGTGTCAGTCTCGCCTCGTGATGGGATCAGTCTGGTGTCAGTCTCGACTCGTGATGTGTGATGGGGTCAGTCTGGTGTCAGCCTCACATCATGATTGTGTCAGTCTGGTGTCAGCCTCGCCTCGTTATGGTGTCAGTCTGGTGTCAGCCTCGCCTCGTGATGGGGTCAGTCTGGTGTCAGCCTCGCCTCGTGATGGGGTCAGTCTGGTGTCAGTCTCGCCTCGTGATGGTGTCAGTCTGGTGTCAGCCTCGCCTCATGATGGGGTCAGTCTGGTGTCAGTCTCGCCTCGTGATGGGGTCAGTCTGGTGTCAGTCTCGCCTCGTGATGAGGTCAGTCTGGATTCAGCCTCACATCATGATGGTGTCAGTCTGGTGTCAGCCTCGCCTCGTGATGGGGTCAGTCTGGTGTCAGTCTCGCCTCGTGATGGGGTCAATCTGGTGTCAGTCTCGCCTCGTGATGGGGTCAGTCTGGTGTCAGCCTCGCATTGTGATGGGGTCAGTCTGGTGTCAGTCTCACATCATGATGGTGTCAGTCTGGTGTCAGCCTCGCCTCGTGATGGGGTCAGTCTAGTGTCAGCCTCGCCTCGTGATGGTGTCAGTCTGGTGTCAGCCTCGCCTCGTGATGGTGTCAGTCTGGTGTCAGCCTCGCCTCGCAATGGGGTCAGTCTGGGGTCAGCCTTGCCTCGTGATGGGGTCAGTCTTGTGTCAGCCTCACATCATGATGGTGTCAGTCTGGTGTCAGCCTCGCCTCGTGATGGGGTCAGTCTGGTGTCAGCCTCACATCATGATGGTGTCAGTCTGGTGTCAGCCTCGCCTCGTGATGGGGTCAGTCTGGTGTCAGCATCGCCTCGTGATGGACTCAGTCCGGTGTCAGCCTCGCCTCGTGATGGGGTCAGTCTGGTGTCAGCCTCGCCTTGTGATGGGGTCTGTCTGGTGTCAGCCTCGCCTCATGATGGGGTCAGTCTGGAGTCAGCCTCACATCATGATGGTGTCAGTCTGGTGTCAGCCTCGCCTCGTGATGGGGTCAGTCTGGTGTCAGCTTCACATCATGATGGTGTCAGTCAGGTGTCAGCCTCGCCTCGTGATGGGGTCAATCTGGTGTCAGCCTCGCCTCGTGATGGGGTCAGTCTGGTGTCAGCCTCGCATTGTGATGGGGTCAGTCTGGTGTCAGTCTCACATCATGATGGTGTCAGTCTGGTGTCAGCCTCGCCTCGTGATGGGGTCAGTCTAGTGTCAGCCTCGCCTCGTGATGGTGTCAGTCTGGTGTCAGCCTCGCCTCGTGATGGTGTCAGTCTGGTGTCAGCCTCGCCTCGCATTGGGGTCAGTCTGGTGTCAGCCTCGCCTCGTGATGGTGTCAGTCAGGTGTCAGCCTCGCCTCGTGATGGGGTCAATCTGGTGTCAGCCTCGCCTCGTGATGGGGTCATTCTGGTGTCAGCCTCGCATTGTGATGGGGTCAGTCTGGTGTCAGTCTCACATCATGATGGTGTCAGTCTGGTGTCAGCCTCGCCTCGTGATGGGGTCAGTCTAGTGTCAGCCTCGCCTCGTGATGGTGTCAGTCTGGTGTCAGCCTCGCCTCGTGATGGTGTCAGTCTGGTGTCAGCCTCGCCTCGCATTGGGGTCAGTCTGGTGTCAGCCTCGCCTCGTGATGGGGTCAGTCTTGTGTCAGCCTCACATCATGATGGTGTCAGTCTGGTGTCAGCCTCGCCTCGTGATGGGGTCAGTCTTGTGTCAGCCTCGCCTCGTGATGGGGTCAGTCTGGTGTCAGCCTCGCCTCGTGATGGTGTCAGTCTAGTGTCAGTCTCGCCTCGTGATGGGGTCAGTCTGGTGTCAGCCTCGCCTCGTGATGGTGTCAGTCTGGTGTCAGCCTCGCCTAGTGATAGGGTCAGTCTGGTGTCAGCCTCGCCTCGTGATGGGGTCAGTCTGGTGTCAGCCTCGCCTCGTGATGGGGTCAGTCTGGTGTCAGCCTCCCCTCGTGATGGGTTCAGTCTGGTGTCAGTCTCGCCTCGTGATGGTGTCAGTCTGGTGTCAGCCTCGCCCCGTGATGGGGTCAGTCTGGTGTCAGTCTCACATCGTGATGGTGTCTGTCTGGTGTCAGCCTCGCCTCGTGATGGGGTCAGTCTGGTGTCAGCCTCGCCTCGTGATGGGGTCAGTCTGGTGTCAGTCTCACATCATGATGGTGTCAGTCTGGTGTCAGCCTCGCCTCGTGATGGGGTCAGTCTAGTGTCAGCCTCGCCTCGTGATGGTGTCAGTCTGGTGTCAGCCTCGCCTCGTGATGGTGTCAGTCTGGTGTCAGCCTCGCCTCGCAATGGGGTCAGTCTGGTGTCAGCCTCGCCTCGTGATGGGGTCAGTCTGGTGTCAGCCTCGCCTCGTGATGGGGTCAGTCTGGTGTCAGCCTCGCCTCGTGATGGTGTCAGTCTAGTGTCAGTCTCGCCTCGTGATGGGGTCAGTCTGGTGTCAGCCTCGCCTCGTGATGGTGTCAGTCTGGTGTCAGCCTCGCCTAGTGATAGGGTCAGTCTGGTGTCAGCCTCGCCTCGTGATGGGGTCAGTCTGGTGTCAGCCTCGACTCGTGATGGGGTCAGTCTGGTGTCAGCCTCGCCTCGTGATGGGGTCAGTCTGGTGTCAGCCTCACATCATGATGGGGTCAGTCTGGTGTCAGTCTCGCCTCGTGATGGGGTCAGTCTGGTGTCAGCGTCGCCTCGTGATGGGGTCAGTCTGGTGTAAGCCTCGCCTAGTGATGGGGTCAGTCTTGTGTCAGCCTCGCCTCGTGATGGGGTCAGTCTGGTGTCAGCTTCGCCTCGTGATGGTGTCAGTCTGGTGTCAACCTCGCCTCGTGATGGAGTCAGTCTGGGCTCAGCCTCGCCTCGTGATGGGGTCAGTCTGGTGTCAGTCTCGCCTCGTGATGGGGTCAGTCTGGGGTCAGCCTCGCCTCGTGATGGGGTCAGTCTGGTGTCAGCCTCGCCTCGTGATGGGGTCAGTCTGGTGTCAGTCTCGCCTCGTGATTGATGGGGTCAGTCTGGTGTCAGCCTCTCCTCGTGATGGGATCAGTCTGGTGTCAGCCTCGCCTCGTGATGGGGTCAGCCAGGTGTCAGTCTCGCCTCGTGATGGGGTCAGTCTGGTGTCAGTCTCGCCTCGTGATGGGGTCAGTCTGGTGTCAGCCTCGCCTCGTGATGGGGTCAGTCTGGTGTCAGCCTCGCCTCGTGATGGGGTCAGTCTGGTTTCAGCCTCGACTAGTCATGGGGTCAGTCTGGTGTCAGCCTTGCCTCGTGATGGGGTCAGTCTGGTGTCAGTCTCGCCTCGTGATGGGGTCAGTCTGGTGTCAGCCTCACATCGTGATGGTGTCAGTCTGGTGTCAGCCTCGCCTCGTGATGGGGTCAGTCTGGTGTCAGCTTCGCCTCGTGATGGTGTCAGTCTGGTGTCAACCTCGCCTCGTGATGGAGTCAGTCTGGGCTCAGCCTCGCCTCGTGATGGGGTCAGTCTGGTGTCAGTCTCGCCTCGTGATGGGGTCAGTCTGGGGTCAGCCTCGCCTCGTGATGGGGTCAGTCTGGTGTCAGCCTCGCCTCGTGATGGGGTCAGTCTGGTGTCAGTCTCGCCTCGTGATTGATGGGGTCAGTCTGGTGTCAGCCTCTCCTCGTGATGGGATCAGTCTGGTGTCAGCCTCGCCTCGTGATGGGGTCAGCCAGGTGTCAGTCTCGCCTCGTGATGGGGTCAGTCTGGTGTCAGTCTCGCCTCGTGATGGGGTCAGTCTGGTGTCAGCCTCGCCTCGTGATGGGGTCAGTCTGGTGTCAGCCTCGCCTCGTGATGGGGTCAGTCTGGTTTCAGCCTCGACTAGTCATGGGGTCAGTCTGGTGTCAGCCTTGCCTCGTGATGGGGTCAGTCTGGTGTCAGTCTCGCCTCGTGATGGGGTCAGTCTGGTGTCAGCCTCACATCGTGATGGTGTCAGTCTGGTGTCAGCCTCGCCTCGTGATGGGGTCAGTCTTGTGTCAGTCTCGCCTCGTGATGGGGTCAGTCTGGTGTCAGCCTCGCCTCGTGATGGGGTCAGTCTGTTGTCAGCCTCGCCTCTTGATGGGGTCAGTCCGGTGTCAGTCTCGCCTCGTGATGGGGTCAGTCTGGTGTCAGTCTCGCCTTGTGATGGGGTCAGTCTGGTTTCAGCCTCACATCATGATGGTGTCAGTCTGGTGTCAGCCTCTCCTCGTGATGGGGTCAGTCTGGTGTCAGCCTGGACTCGTGATGGGGTCAGTCTGGTGTCAGCCTCGCCTCGTGATGGGGTCAGTCTGGTGTCAGCCTCACATCGTGATGGTGTCAGTCTGGTGTCAGCCTCGCCTCGTGATGGTGTCAGTCTGGTGTCAGCCTCACATCGTGATGGTGTCAGTCTGGTGTCAGCCTCGCCTCGTGATGGGGTCAGTCTTGTGTCAGTCTCGCCTCGTGATGGGGTCAGTCTGGTGTCAGCCTCGCCTCGTGATGGGGTCAGTCTGGTGTAAGTCTCGCCCAGAGATGGGGTCAGTCTGGTGTCAGCCTCAAATCATGATGGTGTCAGTCTGGTGTCAGCCTCGCCTCGTGATGAGGTCAGTCTGGTGTCAGCCTCACATCATGATGGTGTCAGTCTGGTGTCAGCCTCGCCTCGAGATGGGGTCAGTCTATTGTCAACCCCGCCTCGTGATGGGGCCAGTCTGGTGTCAGACTCACATCATGATGGTGTCAGTCTGGTGTCAGCCTCGCCTCGTGATGGGGTCAGTCTGGTGTCAGCCTCACATCATGATGGTGTCAGTCTGGTGTCAGCCTCGCCTCATGATGGGGTCAGTCTGGTGTCAGCCTCGCCTCGTGATGGGGTCAGTCTGGTGTCAGCCTCACATCATGATGGTGTCAGCCTGGTGTCAGCCTCGCCTCGTGATGGTGTCAGTCTGGTGTCAGCCTCGCCTCATGATGGGGTCAGTCTGGTGTCAGTCTCGCCTAGTGATGGGGTCAGTCTGGTGTCAACCTCACATCATGAAGGGGTCAGTCTGGTGTTAGCCTCGCCTAGTGATGGGGGCAGTCTGGTGTCAGCATCGCCTCGTGATGGTGTCAGTCTGGTGTCAGCTTCGCCTCGTGATGGTGTCAGTCTGGAGTCAGCCTCACCTCGTGATGGGGTCAGTCTGGTGTCAGCCTCGCCTCGTGATGGGGTCAGTCTGGTGTCAGCCTCGCCTCGTGATGGGGTCAGTCTGGTGTCAGCCTCACATCATGATGGTGTCAGTCAGGTGTCAGCCTCGACTCGTGATGGGGTCAGTCTGGTGTCAGCCTCACATCATGATGGGGTCAGTCTGGTGTCAGTCTCGCCTCGTGATGGGGTCAGTCTGGTGTCAGCCTCGCCCCGTGATGGGGTCAGTCTGGTGTCAGCCTTGCCTCGTGATGGGGTCAGTCTGGTGTCAGTCTCGCCTCGTGATGGGGTCAGTCTGGTGTCAGTCTCGACTCGTGATGCGTGATGGGGTCAGTCTGGTGTCAGCCTCACATCATGATGGTGTCAGTCTGGTGTCAGCCTCGCCTCGTTATGGTGTCAGTCTGGTGTCAGCCTCGCCTCGTGATGGGGTCAGTCTGGTGTCAGCCTCACATCATGATGGTGTCAGTCTGGTGTCAGCCTCGCCTCGTGATGGTGTCAGTCTGGTGTCAGCCTCGCCTCGTGATGGTGTCAGTCTGGTGTCAGCCTCGCCTAGTGATGGGGTCAGTCTGGTGTCAGCCTCGCCTCGTGATGGTGTCAGTCTGGTGTCAGCCTCGCCTCGTGATGGGGTCAGTCTGGTGTCAGCCCCGCCTCGTGATGGGGTTAGTCTGGTGTCAGCCTCGCCTCGTAATGGGGTCAGTCTGGTGTCAGCCTCGCCTCGTGAGGGGGTCAGTCTGGTGTCAGTCTCGCATCGTGATGGGGTCAGTCTGGTGTCAGTCTCGCCTCGTGATGGGGTCAGTCTGGTGTCAGCCTCACATCATGATGGTGTCAGTCTGGTGTCAGCCACGCCTAGTGATGGGGTCAGTCTGGTGTCAGCATCGCCTCGTGATGGTGTCAGTCTGGTGTCAGCCTCGCCTCGTGATGGTGTCAGTCTGGTGTCAGCCTCACCTCGTGATGGGGTCAGTCTGGTGTCAGCCTCGCCTCGTGATGAGGTCAGTCTGGTGTCAGCCTCACATCATGATGGTGTCAGTCTGGTGTCAGCCTCGCCTCGCGATGGGGTCAGTCTGGTGTCAGCCTCGCATCATGATGGTGTCAGTCTGGTGTCAGCCACGCCTAGTGATGGGGTCAGTCTGGTGTCAGCATCGCCTCGTGATGGTGTCAGTCTGGTGTCAGCCTCGCCTCGTGATGGTGTCAGTCTGGTGTCAGCCTCACCTCGTGATGGGGTCAGTCTGGTGTCAGCCTCGCCTCGTGATGAGGTCAGTCTGGTGTCAGCCTCACATCATGATGGTGTCAGTCTGGTGTCAGCCTCGCCTCGCGATGGGGTCAGTCTGGTGTCAGCCTCACATCATGATGGTGTCAGTCTGGTGTCAGCCTCGCTTCATGATGGGGTCAGTCTGGTGTCAGCCTCGCCTCGTGATGGGGTCAGTCTGGTGTCAGCCTCACCTCGTGATGGGGTCAGTCTGGTGTCAGCCTCACATCATGATGGTGTCAGTCTGGTGTCAGCATCGCCTCGTGATGGTGTCAGTCTGGTGTCAGCCTCGCCTCGTGATGGGGTCAGTCTGGTGTCAGCCTCGCCTAGTGATGGGGTCAGTCTGGTGTCAGCCTCGCCTCGTGATGGGGTCAGTCTGGTGTCAGCCTCACATCATGATGGTGTCAGTCAGGTGTCAGCCTCGACTCGTGATGGGTTCAGTCTGGTGTCAGCCTCACATCATGATGGGGTCAGTCTGGTGTCAGTCTCGCCTCGTGATGGGGTCAGTCTGGTGTCAGCCTCGCCCCGTGATGGGGTCAGTCTGGTGTCAGCCTCGCCTCGTGATGGGGTCAGTCTGGTGTCAGTCTCGCCTCGTGATGGGGTCAGTCTGGTGTCAGTCTCGACTCGTGATGCGTGATGGGGTCAGTCTGGTGTCAGCCTCACATCATGATGGTGTCAGTCTGGTGTCAGCCTCGCCTCGTTATGGTGTCAGTCTGGTGTCAGCCTCGCCTCGTGATGGGGTCAGTCTGGTGTCAGCCTCACATCATGATGGTGTCAGTCTGGTGTCAGCCTCGCCTCGTGATGGTGTCAGTCTGGTGTCAGCCTCGCCTCGTGATGGTGTCAGTCTGGTGTCAGCCTCGCCTAGTGATGGGGTCAGTCTGGTGTCAGCCTCGCCTCGTGATGGTGTCAGTCTGGTGTCAGCCTCGCCTCGTGATGGGGTCAGTCTGGTGTCAGCCCCGCCTCGTGATGGGGTTAGTCTGGTGTCAGCCTCGCCTCGTAATGGGGTCAGTCTGGTGTCAGCCTCGCCTCGTGAGGGGGTCAGTCTGGTGTCAGTCTCGCATCGTGATGGGGTCAGTCTGGTGTCAGTCTCGCCTCGTGATGGGGTCAGTCTGGTGTCAGCCTCACATCATGATGGTGTCAGTCTGGTGTCAGCCACGCCTAGTGATGGGGTCAGTCTGGTGTCAGCATCGCCTCGTGATGGTGTCAGTCTGGTGTCAGCCTCGCCTCGTGATGGTGTCAGTCTGGTGTCAGCCTCGCCTCGTGATGGGGTCAGTCTGGTGTCAGCCTCGCCTCGTGATGAGGTCAGTCTGGTGTCAGCCTCACATCATGATGGTGTCAGTCTGGTGTCAGCCTCGCCTCGCGATGGGGTCAGTCTGGTGTCAGCCTCGCATCATGATGGTGTCAGTCTGGTGTCAGCCACGCCTAGTGATGGGGTCAGTCTGGTGTCAGCATCGCCTCGTGATGGTGTCAGTCTGGTGTCAGCCTCGCCTCGTGATGGTGTCAGTCTGGTGTCAGCCTCACCTCGTGATGGGGTCAGTCTGGTGTCAGCCTCGCCTCGTGATGAGGTCAGTCTGGTGTCAGCCTCACATCATGATGGTGTCAGTCTGGTGTCAGCCTCGCCTCGCGATGGGGTCAGTCTGGTGTCAGCCTCACATCATGATGGTGTCAGTCTGGTGTCAGCCTCGCTTCATGATGGGGTCAGTCTGGTGTCAGCCTCGCCTCGTGATGGGGTCAGTCTGGTGTCAACCTCACCTCGTGATGGGGTCAGTCTGGTGTCAGCCTCACATCATGATGGTGTCAGTCTGGTGTCAGCATCGCCTCGTGATGGTGTCAGTCTGGTGTCAGCCTCGCCTCGTGATGGGGTCAGTCTGGTGTCAGCCTCGCCTAGTGATGGGGTCAGTCTGGTGTCAGCCTCGCCTCGTGATGGGGTCAGTCTGGTGTCAGCCCCGCCTCGTGATGGGGTCAGTCTGGTGTCAGCCTCGCCTCGTGATGGGGTCAGTCTGGTGTCAGCCTCGCCTCGTGATGGGGTCAGTCTGGTGTCAGCCTCACATCATGATGGTGACAGTCTGGTGTCAGCCTCGCCTCATGAGGGGGTCAGTCTAGTGTCAGTCTCGCCTCGTGACGGTGTCAGTCTGGTGTCAGTCTCGCCTCGTGATGGGGTCAGTCTGGTGTCAGTCTCGCCTCTTGATGGGGTCAGTCTGGTGTCAGCCTCACATCATGATGGTGTCAGTCTGGTGTCAGCATCGCCTCGTGATGGTGTCAGTCAGGTGTCAGCCTCGCCTCGTGATGGGGTCAGTCTGGTGTCAGCCTCACATCATGATGGGGTCTGTCTGGTGTCAGTCTCGCCTCGTGATGGGGTATGTCTGGTTTCAGCCTCACATCGTGATGGTTTCAGTCTGGTGTCAGCCTCGCCTCGTGATGGGGTCAGTCTGGTGTCAGCCTCGCCTTGTGATGGGGTCAGTCTGGTGTCAGCCTCGCCTCGTGATGGGGTCAGTCTGGTGTCAGCCTCACCACGTGATGGGGTCAGTCTGGAGTCAGCCTCACATCCTGATGGTGTCAGGCTGGTGTCAGCCTCGCCTCGTGAATGGGTCAGTCTGGTGTCATCCTCACCACGTGATGGGGTCAGTCTGGTGTCAGTCTCACATCATGATGGTGTCAGTCTGGTATCAGCCTCGCCTCGTGATGGGGTCAGTCTGGTGTCAGCCTCACATCATGGTGGTGTCAGTCTGGTGTCAGCTTCGCCTCGTGATGGGGTCAGTCTGGTGTCAGTCTCGCCTCGTGATGGGGTCAGTCTGGTGTCAGCCTCACATCATGGTGGTGTCAGTCTGATGTCAGCCTCGCCTCGTGATGGGGTCAGTCTGGTGTCAGCCTCGCCTCGTGATGGGGTCAGTCTGGTTTCAGTCTCGCCTCGTGATGGGGTCAGTCTGGTGTCAGCCTCGCCTCGTGATGGGGTCAGTCTGGTGTCAGCCTCGCCTCGTGATGGGGTCAGTCTCGTGTCAGCCTCGCCTCGTGATGGGGTCAGTCTGGTGTCAGCCTCGCCTCGTGATGGTGTCAGTCTGGTGTCAGCCTCGCCTAGTGATAGGGTCAGTCTGGTGTCACCCTCGCCTCATGATGGGGTCAGTCTGGTGTCAGCCTCACATCATGATGGTGTCAGTCTGGTGTCAGCCTCGCCTCGTGATGGGGTCAGTCTGGTGTCAGTCTCGCCTAGTGATGGAGTCAGTCTAGTGTCAGCCTCACATCATGATGGGGTCAGTCTGGTGTCAGCCTTGCCTCGTGATGGTGTCAGTCTGATGTCAGCCTCGCCTCGTGATGGGGTCAGTCTGGTGTCAGCCTCGCCTCGTGATGGGGTCAGTCTGGTGTCAGCCTCGACTCGTGATGGGGTCAGTCTGGTGTCAGCCTCGCCTCGTGATGGGGTCAGTCTGTTGTCAGCCTCGCCTCATGATGGGGTCAGTCTGGTGTCAGCCTCACATCATTATGGTGTAAGTCTGGTGTCAGCCTCGCCTCGTGATGGGGTCAGTCTGGTGTCAGTCTCACATCATGATGGTGTCAGTCTGGTATCAGCCTCGCCTCGTGATGGGGTCAGTCTGGTGTCAGCCTCGCCTCGTGATGGGGTCAGTCTGGTGTCACCCTTGCCTCGTGATGGGGTCAGTCTGGTGTCAGCCTCGCCTCGTGATGGGGTCAGTCTGGTCTCAGTCTCGCTTCGTGATGGGGTCAGTCTGGTGTCAGTCTCGCCTCGTGATGGTGTCAGTCTGGTGTCAGCCTCGCCTCGTGATGGGGTCAGTCTGGTGTCAGCCTCGCCTAGTGATAGGGTCAGTCTGGTGTCAACCTCACATCATGAAGGGGTCAGTCTGGTGTCAGCCTCGCCTAGTGATGGGGGCAGTCTGGTGCCAGCATCGCCTCGTGATGGTGTCAGTCTGGTGTCAGCTTCGCCTCGTGATGGTGTCAGTCTGGTGTCAGCCTCACCTCGTGATGGGGTCAGTCTGGTGTCAGCCTCGCCTCGTGATGGGGTCAGTCTGGTGTCAGCCTCGCCTCGTGATGGGGTCAGTCTGGTGTCAGCCTCACATCATGATGGTGTCAGTCAGGTGTCAGCCTCGACTCGTGATGGGGTCAGTCTGGTGTCAGCCTCACATCATGATGGGGTCAGTCTGGTGTCAGTCTCGCCTCGTGATGGGGTCAGTCTGGTGTCAGTCTCGCCTCGTGATGGGGTCAGTCTGGTGTCAGCCTCGCCCCGTGATGGGGTCAGTCTGGTGTCAGCCTCACATCATCATGGGGTCAGTCTGGTGTCAGTCTCGCCTCGTGATGGGGTCAGTCTGGTGTCAGTCTCGCCTCTTGATGGGGTCAGTCTGGTGTCAGTCTCGCCTCGTGATGGGGTCAGTCTGGTGTCAGCCTCGCCCCGTGATGGGGTCAGTCTGGTGTCAGCCTCGCCTCGTGATGGGGTCAGTCTGGTGTCAGTCTCGCCTCGTGATGGGGTCAGTCTGGTGTCATTCTAGCCTCGTGATGGGGTCAGTCTGGTGTCAGCCTCGCCTCGTGATGGGGTCTGTCTGGTGTCAGCCTCGCCTCGTGATGGGGTCAGTCTGGTGTCAGTCTCGCCTCGTGATGGGGTCAGTCTGGTGACAGTCTTGCCTCGTGATGGTGTCAGTCTGGCATCAGCCTCGCCTCGTGATGGGGTCAGTCTGGTGTCAGCCTCGCCCCGTGATGGGGTCAGTCTGGTGTAAGCCTCGCCTCGTGATGGGGTCAGTCTGGTGTCAGCCTCGCCTCGTGATGGGGTCAGTCTGGTGTCAGCCCCGCCTCGTGATGGGGTCAGTCTGGTGTCAGCCTCGCCTCGTGATGGGGTCAGTCTGGTGTCAGCTTCGCCTCGTGATGGGGTCAGTCTGGTGTCAGTCTCGCCTCGTGATGGGGTCAGTCTGGTGGCAGCCTCGCCTCGTGATGGGGTCAGTCTGGTGTCAGTCTCGCCTCTTGGTCGGGTCAGTCAGGTGTCAGTCTCGCCTCGTGATGGTGTCAGTCTGGTGTCAGCCTCGCCTCGTGATGGTGTCAGTCTGGTTTCAGCCTCGCTAGTGATGGGGTCAGTCTGGTGTCAGCCTCGCAATTGATGGGGTCAGTCTGGTGTCAGCCTCGCATCGTGATGGGGTCAGTCTGGTGTCAGTCTCGCCTCGTGATGGGGTCAGTTTGGTGTCAGCTTCGCCTCGTGATGGGGTCAGTCTGGTGTCACCCTCGCCTCGTGATGGGGTCAGTCTGGTGTCAGCCTCACATCATGATGGTGTCAGTCTGGTGTCAGCCTCGCCTCGTGATGGGGTCAGTCTGGTGTCAGTCTCGCCTAGTGATGGAGTCAGTCTAGTGTCAGCCTCACATCATGATGGGGTCAGTCTGGTGTCAGCCTTGCCTCGTGATGGTGTCAGTCTGATGTCAGCCTCGCCTCGTGATGGGGTCAGTCTGGTGTCAGCCTCGCCTCGTGATGGGGTCAGTCTGGTGTCAGCCTCGACTCGTGATGGGGTCAGTCTGGTGTCAGCCTCGCCTCGTGATGGGGTCAGTCTGTTGTCAGCCTCGCCTCGTGATGGGGTCAGTCTGGTGTCAGCCTCACATCATTATGGTGTAAGTCTGGTGTCAGCCTCGCCTCGTGATGGGGTCAGTCTGGTGTCAGTCTCACATCATGATGGTGTCAGTCTGGTATCAGCCTCGCCTCGTGATGGGGTCAGTCTGGTGTCAGCCTCGCCTCGTGATGGGGTCAGTCTGGTGTCACCCTTGCCTCGTGATGGGGTCAGTCTGGTGTCAGCCTCGCCTCGTGATGGGGTCAGTCTGGTCTCAGTCTCGCTTCGTGATGGGGTCAGTCTGGTGTCAGTCTTGCCTCGTGATGGTGTCAGTCTGGTGTCAGCCTCGCCTCGTGATGGGGTCAGTCTGGTGTCAGCCTCGCCTAGTGATAGGGTCAGTCTGGTGTCAACCTCACATCATGAAGGGGTCAGTCTGGTGTCAGCCTCACCTCGTGATGGGGTCAGTCTGGTGTCAGCCTCGCCTCGTGATGGGGTCAGTCTGGTGTCAGCCTCGCCTCGTGATGGGGTCAGTCTGGTGTCAGCCTCACATCATGATGGTGTCAGTCAGGTGTCAGCCTCGACTCGTGATGGGGTCAGTCTGGTGTCAGCCTCACATCATGATGGGGTCAGTCTGGTGTCAGTCTCGCCTCGTGATGGGGTCAGTCTGGTGTCAGCCTCGCCTCGTGATGGGGTCAGTCTGGTGTCACCCTTGCCTCGTGATGGGGTCAGTCTGGTGTCAGCCTCGCCTCGTGATGGGGTCAGTCTGGTCTCAGTCTCGCTTTGTGATGGGGTCAGTCTGGTGTCAGTCTCGCCTCGTGATGGTGTCAGTCTGGTGTCAGCCTCGCCTCGTGATGGGGTCAGTCTGGTGTCAGCCTCGCCTAGTGATAGGGTCAGTCTGGTGTCAGCCTCGCCTCGTGATGGTGTCAGTCTGGTGTCAGCCTCACCTCGTGATGGGGTCAGTCTGGTGTCAGCCTCGCCTCGTGATGGGGTCAGTCTGGTGTCAGCCTCGCCTCGTGATGGGGTCAGTCTGGTGTCAGCCTCACATCATGATGGTGTCAGTCAGGTGTCAGCCTCGACTCGTGATGGGGTCAGTCTGGTGTCAGCCTCACATCATGATGGGGTCAGTCTGGTGTCAGTCTCGCCTCGTGATGGGGTCAGTCTGGTGTCAGTCTCGCCTCGTGATGGGGTCAGTCTGGTGTCAGCCTCGCCCCGTGATGGGGTCAGTCTGGTGTCAGCCTCACATCATCATGGGGTCAGTCTGGTGTCAGTCTCGCCTCGTGATGGGGTCAGTCTGGTGTCAGTCTCGCCTCTTGATGGGGTCAGTCTGGTGTCAGTCTCGCCTCGTGATGGGGTCAGTCTGGTGTCAGCCTCGCCCCGTGATGGGGTCAGTCTGGTGTCAGCCTCGCCTCGTGATGGGGTCAGTCTCGTGTCAGTCTCGCCTCGTGATGGGGTCAGTCTGGTGTCATTCTAGCCTCGTGATGGGGTCAGTCTGGTGTCAGCCTCGCCTCGTGATGGGGTCTGTCTGGTGTCAGCCTCGCCTCGTGATGGGGTCAGTCTGGTGTCAGTCTCGCCTCGTGATGGGGTCAGTCTGGTGACAGTCTTGCCTCGTGATGGTGTCAGTCTGGCATCAGCCTCGCCTCGTGATGGGGTCAGTCTGGTGTCAGCCTCGCCCCGTGATGGGGTCAGTCTGGTGTAAGCCTCGCCTCGTGATGGGGTCAGTCTGGTGTCAGCCTCGCCTCGTGATGGGGTCAGTCTGGTGTCAGCCCCGCCTCGTGATGGGGTCAGTCTGGTGTCAGCCTCGCCTCGTGATGGGGTCAGTCTGGTGTCAGCCTCGCCTCGTGATGGTGTCAGTCTGGTGTCAGCCTCGCCTCGTGATGGGGTCAGTCTGGTGTCAGCTTCGCCTCGTGATGGGGTCAGTCTGGTGTCAGTCTCGCCTCGTGATGGTGTCAGTCTGGTGTCAGCTTCGCCTCATGATGGGGTCAGTCTGGTGTGAGTCTCGGCTCGTGATGGGGTCAGTCTGGTGTCAGCCTCGCCTTGTGATGGTGTCAGTCTGGTGTCAGACTCGCCTCGTGATGGGGTCAGTCCGGTGTCAGTCTCGCCTCGTGATGGGGTCAGTCTGGTGTCAGCCTCGCCTAGTGATGGGGTCAGTCTGGTGTCAGCCTCACATCATGATGGTGTCAGTCTGGTGTCAGCCTCGCCTCGTGATGGGGTCAGTCTGGTTTCAGCCTGGCCTCGTAATGGGGTCAGTCTGGTGTCAGCCTGGCCTCGTGATGGGGTCAGTCTGGTGTCAGCCTCAGATCGTGATGGTGTCAGTCTGGTGTCAGCCTCGCCTCGTGATGGGGTCAGTCTGGTGTCAGCCTGGCCTCGTGATGGGGTCAGTCTGGTGTCAGCCTCACATCATGATTTGATCAGTCTGGTGTCAGTCTCGCCTCGTGATGGTGTCAGTCTGGTGTCAGCCTCGCATCGTGATGGGGTCAGTCTGGTGTCAGCCTCGCCTCGTGATGGTGTCAGTCTGGTGTCAGCCTCGCCTCGTGATGGGGTCTGTCTGGTGTCAGCCTCGCCTAGTGATGGGGTCAGTCTGGTGTCAGCCTCACATCATGATGGGGTCAGTCTGGTGACAGTCTTGCCTCGTGATGGTGTCAGTCTGGCATCAGCCTCGCATCGTGATGGGGTCAGTCTGGTGTCAGCCTCGCCCCGTGATGGGGTCAGTCTGGTGTAAGCCTCGCCTCGTGATGGGGTCAGTCTGGTGTCAGCCTCGCCTCATGATGGGGTCAGTCTGGTGTCAGCCCCGCCTCGTGATGGGGTCAGTCTGGTGTCAGCCTCGCCTCGTGATGGGGTCAGTCTGGTGTCAGCTTCGCCTCGTGATGGGGTCAGTCTGGTGTCAGTCTCGCCTCGTGATGGGGTCAGTCTGGTGGCAGCCTCTCCTCGTGATGGGGTCAGTCTGGTGTCAGTCTCGCCTCTTGGTCGGGTCAGTCAGGTGTCAGTCTCGCCTCGTGATGGTGTCAGTCTGGTGTCAGCCTCGCCTCGTGATGGTGTCACTCTGGTGTCAGCCTCGCTAGTGATGGGGTCAGTCTGGTGTCAGCCTCGCTATTGATGGGGTCAGTCTGGTGTCAGCCTCGCCTCGTGATGGGGTCAGTCTGGTGTCAGTCTCGCCTCGTGATGGGGTCAGTTTGGTGTCTGCTTCGCCTCGTGATGGGGTCAGTCTGGTGTCAGTCTCGCCTCGTGATGGTGTCAGTCTGGTGTCAGCCTCGCCTCGTGATGGGGACAGTCTGGTGTCAGTCTCACCTCGTGATGGTGTCAGTCTGGTGTCAGCTTCGGCTCGTGATGGGGTCAGTCTGGTGTCAGTCTCGCCTCGTGATGGGGTCAGTCTGGTGTCAGCCTCGCCTCGTGATGGGGTCAGTCTGGTGTCAGTCTCGCCTCGTGATGGGGTCAGTCTGGTGTCAGCCTCGCCTCGTGATGGGGTCAGTCTGGTGTCAGTCTCGCCTCGTGATGGGGTCAGTCTGGTGTCAGCTTCGCCTCGTGATGGGGTCAGTCTGGTGTCAGTCTCGCCTCGTGATGGGGTCAGTCTGGTGTCAGCCTCGCCTCGTGATGGTGTCAGTCTGGTGTCAGCCTCGCCTCGTGATGGGGACAGTCTGGTGTCAGTCTCGCCTCGTGATGGTGTCAGTCTGGTGTCAGCTTCGCCTCGTGATGGGGTCAGTCTGGTGTCAGTCTCGCCTCGTGATGGGGTCAGTCTGGTGTCAGCCTCGCCTCGTGATGGGGTCAGTCTGGTGTCAGTCTCGCCTCGTGATGGGGTCAGTCTGGTGTCAGCCTCGCCCCGTGATGGGGTCAGTCTGGTGTCAGCCTCGCCTCGTGATGGGGTCAGTCTGGTGTCAGCTTCGCCTCGTGATGGGGTCAGTCTGGTGTCAGTCTCGCCTCGTGATGGAGTCAGTTTGGGATCAGCCTCGCCTGGTGATGGGGTCAGTCTGGTGTCAGCCTCGCCTAGTGATGGGGTCAGTCTGGTGTCAGTCTCGCCTCGTGATGGAGTCAGTCTGGGCTCAGCCTCGCCTCGTGATGGGGTCAGTCTGGTGTCAGTCTCGCCTCGTGATGGGGTCAGTCTGGGGTCAGCCTCGCCTCGTGATGGGGTCAGTCTGGTGTCAGCCTCGCCTCGTGATGGGGTCAGTCTGGTGTCAGTCTCGCCTCGTGATTGATGGGGTCAGTCTGGTGTCAGCCTCGCCTCGTGATGGGGTCAGTCTGGTGTCAGCCTCGCCTCGTGATCGTGTCAGTCTGGTGTCAGCCTCGCTAGTGATGGGGTCAGTCTGGTGTCAGCCTCGCCTCGTGATGGGGTCAGTCTGGTGTCAGCCTCGCCTCGTGATGGGGTCAGTCTGGTGTCAGTCTCGCCTCGTGATGGGGTCAGTCTGGTGTCAGCTTCGCCTCGTGAGGGGGTCAGTCTGGTGTCAGTCTCGCATCGTGATGGGGTCAGTCTGGTGTAAGCCTCGCCTCGTGATGGTGTCAGTCTTGTGTCAGCCTCGCTAGTGATGGGGTCAGCCTGGTGTCAGCCTCGCCTCGTGATGGGGTCAGTCTGGTGTCAGTCTCGCCTCGTGATTTGGTCAGTCTGGTGTCAGCCTTGCCTCGTGATGGGGTCAGTCTGGTGTCAGTCTCGCCTCGTGATGGGGTCAGTCTGGTGTCAGCTTCGCCTCGTGATGGGGTCAGTCTGGTGTCAGTCTCGCCTCGTGATGGTGTCAGTCTGGTGTCAGCCTCGCCTCGTGATGGGGTCAGTCTGGTCTCAGTCTCGCTTCGTGATGGGGTCAGTCTGGTGTCAGTCTCGCCTCGTGATGCTGTCAGTCTGGTGTCAGCCTCGCCTCGTGATGGGGTCAGTCTGGTGTCAGCCTCGCCTCGTGATGGGGTCAGTCTGGTGTCAGCCTCACATCATGATGGTGTCAGTCAGGTGTCAGCCTTGACTCGTGATGGGGTCAGTCTGGTGTCAGCCTCACATCATGATGGGGTCAGTCTGGTGTCAGTCTCGCCTCGTGATGGGGTCAGTCTGGTGTCAGTCTCGACTCGTGATGGGGTCAGTCTGGTGTCAGCCTCGCCCCGTGATGGGGTCAGTCTGGCATCAGCCTCACATCATCATGGGGTCAGTCTGGTGTCAGTCTCGCCTCGTGATGGGGTCAGTCTGGTGTCAGCCTCGCCCCGTGATGGGGTCAGTCTGGTGTCAGCCTCGCCTCGTGATGGGGTCAGTCTGGTGTCAGTCTCGCTTCGTGATGGGGTCAGTCTGGTGTCAGCCTCGCCTCGTGATGGGGTCAGTCTGGTGTCAGCCTCGCCTCGTGATGGTGTCAGTCTGGTGTCAGCCTCGCCTCGTGATGGGGTCAGTCTGGTGTCAGTTCGCCTCGTGATAGGGTCAGTCTGGTGTCAGTCTCGCCTCGTGATGGTGTCAGTCTGGTGTCAGCTTCGCCTCATGATGGGGTCAGTCTGGTGTCAGCCTGGCCTCGTGATGGGGTCAGTCTGGTGTCAGCCTCAGATCGTGATGGTGTCAGTCTGGTGTCAGCCTCGCCTCGTGATGGGGTCAGTCTGGTGTCAGCCTGGCCTCGTGATGGGGTCAGTCTGGTGTCAGCCTCACATCATGATGGAATCAGTCTGGTGTCAGTCTCGCCTCGTGATGGTGTCAGTCTGGTGTCAGCCTCGCCTCGTGATGGGGACAGTCTGGTGTCAGTCTCACCTCTTGATGGTGTCAGTCTGGTGTCAGCCTCGCCTCATGATGGGGTCAGTCTGGTGTCAGCCTCACATCATGAAGGGGTCAGTCTGGTGTCAGTCTTGCCTCGTGATGGGGTCAGTCTGGTGTCAGTCTCGCCTCGTGATGGGGTCAGTCTGGTGTCAGCCTCGCCTCGTGATCGTGTCAGTCTGGTGTCAGCCTCGCTAGTGATGGGGTCACTCTGGTGTCAGCCTCACATCATGATGGTGTCAGTCTGGTGTCAGCCTCGCCTCTTGATGGTGTCAGTCTGGTGTCAGCCTCGCCTCATGATGGGGTCAGTCTGGTGTCAGCCTTACATCATGAAGGGGTCAGTCTGATGTCAGTCTTGCCTCGTGATGGGGTCAGTCTGGTGTCAGCCTCGCCTCGTGATGGGGTCAGTCTGGTGTCAGCCTCGCCTCGTGATCGTGTCAGTCTGGTGTCAGCCTCGCTAGTGATGGGGTCAGTCTGGTGTCAGCCTCGCCTCTTGATGGTGTCAGTCTGGTGTCAGCCTCGCCTCATGATGGGGTCAGTCTGGTGTCAGCTTCGCCTCGTGATGGGGTCAGTATGGTGTCAGTCTCGCCTCGTGATGGGGTCAGTCTGGTGTCAGCCTCGCCTCGTGATGGTGTCAGTCTGGTGTCAGCCTCGCTAGTGATGGGGTCAGCCTGGTGTCAGCCTCGCCTCGTGATGGGGTCAGTCTGGTGTCAGTCTCGCCTCGTGATTTGGTCAGTCTGGTGTCAGCCTTGCCTCGTGATGGGGTCAGTCTGGTGTCAGTCTCGCCTCGTGATGGGGTCAGTCTGGTGTCAGCTTCGCCTCGTGATGGGGTCAGTCTGGTGTCAGTCTCGCCTCGTGATGGTGTCAGTCTGGGGTCAGCCTCGCCTCGTGATGGGGTCAGTCTGGTCTCAGTCTCGCTTCGTGATGGGGTCAGTCTGGTGTCAGTCTCGCCTCGTGATGCTGTCAGTCTGGTGTCAGCCTCGCCTCGTGATGGGGTCAGTCTGGTGTCAGCCTCGCCTCGTGATGGGGTCAGTCTGGTGTCAGCCTCGCCTCGTGATGGGGTCAGTCTGGTGTCAGCCTCGCCTCGTGATGGGGTCAGTCTGGTGTCAGCCTCACATCATGATGGTGTCAGTCAGGTGTCAGCCTTGACTCGTGATGGGGTCAGTCTGGTGTCAGCCTCACATCATGATGGGGTCAGTCTGGTGTCAGTCTCGCCTCGTGATGGGGTCAGTCTGGTGTCAGTCTCGCCTCGTGATGGGGTCAGTCTGGTGTCAGCCTCGCCCCGTGATGGGGTCAGTCTGGTGTCAGCCTCACATCATCATGGGGTCAGTCTGGTGTCAGTCTCGCCTCGTGATGGGGTCAGTCTGGTGTCAGCCTCGCCCCGTGATGGGGTCAGTCTGGTGTCAGCCTCGCCTCGTGATGGGGTCAGTCTGGTGTCAGTCTCGCCTCGTGATGGGGTCAGTCTGGTGTCAGCCTCGCCTCGTGATGGGGTCAGTCTGGTGTCAGCCTCGCCTCGTGATGGTGTCAGTCTGGTGTCAGCCTCGCCTCGTGATGGGGTCAGTCTGGTGTCAGCTTCGCCTCGTGATGGGGTCAGTCTGGTGTCAGTCTCGCCTCGTGATGGTGTCAGTCTGGTGTCAGCTTCGCCTCATGATGGGGTCAGTCTGGTGTCAGCCTCGCCTTGGGATGGTGTCAGTCTGGTGTCAGACTCGCCTCGTGATGGGGTCAGTCCGGTGTCAGTCTCGCCTCGTGATGGGGTCAGTCTGGTGTCAGCCTCGCCTAGTGATGGGGTCAGTCTGGTGTCAGCCTCACATCATGATGGTGTCAGTCTGGTGTCAGCCTCGCCTCGTGATGGGGTCAGTCTGGTGTCAGCCTGGCCTCGTAATGCGGTCAGTCTGGTGTCAGCCTGGCCTCGTGATG
Organism: Staurois parvus; assembly: GCF_062004578.1. NCBI lineage: Eukaryota > Metazoa > Chordata > Amphibia > Anura > Ranidae > Staurois > Staurois parvus. The sequence continues at coordinate 168,769 of NW_028321153.1, forward strand.
GGGTCAGTCTGGTGTCAGCCTCAGATCGTGATGGTGTCAGTCTGGTGTCAGCCTCGCCTCGTGATGGGGTCAGTCTGGTGTCAGCCTGGCCTCGTGATGGGGTCAGTCTGGTGTCAGCCTCACATCATGATGGGATCAGTCTGGTGTCAGTCTCGCCTCGTGATGGTGTCAGTCTGGTGTCAGCCTCGCATCGTGATGGGGTCAGTCTGGTGTCAGCCTCGCCTCGTGATGGGGTCTGTCTGGTGTCAGCCTCGCCTCGTGATGGGGTCAGTCTGGTGTCAGTCTCGCCTCATGATGGGGTCAGTCTGGTGTCAGTCTCGCCTCGTGATGGTGTCAGTCTGGTGTCAGCCTCGCCTCGTGATGGGGACAGTCTGGTGTCAGTCTCACCTCGTGATGGTGTCAGTCTGGTGTCAGCTTCGCCTCGTGATGGGGAAAGTCTGGTGTCAGTCTCACCTCGTGATGGTGTCAGTCTGGTGTCAGCTTCGCCTCGTGATGGGGTCAGTCTGGTGTCAGTCTCGCCTCGTGATGGGGTCAGTCTGGTGTCAGCTTCGCCTCGTGATGGGGTCAGTCTGGTGTCAGTCTCGCCTCGTGATGGGGTCAGTCTGGTGTCAGCCTCACATCATGATGGGGTCAGTCTGGTGTCAGTCTCGCCTCGTGATGGTGTCAGTCTGGTGTCAGCCTCGCCTCGTGATCGGGTCAGTCATGTGTCAGCCTCGCCCCGTGATGGGGTCAGTCTGGTGCAAGCCTCGCCTCGTGATGGGGTCAGTCTGGTGTCAGCCTCGCCTCGTGATGGGGTCAGTCTGGTGTCAGCCCCGCCTCATGATGGGGTCAGTCTGGTGTCAGCCTCGCCTCGTGATGGGGTCAGTCTGGTGTCAGCCTCGCCTCATGATGGTGTCAGTCTGGTGTCAGCCTCGCCACGTGATGGGGTCAGTCTGGTGTCAGCTTCGCCTCGTGATGGTGTCAGTCTGGTGTCAGCCTCGCATCGTGATGGGGTCAGTCTGGTGTCAGCCTCGCCTCGTGATGGGGTCTGTCTGGTGTCAGCCTCGCCTCGTGATGGGGTCAGTCTGGTGTCAGTCTCGCCTCATGATGGGGTCAGTCTGGTGTCAGTCTCGCCTCGTGATGGTGTCAGTCTGGTGTCAGCCTCGCCTCGTGATGGGGACAGTCTGGTGTCAGTCTCACCTCGTGATGGTGTCAGTCTGGTGTCAGCTTCGCCTCGTGATGGGGAAAGTCTGGTGTCAGTCTCACCTCGTGATGGTGTCAGTCTGGTGTCAGCTTCGCCTCGTGATGGGGTCAGTCTGGTGTCAGTCTCGCCTCGTGATGGGGTCAGTCTGGTGTCAGCTTCGCCTCGTGATGGGGTCAGTCTGGTGTCAGTCTCGCCTCGTGATGGGGTCAGTCTGGTGTCAGCCTCACATCATGATGGGGTCAGTCTGGTGTCAGTCTCGCCTCGTGATGGTGTCAGTCTGGTGTCAGCCTCGCCTCGTGATCGGGTCAGTCATGTGTCAGCCTCGCCCCGTGATGGGGTCAGTCTGGTGCAAGCCTCGCCTCGTGATGGGGTCAGTCTGGTGTCAGCCTCGCCTCGTGATGGGGTCAGTCTGGTGTCAGCCCCGCCTCATGATGGGGTCAGTCTGGTGTCAGCCTCGCCTCGTGATGGGGTCAGTCTGGTGTCAGCCTCGCCTCATGATGGTGTCAGTCTGGTGTCAGCCTCGCCACGTGATGGGGTCAGTCTGGTGTCAGCTTCGCTTCGTGATGGGGTCAGTCTGGTGTCAGTCTCGCCTCGTGATGGTGTCAGTCTGGTGTCAGCTTCGCCTCATGATGGGGTCAGTCTGGTGTCAGTCTTAGCTCGTGATGGGGACAGTCTGGTGTCAGCCTCGCCTCGTGATGGGGACAGTCTGGTGTCAGTCTCACCTCGTGATGGTGTCAGTCTGGTGTCAGCTTCGCCTCGTGATGGGGTCAGTCTGGTGTCAGTCTCGCCTCGTGATGGTGTCAGTCTGGTGTCAGCCGCGCCTCGTGATGGGGAAAGTCTGGTGTCAGTTTCACCTCGTGATGGTGTCAGTCTGGTGTCAGCTTCGCCTCGTGATGGGGTCAGTCTGGTGTCAGTCTCGCCTCGTGATGGGGTCAGTCTGGTGGCAGCCTCGCCTCGTGATGGGGTCAGTCTGGTGTCAGCCTCGCCTCGTGATGGTGTCAGTCTGGTGTCAGCCTCGCTTTTGATGGGGTCAGCCTGGTGTCAGCCTCGCCTCGTGATGGGGTCAGTCTGGTGTCAGTCTCGCCTCGTGATTTGGTCAGTCTGGTGTCAGCCTCGCCTCGTGATGGGGTCAGTCTGGTGTCAGCTTCGCCTCGTGATGGGGTCAGTCTGGTGTCAGTCTCGCCTCGTGATGGGATCAGTCTGGTGTCAGCCTCACATCATGTTGGGGTCAGTCTGGTGTCAGTCTCGCCTCGTGATGGTGTCAGTCTGGTGTCAGCCTCGCCTCGTGATCGGGTCAGTCATGTGTCAGCCTCGCCCCGTGATGGGGTCAGTCTGGTGTAAGCCTCGCCTCGTGATGGTGTCAGTCTGGTGTCAGCCTCGCCACGTGATGGGGTCAGTCTGGTGTCAGCCTCGCCTCGTGATGGTGTCAGTCTGGTGTCAGCCTCGCCACGTGATGGGGTCAGTCTGGTGTCAGCTTCGCTTCGTGATGGGGTCAGTCTGGTGTCAGTCTCGCCTCGTGATGGTGTCAGTCTGGTGTCAGCTTCGCCTCATGATGGGGTCAGTCTGGTTTCAGTCTTAGCTCGTGATGGGGTCAGTCTGGTGTCAGCCTCGCCTTGTGATGGTGTCAGTCTGGTGTCAGACTCACCTCGTGATGGGGTCAGTCCGGTTTCAGTCTCGCCTCGTGATGGGGTCAGTCTGGTGTCAGCCTCGCCTAGTGATGGGGTCAGTCTGGTGTCAGCCTCAAATCATGATGGTGTCAGTCTGGTGTCAGCCTCGCCTCGTGATGGGGTCAGTCTGGTGTCAGCCTGGCCTCGTAATGGGGTCAGTCTGGTGTCAGCCTGGCCTCGTGATGGGGTCAGTCTGGTGTCAGCCTCAGATCGTGATGGTGTCAGTCTGGTGTCAGCCTCGCCTCGTGATGGGGTCAGTCTGGTGTCAGCCTGGCCTCGTGATGGGGTCAGTCTGGTGTCAGCCTCACATCATGATGGGATAAGTCTGGTGTCAGTCTCGCCTCGTGATGGGGTCAGTCTAGTGTCAGCCTCGCCTCGTGATGGGGTCAGTCTGGTGTCAGTCTCGCCTCGTGATGGGGTCAGTCTGGTGTCAGCTTCGCCTCGTGATGGGGTCAGTCTGGTGTCAGTCTCGCCTCGTGATGGGGTCAGTCTGGTGTCAGCCTCGCCTCGTGATGGTGTCACTCTGGTGTCAGCCTCGCCTCGTGATGGGGTCAGTCTGGTGTCAGTCTCGCCTCGTGATTTGGTCAGTCTGGTGTCAGCCTCACATCATGATGGTGTCAGTCTGGTGTCAGCCTCGCCTCTTGATGGTGTCAGTCTGGTGTCAGCCTCGCCTCATGATGGGGTCAGTCTGGTGTCAGCCTCACATCATGAAGGGGTCAGTCTGGTGTCAGTCTTGCCTCGTGATGGGGTCAGTCTGGTGTCAGCCTCGCCTCGTGATGGGGTCAGTCTGGTGTCAGCCTCGCCTCGTGATCGTGTCAGTCTGGTGTCAGCCTCGCTAGTGATGGGGTCAGTCTGGTGTCAGCCTCGCCTCGTGATGGGGTCAGTCTGGTGTCAGTCTGGCCTCGTGATGGGGTCAGTCTGGTGTCAGCTTCGCCTCGTGATGGTGTCAGTCTGGTGTCAGTCTCGCCTCGTGATGGGGTCAGTCTGGTGTCAGCCTCGCCTCGTGATGGTGTCAGTATGGTATCAGCCTCACATCATGATGGTGTCAGTCTGGTGTCAGCCTCGCCTCGTGATGGGGTCAGTCTGATGTCAGCCTTGCCACCTGATGGGGTCAGTCTGGTGTCAGCCTCGCCTCGTGATGGTGTCAGTCTGGTGTCAGCCTCGCCTAGTGATAGGGTCAGTCCGGTGTCAGTCTCGCCTCGTGATGGGGTCAGTCTGGTGTCAGCCTTGCCTCGTGATGGTGTCAGTCTGGTGTCAGCCTCGCCTCATGATGGGGTCAGTCTGGTGTCAGCCTCACATCGTGATGGTGTCAGTCTGGTGTCAGCCTCACCTCGTGATGGGGTCAGTCTAGTATCAGCCTGGCCTCGTGATGGGGTCACTCTAGTGTCAGCCTCGCCTCGTGATGGGGTCAGTCTGGTGTCAGCCTCGCCTCGTGATGGGGTCAGTCTGGTGTCAGCCTCGCCTCGTGATGGGGTCAGTCCGGTGTCAGTCTCGCCTCGTGATGGGGTCAGTCTGGTGTCAGCCTCACATCGTGATGGTGTCAGTCCGGTGTCAGCCTCGCCTCGTGATGGTGTCAGTCCGGTGTCAGCCTCGCCTCGTGATGGTGTCAGTCCGGTGTCAGCCTCGCCTCGTGATGGGGACAGTCTGGTGTCAGCCTCGCCCCGTGATTGGGTCAGTCTGGTGTCAGCCTCGCCTCGTGATGGGGTCAGTCTGGTGTCAGCCTCGCCTCGTGATGGGGTCAGTCTGGTGTCAGCCTCGCTAGTGATGGGGTCAGTCTGGTGTCAGTCTCGCCTCATGATGGGGTCAGTCTGGTGTCAGTCTCGCCTCGTGATGGTGTCAGTCTGGTGTCAGCCTCGCCTCGTGATGGCGTCAGTCTGGTGTCAGCCTCGCCTAGTGATGGGGTCAGTCTGGTGTCAGCCTCGCCTCGTGATGGGGTCAGTCTGGTGTTAGCCTCGCCTCGTGATGGGGTCAGACTGGTGTCAGCCTCACATCATGATGGGGTCAGTCTGGTGTCAGCCTCGCCTCGTGATGGGGTCAGTCTGGTGTCAGCCTCGCCTCGTGATGGTGTCAGTCTGGTGTCAGCCTCGCCTCGTGATGGTGTCAGTCTTGTGTCAGCCTCACCTCGTGATGGGATCTGTCTGGTGTCAGCCTCACATCATGATGGTGTCAGTCTGGTGTCAGCCTCGCCTCGTGATGGTGTCAGTCTGGTGTCAGCCTCGCCACGTGATGGGGTCAGTCTGGTGTCAGCTTCGCCTCGTGATGGGGTCAGTCTGGTGTCAGCCTCGCCTCGTGATGGTGTCAGTCTGGTGTCAGCCTCGCCTCGTGATGGTGTCAGTCTTGTGTCAGCCTCACCTCGTGATGGGATCTGTCTGGTGTCAGCCTCACATCATGATGGTGTCAGTCTGGTGTCAGCCTCGCCTCGTGATGGGGTCAGTCTGGTGTCAGCCTCGCCTCGTGATGGGGTCAGTCTGGTGTCAGCCTTGCCTCGTGATGGGGTCAGTCTGGTGTCAGCCTCGCCTAGTGATGGGGTCAGTCTGGTGTCAGCCTCGCCTCGTGATGGTGTCAGTCTGGTGTCAGCCTCGCCACGTGATGGGGTCAGTCTGGTGTCAGCTTCGCCTCGTGATGGGGTCAGTCTGGTGTCAGTCTCGCCTCGTGATGGTGTCAGTCTGGTGTCAGCTTCGCCTCATGATGGGGTCAGTCTGGTGTCAGTCTTAGCTCGTGATGGGGTCAGTCTGGTGTCAGCCTCGCCTTGTGATGGTGTCAGTCTGGTGTCAGACTCGCCTCGTGATGGGTTCAGTCCGGTGTCTGTCTCGCTCGTGATGGGGTCAGTCTGGTGTCAGCCTCGCCTAGTGATGGGGTCAGTCTGGTGTCAGCCTCGCTTCGTGATGGGGTCAGTCTGGTGTCAGCCTTGCCTCGTGATGGGGTCAGTCTGGTGTCAGCCTCGCCTAGTGATGGGGTCAGTCTGGTGTCAGCCTCGCCTCGTGATGGTGTCAGTCTGGTGTCAGCCTCGCCACGTGATGGGGTCAGTCTGGTGTCAACTTCGCCTCGTGATGGGGTCAGTCTGGTGTCAGTCTCGCCTCGTGATGGTGTCAGTCTGGTGTCAGCTTCGCCTCATGATGGGGTCAGTCTGGTGTCAGTCTTAGCTCGTGATGGGGTCAGTCTGGTGTCAGCCTCGCCTTGTGATGGTGTCAGTCCGGTGTCAGCCTCGCCTCGTGATGGTGTCAGTCCGGTGTCAGCCTCGCCTCGTGATGGGGACAGTCTGGTGTCAGCCTCGCCCCGTGATTGGGTCAGTCTGGTGTCAGCCTCGCCTCGTGATGGGGTCAGTCTGGTGTCAGCCTCGCCTCGTGATGGGGTCAGTCTGGTGTCAGCCTCGCTAGTGATGGGGTCAGTCTGGTGTCAGTCTCGCCTCATGATGGGGTCAGTCTGGTGTCAGTCTCGCCTCGTGATGGTGTCAGTCTGGTGTCAGCCTCGCCTCGTGATGGCGTCAGTCTGGTGTCAGCCTCGCCTAGTGATGGGGTCAGTCTGGTGTCAGCCTCGCCTCGTGATGGGGTCAGTCTGGTGTTAGCCTCGCCTCGTGATGGGGTCAGACTGGTGTCAGCCTCACATCATGATGGGGTCAGTCTGGTGTCAGCCTCGCCTCGTGATGGGGTCAGTCTGGTGTCAGCCTCGCCTCGTGATGGTGTCAGTCTGGTGTCAGCCTCGCCTCGTGATGGTGTCAGTCTTGTGTCAGCCTCACCTCGTGATGGGATCTGTCTGGTGTCAGCCTCACATCATGATGGTGTCAGTCTGGTGTCAGCCTCGCCTCGTGATGGTGTCAGTCTGGTGTCAGCCTCGCCACGTGATGGGGTCAGTCTGGTGTCAGCTTCGCCTCGTGATGGGGTCAGTCTGGTGTCAGCCTCGCCTCGTGATGGTGTCAGTCTGGTGTCAGCCTCGCCTCGTGATGGTGTCAGTCTTGTGTCAGCCTCACCTCGTGATGGGATCTGTCTGGTGTCAGCCTCACATCATGATGGTGTCAGTCTGGTGTCAGCCTCGCCTCGTGATGGGGTCAGTCTGGTGTCAGCCTCGCCTCGTGATGGGGTCAGTCTGGTGTCAGCCTTGCCTCGTGATGGGGTCAGTCTGGTGTCAGCCTCGCCTAGTGATGGGGTCAGTCTGGTGTCAGCCTCGCCTCGTGATGGTGTCAGTCTGGTGTCAGCCTCGCCACGTGATGGGGTCAGTCTGGTGTCAGCTTCGCCTCGTGATGGTGTCAGTCCGGTGTCAGTCTCGCCTCGTGATGGTGTCAGTCCGGTGTCAGCCTCGCCTCGTGATGGTGTCAGTCCGGTGTCAGCCTAGCCTCGTGATGGGGTCAGTCTGGTGTCAGCCTCGCCTCGTGATGGGGTCAGTCTTGTGTCAGTCTCACATCATGACGGTGTCAGTCTGGTGTCAGATTTGCCTCGTGATGGGGTCAGTCTGGTGTCAGACTCGCCTCGTGATGGGGTCAGTCTGGTGTCAGCCTCGCCTCGTGATGAGGTCAGTCTGGTGTCAGCCTCGCCTCGTGATGGGGTCAGTCTGGTGTCAGACTCGCCTCGTGATGGGGTCAGTCTGGTGTCAGCCTCGCCTCGTGATGGGGTCAGTCTGGTGTCAGCCTCGCCTCGTGATGGTGTCAGTCTGGTGTCAGCCTCGCCTAGTGATAGGGTCAGTCTGGTGTCACCCTCGCCTCGTGATGGGGTCAGTCTGGTGTCAGCCTCACATCATGATGGTGTCAGTCTGGTGTCAGCCTCGCCTCGTGATGGTGTCAGTCTGGTGTCAGTCTCGCCTAGTGATGGTGTCAGTCTAGTGCCAGCCTCGCCTCGTGATGGGGTCAGTCTGGTGTCAGCCTCGCCTCGTGATGGTGTCAGTCTGGTGTCAGTCTCGCCTCGTGATGGGGTCAGTCTGGTGTCAGCCTCACATCATTATGGTGTCAGTTTGGTGTCAGCCTTGCCTCGTGATGGGGTCAGTCTGGTGTCAGCCTCGCCTCGTGATGGGGTCAGTTTGGTGTCAGCCTCGCCTCGTGATGGGGTCAGTCTGGTGTCAGCCTTGCCTCGTGATGGGGTCAGTCTGGTGTCAGTCTCGCCTCATGATGGGGTCAGTCTGGTGTCAGCCTCACATCATGATGGTGTCAGTCTGGTGTCAGCCTCGCCTCGTGATGGTGTCAGTCTGGTGTCAGCCTCACCTCGTGATGGTGTCCGTCTGGTGTCAGTCTCGCCTCATGATGGGGTCAGTCTGGTGTCAGCCTCACATCATGATGGTGTCAGTCTGGTGTCAGCCTCGCCTCGTGATGGTGTCAGTCTGGTGTCAGCCTCACCTCGTGATGGTGTCCGTCTGGTGTCAGCCTCGCCTCGTGATGGGGTCAGTCTGGTGTCAGCCTCGCCTAGTGATGGGGTCAGTCTGGTGTCAGTCTCGCCTCGTGATGGGGTCAGTCTGGTGTCAGTCTCGCCTCGTGATGGGGTCAGTCTGGTGTCAGTCTCGCCTCGTGATGGGGTCAGTCTGGTGTCAGCCTCACATTATGATGGTGTCAGTCTGGTGTCAGCCTCGCCTCGTGATGGTGTCAGTCTGGCGTCAGCCTCGCCTCGTGATGGGGTCAGTCTGGTGTCAGCCTCGCCTAGTGATGGGGTCAGTCTGGTGTCAGCCTCACATCATGATGGGGTCAGTCTGGTGTCAGCCACGTCTCGTGATGGTGTCAGTCTGGTGTCAGCCTCGCCTCATGATGGGGTCAGTCTGGTGTCAGCCTCACATCATGATGGTGTCAGTCTGGTGTCAGCCTCGCCTCGTGATGGGGTCAGTCTGGTGTCAGCTTCGCCTAGTGATGGGGTCAGTCTGGTGTCAGCCTCACATCATGATGGGGTCAGTCTGGTGTCAGCCTCGCCTCGTTATGTGGTCAGTCTGGTGTCAGCCTCGCCTCGAGATGGGGTCAGTCTGGTGTCAGCCTCGCCTCGTGATGGGGTCAGTCTGGTGTCAGCCTCGCCTCGTGATGGGGTCAGTCTGGTGTCAGCCTCACATCATGATGGTGTCAGTCTGGTGTCAGCCTCGCCTCGTGGTGGGGTCAGTCTGGTGTCAGCCTCGCCTCGTGATGGGGTCAGTCTGGTGTCAGCCTCGCCTCGTGATGGTGTCAGTCTGGTGTCAGCCTCGCCTAGTGATAGGGTCAGTCTGGTGTCACCCTCGCCTCGTGATGGGGTCAGTCTGGTGTCAGCCTCACATCATGATGGTGTCAGTCTGGTGTCAGCCTCGCCTCGTGATGGGGTCAGTCTGGTGTCAGTCTCGCCTAGTGATGGTGTCAGTCTAGTGCCAGCCTCACATCATGATGGGGTCAGTCTGGTGTCAGCCTTGCCTCGTGATGGTGTTAGTCTGATGTCAGCCTCGCCTCGTGATGGGGTCAGTCTGGTGTCAGCCTCGCCTCGTGATGGGGTCAGTCTGGTGTCAGCCTCGACTCGTGATGGGGTCAGTCTGGTGTCAGCCTCGCCTCGTGATGGGGTCAGGATGTTGTCAGCCTCGCCTCGTGATGGGGTCAGTCTGGTGTCAATCTCGCCTCGTGATGGGATCAGTCTGGTGTCAGCCTCACATCATGATGGTGACAGTCTGGTGTCAGCCTCGCCTCGTGATGGTGTCAGTCTGGTGTCAGCCTCGCCTCGTGATGGGGTCAGTCTGGTGTCAGACTCGCCTCGTGATGGGGTCAGTCTGGTGTCAGCCTCGCCTCGTGATGGGGTCAGTCTGGTGTCAGCCTCGCCTCGTGATGGTGTCAGTCTGGTGTCAGTCTCGCCTCGTGATGGGGTCAGTCTGGTGTCAGCCTCACATCATTATGGTGTCAGTTTGGTGTCAGCCTCGCCTCGTGATGGGGTCAGTCTGGTGTCAGTCTCACATCATGATGGTGTCAGTCTGGTATCAGCCTCGCCTCGTGATGGGGTCAGTCTGGTGTCAGCATCACATCGTGATGGTGTCAGTCAGGTGTCAGCCTCGCCTCGCGATGGGGTCAGTCTGGCGTCAGCCTTGCCTCGTGATGGTGTCAGTCTGGTGTCAGCCTCGCCTCATGATGGTGTCAGTCTGGTGTCAGCCTCGCCTCGTGATGAGGTCAGTCTGGTGTCAGTCTCGCCTCGTGATGGGGTCAGTCTGGTGTCAGCCTCACATCATGATGGTGTCAGTCTGGTGTCAGCCTCGCCTCGTGATGGGTCAGTCTGGTGTCAGCCTCGCCTCGTGATGGTGTCCGTCTGGTTTCAGTCTCGCCTCGTGATGGTGTCCGTCTGGTGTCAGCCCCGCCTCGTGATTAGGTCAGTCTGGTGTCAGCCTCACATCATGATGGTGTCAGTCTGGTGTCAGCCTCGCCTCTTGATGGGGTCAGTCTGGTGTCAGCCTCACATCATGATGGTGTCAGTCTGGTGTCAGCCTCGCCTCATGATGGGGTCAGTCTGGTGTCAGCCTCGCCTCGTGATGGGGTCAGTCTGGTGTCAGCCTCACATCATGATGGTGTCAGTCTGGTGTCAGCCTCGCCTCGTGATGGTGTCAGTCTGGTGTCAGCCTCGCCTCATGATGGGGTCAGTCTGGTGTCAGCCTCGCCTAGTGATGGGGTCAGTCTGGTGTCAACCTCACATCATGAAGGGGTCAGTCTGGTGTCAGCCTCGCCTAGTGATGGGGGCAGTCTGGTGTCAGCATCGCCTCGTGATGGTGTCAGTCTGGTGTCAGCTTCGCCTCGTGATGATGTCAGTCTGGTGTCAGCCTCACCTCGTGATGGGGTCAGTCTGGTGTCAGCCTCGCCTCGTGATGGGGTCAGTCTGGTGTCAGCCTCGCCTCGTGATGGGGTCAGTCTGGTGTCAGCCTCACATCATGATGGTGTCAGTCAGGTGTCAGCCTCGCCTCGTGATGGGGTCAGTCTGGTGTCAGCCTCACATCATGATGGTGTCAGTCTGGTGTCAGCCTCGCCTCGTGATGGTGTCAGTCTGGTGTCAGCCTCACCTCGTGATGGTGTCCGTCTGGTGTCAGCCTCGCCTCGTGATGGGGTCAGTCTGGTGTCAGCCTCGCCTAGTGATGGGGTCAGTCTGGTGTCAGTCTCGCCTCGTGATGGGGTCAGTCTGGTGTCAGTCTCGCCTCGTGATGGGGTCAGTCTGGTGTCAGTCTCGCCTCGTGATGGGGTCAGTCTGGTGTCAGCCTCACATTATGATGGTGTCAGTCTGGTGTCAGCCTCGCCTCGTGATGGTGTCAGTCTGGCGTCAGACTCGCCTCGTGATGGGGTCAGTCTGGTGTCAGCCTCGCCTAGTGATGGGGTCAGTCTGGTGTCAGCCTCACATCATGATGGGGTCAGTCTGGTGTCAGCCACGTCTCGTGATGGTGTCAGTCTGGTGTCAGCCTCGCCTCATGATGGGGTCAGTCTGGTGTCAGCCTCACATCATGATGGTGTCAGTCTGGTGTCAGCCTCGCCTCGTGATGGGATCAGTCTGGTGTCAGCTTCGCCTAGTGATGGGGTCAGTCTGGTGTCAGCCTCACATCATGATGGGGTCAGACTGGTGTCAGCCACGTCTCGTGATGGTGTCAGTCTGGTGTCAGTCTCGCCTCATGATGGGGTCAGTCTGGTGTCAGCCTCACATCATGATGGTGTCAGTCTGGTGTCAGCCTCGCCTCGTGATGGGGTCAGTCTGGTGTCAGCCTCGCCTCGTGATGGGGTCAGTCTGGTGTCAGTCTCGCCTCGTGATGGGGTCAGACTGGTGTCAGCCTCACATCATGATGGGGTCAGTCTGGTGTCAGCCTCGCCTCGTTATGTGGTCAGTCTGGTGTCAGCCTCGCCTCGAGATGGGGTCAGTCTGGTGTCAGCCTCGCCTCGTGATGGGGTCAGTCTGGTGTCAGCCTCGCCTCGTGATGGGGTCAGTCTGGTGTCAGCCTCACATCATGATGGTGTCAGTCTGGTGTCAGCCTCGCCTCGTGGTGGGGTCAGTCTGGTGTCAGCCTCGCCTCGTGATGGGGTCAGTCTGGTGTCAGCCTCGCCTCGTGATGGTGTCAGTCTGGTGTCAGCCTCGCCTAGTGATAGGGTCAGTCTGGTGTCACCCTCGCCTCGTGATGGGGTCAGTCTGGTGTCAGCCTCACATCATGATGGTGTCAGTCTGGTGTCAGCCTCGCCTCGTGATGGGGTCAGTCTGGTGTCAGTCTCGCCTAGTGATGGTGTCAGTCTAGTGCCAGCCTCACATCATGATGGGGTCAGTCTGGTGTCAGCCTTGCCTCGTGATGGTGTTAGTCTGATGTCAGCCTCGCCTCGTGATGGGGTCAGTCTGGTGTCAGCCTCGCCTCGTGATGGGGTCAGTCTGGTGTCAGCCTCGACTCGTGATGGGGTCAGTCTGGTGTCAGCCTCGCCTCGTGATGGGGTCAGGATGTTGTCAGCCTCGCCTCGTGATGGGGTCAGTCTGGTGTCAATCTCGCCTCGTGATGGGATCAGTCTGGTGTCAGCCTCACATCATGATGGTGACAGTCTGGTGTCAGCCTCGCCTCGTGATGGTGTCAGTCTGGTGTCAGCCTCGCCTCGTGATGAGATCAGTCTGGTGTCTGCCTCACATCATGATGGTGTCAGTCTGGTGTCAGTCTCGACTCGTGATGGTGTCAGTCTGGTGTCAGCCTCGCCTCGTGATGGGGTCAGTCTGGTGTCAGACTCGCCTCGTGATGGGGTCAGTCTGGTGTCAGCCTCGCCTCGTGATGGGGTCAGTCTGGTGTCAGCCTCGCCTCGTGATGGGGTCAGTCTGGTGTCAGACTCGCCTCGTGATGGGGTCAGTCTGGTGTCAGCCTCGCCTCGTGATGGGGTCAGTCTGGTGTCAGCCTCGCCTCGTGATGGTGTCAGTCTGGTGTCAGCCTCGCCTAGTGATAGGGTCAGTCTGGTGTCACCCTCGCCTCGTGATGGGGTCAGTCTGGTGTCAGCCTCACATCATGATGGTGTCAGTCTGGTGTCAGCCTCGCCTCGTGATGGTGTCAGTCTGGTGTCAGTCTCGCCTAGTGATGGTGTCAGTCTAGTGCCAGCCTCGCCTCGTGATGGGGTCAGTCTGGTGTCAGCCTCGCCTCGTGATGGTGTCAGTCTGGTGTCAGTCTCGCCTCGTGATGGGGTCAGTCTGGTGTCAGCCTCACATCATTATGGTGTCAGTTTGGTGTCAGCCTCGCCTCGTGATGGGGTCAGTCTGGTGTCAGTCTCACATCATGATGGTGTCAGTCTGGTATCAGCCTCGCCTCGTGATGGGGTCAGTCTGGTGTCAGCCTCGCCTCGTGATGGGGTCAGTCTGGTGTCAGCATCACATCGTGATGGTGTCAGTCAGGTGTCAGCCTCGCCTCGCGATGGGGTCAGTCTGGCGTCAGCCTTGCCTCGTGATGGTGTCAGTCTGGTGTCAGCCTCGCCTCATGATGGTGTCAGTCTGGTGTCAGCCTCGCCTCGTGATGGGGTCAGTCTGGTGTCAGCCTCACATCGTAATGGTGTCAGTCTGGTGTCAGCCTCGCCTCGAGATGGGGTCAGTCTGGTGTAAGCCTCGCCTCGTGATAGGGTCAGTCTGGTGTCACCCTCGCCTCGTGATGGGGTCAGTCTGGTGTCAGCCTCACATCATGATGGTGTCAGTCTGGTGTCAGCCTCGCCTCGTGATGGTGTCAGTCTGGTGTCAGCCTCGCCTCGTGATGAGGTCAGTCTGGTGTCAGTCTCGCCTCGTGATGGGGTCAGTCTGGTGTCAGCCTCACATCATGATGGTGTCAGTCTGGTGTCAGCCTCGCCTCGTGATGGGTCAGTCTGGTGTCAGCCTCGCCTCGTGATGGTGTCCGTCTGGTTTCAGTCTCGCCTCGTGATGGTGTCCGTCTGGTGTCAGCCCCGCCTCGTGATGAGGTCAGTCTGGTGTCAGCCTCACATCATGATGGTGTCAGTCTGGTGTCAGCCTCGCCTCTTGATGGGGTCAGTCTGGTGTCAGCCTCACATCATGATGGTGTCAGTCTGGTGTCAGCCTCGCCTCATGATGGGGTCAGTCTGGTGTCAGCCTCGCCTCGTGATGGGGTCAGTCTGGTGTCAGCCTCACATCATGATGGTGTCAGTCTGGTGTCAGCCTCGCCTCGTGATGGTGTCAGTCTGGTGTCAGCCTCGCCTAGTGATGGGGTCAGTCTGGTGTCAACCTCACATCATGAAGGGGTCAGTCTGGTGTCAGCCTCGCCTAGTGATGGGGGCAGTCTGGTGTCAGCATCGCCTCGTGATGGTGTCAGTCTGGTGTCAGCTTCGCCTCGTGATGATGTCAGTCTGGTGTCAGCCTCACCTCGTGATGGGGTCAGTCTGGTGTCAGCCTCGCCTCGTGATGGGGTCAGTCTGGTGTCAGCCTCGCCTCGTGATGGGGTCAGTCTGGTGTCAGCCTCACATCATGATGGTGTCAGTCAGGTGTCAGCCTCGACTCGTGATGGGGTCAGTCTGGTGTCAGCCTCACATCATGATGAGGTCAGTCTGGTGTCAGCCTCGCCTCGTTATGGTGTCAGTCTAGTGTCAGCCTCGCCTCGTGATGGGGTCAGTCTGGTGTCAGCCTCGCCTCGTGATGGGGTCAGTCTGGTGTCAGCCTCACATCATGATGGTGTCAGTCTGGTGTCAGCCTCACCTCGTGATGGGGTCAGTCCGGTGTCAGTCTCGCCTCGTGATGGGGTCAGTCTGGTGTCAGCCTCGCCTCGTGATGGGGTCAGTCTGGTGTCAGCCTCACATCATGATGGGGTCAGTCTGGTGTCAGCCTCGCCTCGTGATGGGGTCAGTCTGGTGTCAGCCTCGCCTAGTGATGGGGTCAGTCTGGTGTCAGCCTCGCCTCGTGATGGGGTCAGTCTGGTGTAAGCCCCGCCTCGTGATGGGGTCAGTCTGGTGTCAGCCTCGCCTCGTGATGGGGTCAGTCTGGTGTCAGCCTCGCCTCGTGAGGGGGTCAGTCTAGTGTCAGACTCGCCTCGTGACGGTGTCAGTCTGGTGTCAGTCTCGCCTCGTGATGGGGTCAGTCTGGTGTCAGTCTCGCATCTTGATGGGGTCAGTCTGGTGTCAGCCTCACATCATGATGGTGTCAGTCTGGTGTCAGCATCGCCTCGTGATGGTGTCAGTCAGGTGTCAGCCTCGCCTCGTAATGGGGTCAGTCTGGTGTCAGCCTCACATCATGATGGGGTCAGTCTGGTGTCAGTCTCGCCTTGTGATGGGGTAAGTCTGGTGTCAGCCTCACATCGTGATGGTTTCAGTCTGGTGTCAGCCTCGCCTCGTGATGGGGTCAGTCTGGTGTCAGCCTCGCCTCGTGATGGGGTCAGTCTGGTGTCAGCCTCGCCTCGTGATGGGGACAGTCTGGTGTCAGCCTCGCCTCGTGATGGGGTCAGTCTGGTGTCAGCCTCGCCTCGTGATGGGGTCAGTCTGGTGTCAGCCTCACCACGTGATGGGGTCAGTCTGGTGTCAGCCTCACATCCTGATGGTGTCAGGCTGGTGTCAGCCTCGCCTCGTGATGGGGTCAGTCTGGTGTCAGCCTCGCCTCGTGATGGGTCAGTCTGGTGTCAGCCTCACATCGTGATGGTGTCAGTCAGGTGTCAGCCTCGCCTCGTGATGGGGTCAGTCTGGTGTCAGTCTCGCCTCGTGATGGGGTCAGTCTGGTGTCAGTCTCGCCTCGTGATGAGGTCAGCCTGGGTTCAGCCTCACATCATGATGGTGTCTGTCTGGTGTCAGCCTCGCCTCAGGATGGGGTCAGTCTGGTGTCAGCCTCACATCATGATGGTGTCAGTCTGGTGTCAGCCTCGCCTCATGATGGGGTCAGTCTGGTGTCAGCCTCGCCTCGTGATCGGGTCAGTCTAGTGTCAGTCTCGCCTCGTGACGGTGTCAGTCTGGTGTCAGTCTCGCCTCGTGATGGGGTCAGTCTGGTGTCAGTCTCGCCTCTTGATGGGGTCAGTCTGGTGTCAGCCTCGCCTCGTGATGGTGTCAGTCTGGTTTCAGTCTCGCCTCGTGATGGTGTCCGTCTGGTGTCAGCCCCGCCTCGTGATGAGGTCAGTCTGGTGTCAGCCTCACATCATGATGGTGTCAGTCTGGTGTCAGCCTCGCCTCGTGATGGGGTCAGTCTGGTGTCAGCCTCACATCATGATGGTGTCAGTCTGGTGTCAGCCTCGCCTCATGATGGGGTCAGTCTGGTGTCAGCCTCGCCTCGTGATGGGGTCAGTCTGGTGTCAGCCTCACATCATGATGGTGTCAGTCTGGTGTCAGCCTCGCCTCGCCTCGTGATGGTGTCAGTCTGGTGTCAGCCTCGCCTCATGATGGGGTCAGTCTGGTGTCAGCATCGCCTAGTGATGGGGTCAGTCTGGTGTCAACCTCACATCATGAAGGGGTCAGTCTGGTGTTTGCCTCGCCTAGTGATGGGGGCAGTCTGGTTTCAGCATCGCCTCGTGATGGTGTCAGTCTGGTGTCAGCTTCGCCTCGTGATGGTGTCAGTATGGTGTCAGCCTCACCTCGTGATGGGGTCAGTCTGGTGTCAGCCTCGCCTCGTGATGGGGTCAGTCTGGTGTCAGCCTCGCCTCGTGATGGGGTCAGTCTGGTGTCAGCCTCGCCTCGTGATGGGGTCAGTCTGGTGTCAGCCTCGCCCCGTGATGGGGTCAGTCTGGTGTCAGCCTCACATCATCATGGGGTCAGTCTGGTGTCAGTCTCGCCTCGTGATGGGGTCAGTCTGGTGTCAGTCTCGCCTCATGATGGGGTCAGTCTGGTGTCAGTCTCGCCTCGTGATGGGGCCAGTCTGGTGTCAGCCTCGCCCCGTGATGGGGTCAGTCTGGTGTCAGCCTCGCCTCGTGATGGGGTCAGTCTGGTGTCAGTCTCGCCTCGTGATGGGGTCAGTCTGGTGTCAGTCTCGACTCGTGATGCGTGATGGGGTCAGTCTGGTGTCAGCCTCACATCATGATGGTGTCAGTCTGGTGTCAGCCTCGCCTCGTTATGGTGTTAGTCTGGTGTCAGCCTCGCCTCATGATGGGGTCAGTCTGGTGTCAGTCTCGCCTCGTGATGGGGTCAGTCTGGTGTCAGTCTCGCCTCGTGATGAGGTCAGTCTGGATTCAGCCTCACATCATGATGGTGTCAGTCTGGTGTCAGCCTCGCCTCAGGATGGGGTCAGTCTGGTGTCAGCCTCACATCATGATGGTGTCAGTCTGGTGTCAGCCTCGCCTCATGATGGGGTCAGTCTGTTGTCAGCCTCGCCTCGTGATGGGGTCAGTCTGGTGTCAGCCTCACCTCGTGATGGGGTCAGTCTGGTGTCAGCCTCACATTATGATGGTGTCAGTCTGGTGTCAGCCTCACCTCGTGATGGGGTCAGTCCGGTGTCAGTCTCGCCTCGTGATGGGGTCAGTCTGATGTCAGCCTCACATCATGATGGTGTCAGTCTGGTGTCAGCCTCGCCTCGTGATGGTGTCAGTCTGGTGTCAGCCTCGCCTCGTGATGGGGTCAGTCTGGTGTCAGCCTCGCCTCGTGATGGGGTCAGTCTGGTGTCAGCCTCGCCTCGTGATGGTGTCAGTCTGGTGTCAGCCTCGCCTCGTGATGGGGTCAGTCTGGTGTCAGCCCCGCCTCGTGATGGGGTCAGTCTGGTGTCAGCCTCGCCTCGTAATGGGGTCAGTCTGGTGTCAGCCTCGTCTCGTGAGGGGGTCAGTCTGGTGTCAGTCTCGCCTCGTGACGGTGTCAGTCTGGTGTCAGTCTCGCCTCGTGATGGGGTCAGTCTGGTGTCAGTCTCGCCTCGTGATGGGGTCAGTCTGGTGTCAGTCTCGCCTCGTGATGGGGTCAGTCTGGTGTCAGCCTCACATCATGATGGTGTCAGTCTGGTGTCAGCCACGCCTAGTGATGGGGTCAGTCTGGTGTCAGCATCGCCTCGTGATGGTGTCAGTCTCGTGTCAGCCTTGCCTCGTGATGGTGTCAGTCTGGTGTCAGCCTCACCGCGTGATGGGGTCAGTCTGGTGTCAGCCTCGCCTCGTGATGAGGTCAGTCTGGTGTCAGCCTCACATCATGATGGTGTCAGTCTGGTGTCAGCCTCGCCTCGCGATGGGGTCAGTCTGGTGTCAGCCTCGCCTCATGATGGGGTCAGTCTGGTGTCAGCCTCGCCCCGTGATAGGGTCAGTCTGGTGTCAGCCTCGCCTCGTGATGGTGTCAGCCTGGTGTCAGCCTCGCCTCGTGATGGGGTCAGTCTGGTGTCAGCCTCAAATCATGATGGTGTCAGTCTGGTGTCAGCCTCGCCTCATGATGGGGTCAGTCTGGTGTCAGACTCGCCTAGTGATGGGGTCAGTCTGCTGTCAGCCTCGCCTCGTGATGGGCTCAGTCTGGTGTCAGCCTCACATCATGATGGGGTCAGTCTGGTGTCAGCCACGCCTCGTGATGGTGTCAGCCTGGTGTCAGCCTCGTCTCGTGATGGGGTCAGTCTGGTGTCAGCCTCCCCTCGTGATGGGGTCAGTCTGGTGTCAGCCTCGCCTCGTGATGGGGTCAGTCTGGTGTCAGCCTCGCCTCGTGATGGTGTCAGTCTGGTGTCAGCCTCGCCTAGTGATAGGGTCAGTCTGGTGTCACCCTCGCCTCGTGATGGGGTCAGTCTGGTGTCAGCCTCACATCATGATGGTGTCAGTCTGGTGTCAGCCTCGCCTCGTGATGGGGTCAGTCTGGTGTCAGTCTCGCCTAGTGATGGTGTCAGTCTAGTGTCAGCCTCACATCATGATGGGGTCAGTCTGGTGTCAGCCTTGCCTCGTGATGGTGTCAGTCTGATGTCAGACTCGCCTCGTGATGGGGTCAGTCTGGTGTCAGCCTCGCCTCGTGATGGGGTCAGTCTGGTGTCAGCCTCGACTCGTGATGGGGTCAGTCTGGTGTCAGCCTCGCCTCGTGATGGGGTCAGTCTGTTGTCAGCCTCGCCTCGTGATGGGGTCAGTCTGGTGTCAATCTCGCCTCGTGATGGGGTCAGTCTGGTGTCAGCCTCACATCATGATGGTGACAGTCTGGTGTCAGCCCCGCCTCGTGATGGTGTCAGTCTGGTGTCAGCCTCGCCTCGTGATGAGATCAGTCTGGTGTCAGCCTCACATCATGATGGTGTCAGTCTGGTGTCAGTCTCGACTCGTGATAGTGTCAGTCTGGTGTCAGTCTCACATCATGATGGTGTCAGTCTGGTATCAGCCTCGCCTCGTGATGGGGTCAGTCTGGTGTCAGCCTCGCCTCGTGATGAGGTCAGTCTGGTGTCACCCTTGCCTCGTGATGGGGTCAGTCTGGTGTCAGCCTCGCCTCGTGATGGGGTCAGTCTGGTGTCAGCCTCGCCTCATGATGGGGTCAGTCTGGTGTCAGCCTCACATCGTGATGGTGTCAGTCAGGTGTCAGCCTCGCCTCGAGATGGGGTCAGTCTGGCGTCAGCCTTGCCTCGTGATGGTGTCAGGCTGGTGTCAGCCTCGCCTCGTGATGGTGTCAGTCTGGTGTCAGCCTCGCCTCGTGATGGGGTCAGTCTGGTGTCAGCCTCACATCGTAATGGTGTCAGTCTGGTGTCAGCCTCGCCTCAAGATGGGGTCAGTCTGGTGTCACCCTCGCCTCGTGATGGGGTCAGTCTGGTGTCAGCCTTACATCATGATGGTGTCTGTCTGGTGTCAGCCTCGCCTCGTGATGGTGTCAGTCTGGTGTCAGCCTCGCCTCGTGATGAGGTCAGTCTGGTGTCAGCCTCACATCATGATGGTGTCAGTCTGGTGTCAGCCTCGCCTCGAGATGGGGTCAGTCTGGTGTCAGACTCGCCTCGTGATGGGGTCAGTCTGGTGTCAGCCTCACATCATGATGGTGTCAGTCTGGTGTCAGCCTCGCCTCGTGATGGGGTCAGTCTGGTGTCAGCCTCGCCTCGTGATGGTGTCCGTCTGGTTTCAGTCTCGCCTCGTGATGGTGTCCGTCTGGTGTCAGCCCCGCCTCGTGATGAGGTCAGTCTGGTGTCAGCCTCACATCATGATGGTGTCAGTCTGGTGTCAGCCTCGCCTCGTGATGGGGTCAGTCTGGTGTCAGCCTCACATCATGATGGTGTCAGTCTGGTGTCAGCCTCGCCTCATGATGGGGTCAGTCTGTTGTCAGCCTCGCCTCGTGATGGGGTCAGTCTGGTGTCAGCCTCACATCCTGATGGTGTCAGTCTGGTGTCAGCCTCGCCTCGTGATGGTGTCAGTCTGGTGTCAGCCTCGCCTCATGATGGGGTCAGTCTGGTGTCAGCCTCGCCTAGTGATGGGGTCAGTCTGGTGTCAACCTCACATCATGAAGGGATCAGTCTGGTGTCAGCCTCTCCTAGTGATGGGGGCAGTCTGGTGTCAGCCTCACATCATGATGGTGTCAGTCAGGTGTCAGCCTCGACTCGTGATGGGGTCAGTCTGGTGTCAGCCTCACATCATGATGGGGTCAGTCTGGTGTCAGCCTCACATCATGATGGGGTCAGTCTGGTGTCAGCCTCGCCTCGTGATGGGGTCAGTCTGGTGTCAGTCTCGCCTCGTGATGGGGTCAGTCTGGTGTCAGCCTCACATCATGATGGTGTCAGTCTGGTGTCAGCCTCGCCTCGTTATGGTGTCAGTCTGGTGTCAGCCTCGCCTCGTGATGGGGTCTGTCTGGTGTCAGCCTCGCCTCGTGATGGGGTTAGTCTGGTGTCAGTCTCGCCTCGTGATGGTGTCAGTCTGGTGTCAACCTCGCCTCATGATGGGGTCAGTCTGGTGTCAGTCTCGCCTCGTGATGGGGTCAGTCTGGTGTCAGTCTCGCCTCGTGATGAGGTCAGTCTGGGTTCAGCCTCACATCATGATGGTGTCAGTCTGGTGTCAGCCTCGCCTCAGGATGGGGTCAGTCTGGTGTCAGCCTCACATCATGATGGTGTCAGTCTGGTGTCAGCCTCACATCATGATGGTGTCAGTCTGGTGTCAGCCTCACCTCGTGATGGGGTCAGTCCGGTGTCAGTCTCGCCTCGTGATGGGGTCAGTCTGATGTCAGCCTGACATCATGATGGTGTCAGTCTGGTGTCAGCATCGCCTCGTGATGGTGTCAGTCAGGTGTCAGCCTCGCCTCGTGATGGGGTCAGTCTGGTATCAGTCTCGCTTCATGATGGGGTCAGTCTGGTATCAGCCTCGCCCCGTGATGGAGTCAATCTGGTGTCAGTCTCGCCTCGTGATGGTGTCAGTCTGGTGTCAGCCTCGCCTCATGATGGGGTCAGTCTGGTGTCAGCCTCGCCTCGTGATCGGGTCAGTCTAGTGTCAGTCTCGCCTCGTGACGGTGTCAGTCTGGTGTCAGTCTCGCCTCGTGATGGGGTCAGTCTGGTGTCAGCCTCACATCATGATGGTGTCAGTCTGGTGTCAGCCTCGCCTCGTTATGGTGTCAGTCTGGTGTCAGCCTCGCCTCGTGATGGGGTCTGTCTGGTGTCAGCCTCGCCTCGTGATGGGGTTAGTCTGGTGTCAGTCTCGCCTCGTGATGGTGTCAGTCTGGTGTCAACCTCGCCTCATGATGGGGTCAGTCTGGTGTCAGTCTCGCCTCGTGATGGGGTCAGTCTGGTGTCAGTCTCGCCTCGTGATGAGGTCAGTCTGGGTTCAGCCTCACATCATGATGGTGTCAGTCTGGTGTCAGCCTCGCCTCAGGATGGGGTCAGTCTGGTGTCAGCCTCACATCATGATGGTGTCAGTCTGGTGTCAGCCTCGCCTCATGATGGGGTCAGTCTGGTGTCAGCCTCGCCTCGTGATGGGGTCAGTCTGGTGTCAGCCTCACCTCGTGATGGGGTCAGTCTGGTGTCAGCCTCACATCATGATGGTGTCAGTCTGGTGTCAGCCTCACCTCGTGATGGGGTCAGTCCGGTGTCAGTCTCGCCTCGTGATGGGGTCAGTCTGATGTCAGCCTGACATCATGATGGTGTCAGTCTGGTGTCAGCATCGCCTCGTGATGGTGTCAGTCAGGTGTCAGCCTCGCCTCGTGATGGGGTCAGTCTGGTATCAGTCTCGCTTCATGATGGGGTCAGTCTGGTATCAGCCTCGCCCCGTGATGGAGTCAATCTGGTGTCAGTCTCGCCTCGTGATGGTGTCAGTCTGGTGTCAGCCTCGCCTCATGATGGGGTCAGTCTGGTGTCAGCCTCGCCTCGTGATCGGGTCAGTCTAGTGTCAGTCTCGCCTCGTGACGGTGTCAGTCTGGTGTCAGTCTCGCCTCGTGATGGGGTCAGTCTGGTGTCAGTCTCGCCTCTTGATGGGGTCAGTCTGGTGTCAGCCTCGCCTCGTGATGGTGTCAGTCTGGTTTCAGTCTCGCCTCGTGATGGTGTCCGTCTGGTGTCAGCCCCGCCTCGTGATGGGGTCAGTCTGGTGTCAGCCTCGCCTCGTGATGGGGTCAGTCTGGTGTCAGCCTCACATCATGATGGTGTCAGTCTGGTGTCAGCCTCGCCTCGCCTCGTGATGGTGTCAGTCTGGTGTCAGCCTCGCCTCATGATGGGGTCAGTCTGGTGTCAGCCCCGCCTCGTGATGAGGTCAGTCTGGTGTCAGCCTCACATCATGATGGTGTCAGTCTGGTGTCAGCCTCGCCTCGTGATGGGGTCAGTCTGGTGTCAGCCTCACATCATGATGGTGTCAGTCTGGTGTCAGCCTCGCCTCGTGATGGTGTCAGTCTGGTTTCAGTCTCGCCTCGTGATGGTGTCCGTCTGGTGTCAGCCCCGCCTCGTGATGAGGTCAGTCTGGTGTCAGCCTCACATCATGATGGTGTCAGTCTGGTGTCAGCCTCGCCTCGTGATGGGGTCAGTCTGGTGTCAGCCTCACATCATGATGGTGTCAGTCTGGTGTCAGCCTCGCCTCATGATGGGGTCAGTCTGGTGTCAGCCTCGCCTCGTGATGGGGTCAGTCTGGTGTCAGCCTCACATCATGATGGTGTCAGTCTGGTGTCAGCCTCGCCTCGCCTCGTGATGGTGTCAGTCTGGTGTCAGCCTCGCCTCATGATGGGGTCAGTCTGGTGTCAGCCTCGCCTAGTGATGGGGTCAGTCTGGTGTCAACCTCACATCATGAAAGGGTCAGTCTGGTGTCAGCCTCGCCTAGTGATGGGGGCAGTCTGGTGTCAGCATCGCCTCGTGATGGTGTCAGTCTGGTGTCAGCTTCGCCTCGTGATGGTGTCAGTATGGTGTCAGCCTCACCTCGTGATGGGGTCAGTCTGGTGTCAGCCTCGCCTCGTGATGGGGTCAGTCTGGTGTCAGCCTCGCCTCGTGATGGGGTCAGTCTGCTGTCAGCCTCGCCCCGTGATGGGGTCAGTCTGGTGTCAGCCTCGCCCCGTGATGGGGTCAGTCTGGTGTCAGCCTCACATCATCATGGGGTCAGTCTGGTGTCAGTCTCGCCTCGTGATGGGATCAGTCTGGTGTCAGTCTCGCCTCATGATGGGGTCAGTATGGTGTCAGTCTCGCCTCGTGATGGGGTCAGTCTGGTGTCAGCCTCGCCTCGTGATGGGGTCAGTCTGGTGTCAGTCTCGCCTCGTGATGGGGTCAGTCTGGTGTCAGTCTCGACTCGTGATGCGTGATGGGGTCAGTCTGGTGTCAGCCTCACATCATGATGGTGTCAGTCTGGTGTCAGCCTCGCCTCGTTATGGTGTCAGTCTGGTGTCAGCCTCGCCTCATGATGGGGTCAGTCTGGTGTCAGTCTCGCCTCGTGATGGGGTCAGTCTGGTGTCAGTCTCGCCTCGTGATGAGGTCAGTCTGGATTCAGCCTCACATCAAGATGGTGTCATTCTGGTGTCAGCCTCGCCTCAGGATGGGGTCAGTCTGGTGTCAGCCTCACATCATGATGGTGTCAGTCTGGTGTCAGCCTCGCCTCATGATGGGGTCAGTCTGGTGTCAGCCTCACCTCGTGATGGGGTCAGTCTGGTGTCAGCCTCACATTATGATGGTGTCAGTCTGGTGTCAGCCTCACCTCGTGATGGGGTCAGTCCGGTGTCAGTCTCGCCTCGTGATGGGGTCAGTCTGATGTCAGCCTCACATCATGATGGTGTCAGTCTGGTGTCAGCCTCGCCTCGTGATGGTGTCAGTCTGGTGTCAGCCTCGCCTCGTGATGTGGTCAGTCTGGTGTCAGCCCCGCCTCGTGATGGGGTCAGTCTGGTGTCAGCCTCGCCTCGTAATGGGGTCAGTCTGGTGTCAGCCTCGTCTCGTGAGGGGGTCAGTCTGGTGTCAGCCTCACCGCGTGATGGGGTCAGTCTGGTGTCAGCCTCGCCTCATGATGAGGTCAGTCTGGTGTCAGCCTCACATCATGATGGTGTCAGTCTGGTGTCAGCCTCGCCTCGCGATGGGGTCAGTCTGGTGTTAGCCTCACATCATGATGGTGTCAGTCTGGTGTCAGCCTCGCCTCATGATGGGGTCAGTCTGGTGTCAGCCTCGCCTAGTGATGGGGTCAGACTGCTGTCAGCCTCGCCTCGTGATGGGCTCAGTCTGGTGTCAGCCTCACATCATGATGGGGTCAGTCTGGTGTCAGCCACGCCTCGTGATGGTGTCAGCCTGGTGTCAGCCTCGTCTCGTGATGGGGTCAGTCTGGTGTCAGCTTCGCCCCGTGATGGGGTCAGTCCGGTGTCAGTCTCGCCTCGTGATGGGGCCAGTCTGGTGTCAGCCTCGCCTCGTGATGGGGTCAGTCTGGTGTCAGTCTCGTCTCGTGATGGGGTCAGTCTGGTGTCAGCCTCGCCTCTTGATGGGGTCAGTCTGGTGTCAGTCTCGTCTCGTGATGGGGTCAGTCTGGTGTCAGCCTCGCCTAGTGATGGGCTCAGTCAGCTGTCAGCCTCGCCTCGTGATGGGCTCAGTCTGGTGTCAGCCTCACATCATGATGGGGTCAGTCTGGTGTCAGTCTCGCCTCGTGATGGGGTCAGTCTGGTGTCAGTCTCGCCTCGTGATGGGGTCAGTCTGGTGTCAGCTTCGCCTCGTGATGGGGTCAGTCTGGTGTCAGTCTCGCCTCGTGATGGGGTCAGTCTAGTGTCAGCCTCGCCTCGTGATTGGGTCAGTCTGGTGTCAGTCTCGCCTAGTGATGGTGTCATTCTGGTGTCAGTCTCGCCTCGTGATGGGGTCAGTCTGGTGTCAGCCTCGCTCCGTGACGGGGTCAATCTGGTGTCAGCTTCGCCTTGTGATGGTGTCAGTCTGGTGTCAGCCTCGCCTCGTGATGGGGTAAGTCTGGTGTCAGTCTCGCCTCGTGATGGGGTCAGTCTGGTGTCAGTCTCGGCTCGTAATGGGGTCAGTCTGTGTTCAGTCTCGCCTCGTGATGGGGTCAGTCTGGTGTCAGCCTCACATCATGATGGTGTCAGTCTGGTGTCAGCCTCGCCTCGTGATGGTGTCAGTCTGGTGTCAGCCTCGCCTCGTGATGGGGTCAGTCTGGTGTCAGCCTCGCCTAGTGATGGGGTCAGTCTGGTGTCAGCCTCACATCATGATGGGGTCAGTCTGGTGTCAGCCTCGCCTCGTGATGGTGTCAGTCTGGTGTCAGCCTCGCATCGTGATGGGGTCAGTCTGGTGTCAGCCTCGCCTAGTGATGGGGTCAGTCTGGTGTCAGCCTCACATCATGATGGAGTCAGTCTGGTGTCAGCCTCGCCTCGTCGTGGGGTCAGTCTGGTGTCAGTCTCGCCTCGTGATGGTGTCAGTCTGGTGTCAGTGTCGCCTCGTGATGGAGTCAGTCTGGTGTCAGCCTCGTCCCGTGATGAGGTCCGTCTGGTGTCAGCCTCACATCATGATGGTGTCAATCTGGTGTCAGCTTCGCCTTGTGATGGTGTCAGTCTGGTGTCAGCCTTGCCTCGTGATGGGGTAAGTCTGGTGTCAGTCTCGCCTCGTGATGGGGTCAGGCTGGTGTCAGCCTCGCCTCGTGATGGGGTCAGTCTGGTGTCAGCCTCGCCTTGTGATGGGGTTAGTCTGGTGTCAGCCTCGCCTAGTGATGGGGTCAGTCTGGTGTCAGCCTCGCCTCGTGATGGGCACAGTCTGGTGTCAGCCTCACATCATGATGGGGTCAGTCTGGTGTCAGTCTCGCCTCGTGATGGGGTCAGTCTGGTGTCAGTCTCACCTCGTGATGGGGTCAGTCTGGTGTCAGCTTCGCCTCATGATGGGGTCAGTCTGGTGTCAGTCTCGCCTCGTGATGGGGTCAGTCTAGTGTCAGCCTCGCCTCGTGATGGTGTCAGTCTGGTGTCAGCCTCGCCTCGTAATGGGGTCATTCTGGTGTCAGCCTCGCCTCGTGATGGGGTCAGTCTGGTGTCAGCCTCACATCATGATGGTGTCAGTCTGGTGTCAGCCTCGCCTCGTGATAGGGTCAGTCTGGTGTCAGGCTCGCCTCGTGAAGTGGTCAGTCTGGTGTCAGCCTCACATCATGATGGCGTCAGTCTGGTGTCAGCCTCGCCTCGTGATGGGGTCAGTCTGGTGTCAGCATCGCCTCGTGATGGAGTCAGTCCGGTGTCAGCCTCGCCTCGTGATGGGGTCAGTCTGGTGTCAGCCTCGCCTTGTGATGGTGTCAGTCTGGTGTCAGCCTCGCCTAGTGATAGGGTCAGTCTGGTGTCAGCCTCGCCTCGTGATGGGGTCAGTCTGTGTGTCAGCCTCACATCATGATGGTGTCAGTCTGGTGTCAGCCTCGCCTCGTGGTGGGGTCAGTCCGGTGTCAGTCTCGCCTCGTGATGGGGTCAGTCTGGTGTCAGCCTCGCCTCGTGATGGGGCCAGTCTGGTGTCAGCCTCGCCTCGTGATGGTGTCAGTCTGGTGTCAGTCTCGCCTCGTGATGGGGTCAGTCTGGTGTCAGCCTCGCCTCGTGATGATGTCAGTCTGGTGTCAGCCTCGCCTCGTGCTGGGGTCAGTCTGGTGTCAGCCTCACATCGTGATGGTGTCAGTCTGGGGTCAGCCTCGCCTCGTGATGGGGTCAGTCTGGTGTCAGCCTCGCCTCGTGATGGGGTCAGTCTGGTGTCAGCCTCTCCTCGTGATGGGGCCAGTCTGGTGTCAGCCCCGCCTCGTGATGGGGTCAGTCTGGTGTCAGCCTCGCCTCGAGATGGTGTCAGTCTGGTGTCAGCCTCACCTAGTGATAGGGTCAGTCTGGTGTCAGCCTCGCCTCGTGATGGGGTCAGTCTGGTGTCAGCCTCACATCATGATGGGGTCAGTCTGGTGTCAGCCTCGCCTCGTGATGGGGTCAGTCTGGTGTCAGTCTCGCCTCGTGATGGGGTCAGTCTGGTGTCAGCCTCACATCGTGATGGTGTCAGTCTGGTGTCAGCCTCGCCTCGTGATGGGGTCAGTCTGGTGTCAGCCTCGCCTCGTGATGGTGTCAGTCTGGTGTCAGCCTCGCCTCGTGATGGTGTCAGTCTGGTGTCAGCCTCGCCTAGTGATAGGGTCAGTCTGGTGTCAGCCTCGCCTCGTGATGGGGTCAGTCTGGTGTCAGCCTCACATCATGATGATGTCAGTCTGGTGTCAGCCTCGCCTCGTGGTGGGGTCAGTCCTGTGTCAGTCTCGCCTCGTGATGGGGTCAGTCCGGTGTCAGCCTCGCCTCGTGATGGGGTCAGTCTGGTGTCAGCCTCACAACATGATGGTGTCAGTCTGGTGTCTGCATCGCATCGTGATGGGGTAAGTCTGGTGTCAGCCTCGCCTCGTGATGGGGTCAGTCTGGTGTCAGCCTCGTCTCGTGATGGTGTCAGTCTGGTGTCAGCCTCGCCTAGTGATAGGGTCAGTCTGGTGTCAGCCTCGCCTCGTGATGGGGTCAGTCTGGTGTCAGCCTCACATCATGATGGTGTCAGTCTGGTGTCAGCCTCGCCTCGTGGTGGGGTCAGTCCGGTGTCAGCCTCGCCTCGTGATGGGGTCAGTCTGGTGTCAGCCTCGCCTCGTTATGGGGTCAGTCTGGTGTCAGCCTCGGCTCTTGATGGGGTCAGTCTGGTGTCAGTCTCGTCTCGTGACGGTGTCAGTCTGGTGTCAGCCTCGCCCCGTGATGGGGTCAGTCTGGTGTCAGCCTCGCCCCGTGACGGGGTCAGTCTGGTGTCAGCCTCACATCGTGATGGTGTCAATCTTGTGTCAGCTTCGCCTTGTGATGGTGTCAGTCTGGTGTCAGCCTCGCTTCGTGATGGGGTCAGTCTGGTGTCAGCCTCGCCTCGTGATGGGGTCAGTCTGGTGTAAGCCTCGCCTCGTGATGGGGTCAGTCTGGTGTCAGCCTCGCCTCGTGATGGGGTCAGTCTGGTGTCAGCCTCGCCTAGTGATGGGGTCAGTCT
The DNA here is from genome assembly GCF_062004578.1 of Staurois parvus. NCBI lineage: Eukaryota > Metazoa > Chordata > Amphibia > Anura > Ranidae > Staurois > Staurois parvus. The sequence goes on from NW_028321153.1 coordinate 196,752, forward strand.
GGTGTCAGCCTCGCCTCGTGATGGGGTCAGTCTGGTGTCAGCCTCACATCATGATGGTGTCAGTCTGGAGTCAGCCTCGCCTCGTGATGGGGTCAGTCTGGTGTCAGTCTCGCCTCGTGATGGTGTCAGTCTGGTGTCAGCCTCGCCTCGTGATGGGGTCAGTCTGGTGTCAGCCTCGCCTCGTGATGGGGTCAGTCTGGTGTCAGCCTCGCCTCGTGATGGGGTCAGTCTGGTGTCAGCCTCACATCGTGATGGTGTCAGTCTGGTGTCAGCCTCGCCTCGTTATGGGGTCAGTCTGGTGTCTGCATCGCATCGTGATGGGGTAAGTCTGGTGTCAGCCTCGCCTCGTTATGGGGTCAGTCTGGTGTCAGCATCGCATCGTGATGGGGTCAGTCTGGTGTCAGCCTCGCCTAGTGATGGGGTCAGTCTGGTGTCAGCCTCACATCGTGATGGTGTCAGTCAGGTGTCAGCCGCGCCTCGTGATGGGGTCAGTCTGGTGTCAGCCTCGCCTCGTGATGGGGTCAGTCTGGTGTCAGTCTCTCCTTGTGATGGGGTCAGTCTGGTGTCAGTCTCACATCGTGATGGTGTCCGTCTGGTGTCAGCCTCGCCTCGTGATGGTGTCAGTCTGGTGTCAGCCTCGCCTCGTGATGATGTCAGTCTGGTGTCAGCCTCGCCTTGTGAGGGTGTCAGTCTGGTGTCAGCCTCGCATCGTGATAGGGTCAGTCTGGTGTCAGCCTCGCCTCGTAATGGGGTCAGTCTGGTGTCAGCCTCGCCTCGTGATGGGGTCAGTCTGGTGTCAGCCTCGCCTCGTGATGGGGTCAGTCTGGTGTCAGCCTCGCCTCGTGATGGTGTCAGTCTGGTGTCAGTCTCGCCTCGTGATGGGGTCAGTCTGGTGTCAGCTTCACATCATGATGGTGTCAGTCTGGTGTCAGCCTCGCCTCGTGATGGGGTCAGTCTGGTGTCAGCCTCGCCTCGTGATGGGGTCAGTCTGGTGTCAGCCTCGCCTCGTGATGGTGTCAGTCTGGTGTCAGCCTCACATCGTGATGGGGTCAGTCTGGTGTCAGCCTTGTCTAGTGATGGTGTAAGTCTGGTGTCAGTCTCGCGTCGTCTGGTGTCAGCCTCGCCTCGTGATGGGGTCAGTCTGGTGTCAGCCTCGCCTCGTGATGGGGTCAGTCTGGTGTCAGCCTCACATCATGATAGTGTCAGTCTGGTGTCAGCCTCGCCTCGTGATGGGGTCAGTCTGGTGTCAGCCTCGCCTCGTGATGGGGTCAGTCTGGTGTCAGCCTCGCCTCGTGATGGTGTCAGTCTGGTGTCAGCCTCACATCGTGATGGGGTCAGTCTGGTGTCAGCCTTGTCTAGTGATGGTGTAAGTCTGGTGTCAGTCTCGCGTCGTCTGGTGTCAGCCTCGCCTCGTGATGGGGTCAGTCTGGTGTCAGTCTCGCCTCGTGATGGGGTCAGTCTGGTGTCAGTCTCGCCTCGTGATGGGGTCAGTCTGGTGTCAGCATCGTCTCGTGATGGGGTCAGTCTGGTGTCAGCCTCACATCATGATGGGGTCAGTCTGGTGTCAGTCTCGCCTCGTGATGGGGTCAGTCTGGTGTCAGTCTCGCCTCGTGATGGGGTTAGTCTGGTGTCAGCCTCGCCCCGTGATGGGGTCAGTCTGGTGTCAGCCTCGCCTCGTGATGGGGTCAGTCTGGTGTCAGCCTCGCCTCGTGATGGTGTCAGTCTGGTGTCAGCCTTGCCTAGTGATAGGGTCAGTCTGGTGTCAGCCTCTCCTCGTGATGGGGTCAGTCTGGTGTCAGCCTCACATCATGATGGTGTCAGTCACGTGTCAGCCTCGCCTCGTGATGGGGTCAGTGTGGTGTCAGCCTCGCCTCGTGATGGTGTCAGTCTGGTGTCAGCCTCGCCTCTGGATGGTGTCAGTCTGGTGTCAGCCTCGCCTCGTGATGGTGTCAGTCTGGTGTCAGCCTCGCCTCGTGATGGGGTCAGTCTGGTGTCAGCCTCGCCTCGTGCTGGGGTCAGTCTGGTGTCAGCCTCACATCGTGATGGTGTCAGTCGGTTGTCAGCCTCGCCTCGTGATGGGGTCAGTCTGGTGTCAGCCTCACATCATGATGGTGTCAGTCTGGTGTCAGCCTCGCCTCGTGGTGGGGTCAGTCCTTTTTCAGTCTCGCCTCGTGATGGGGTCAGTCCGGTGTCAGCCTCGCCTCGTGATGGGGTCAGTCTGGTGTCAGCCTCACATCATGATGGTGTCAGTCTGGAGTCAGCCTCGCCTCGTGATGGGGTCAGTCTGGTGTCAGCCTCGCCTCGTGATGGGGTCAGTCTGGTGTCAGTCTCGCCTCGTGATGGTGTCAGTCTGGTGTCAGCCTCGCCTCGTGATGGGGTCAGTCTGGTGTCAGCCTCGCCTCGTGATGGGGTCAGTCTGGTGTCAGCCTCGCCTCGTGATGGGGTCAGTCTGGTGTCAGCCTCACATCGTGATGGTGTCAGTCTGGTGTCAGCCTCGCCTCGTTATGGGGTCAGTCTGGTGTCTGCATCGCATCGTGATGGGGTAAGTCTGGTGTCAGCCTCGCCTCGTGATGGGGTCAGTCTGGTGTCAGCCTCGTCTCGTGATGGTGTCAGTCTGGTGTCAGCCTTGCCTAGTGATAGGGTCAGTCTGGTGTCAGCCTCACATCATGATGGTGTCAGTCTGGTGTCAGCCTCGCCTCGTGGTGGGGTCAGTCCGGTGTCAGCCTCGCCTCGTGATGGGTTCAGTCTGGTGTCAGCCTCGCCTCGTTATGGGGTCAGTCTGGTGTCAGCATCGCATCGTGATGGGGTCAGTCTGGTGTCAGCCTCGCCTAGTGATGGGGTCAGTCTGGTGTCAGCCTCACATCATGATGGTGTCAGTCAGGTGTCAGCCGCGCCTCGTGATGGGGTCAGTCTGGTGTCAGCCTCGCCTCGTGATGGGGTCAGTCTGGTGTCAGTCTCTCCTTGTGATGGGGTCAGTCTGGTGTCAGTCTCGCCTCGTGATGGGGTCAGTCTGGTGTCAGCATCGTCTCGTGATGGGGTCAGTCTGGTGTCAGCCTCACATCATGATGGTGTCAGTCTGGTGTCAGCCTCGCCTCGTGATGGGGTCAGTCCGGTGTCAGCCTTGCTTCGTGACGGGTTCAGTCTGGTTTCAGCCTCGCCTCGTGATGGGGTCAGTCTGGTGTCAGCCTCGGCTCTTGATGGGGTCAGTCTGTTGTCAGTCTCGTCTCGTGATGGGATCAGTCTGGTGTCAGCCTCGCCCCGTGATGGGGTCAGTCTGGTGTCAGCCTCGCCCCGTGACGGGGTCAGTCTTGTGTCAGCCTCACATCGTGATGGTGTCAATCTTGTGTCAGCTTCGCCTTGTGATGGTGTCAGTCTGGTGTCAGCCTCGCTTCGTGATGGGGTCAGTCTGGTGTCAGCCTCGCCCCGTGACGGGGTCAGTCTGGTGTCAGCCTCGCCTCGTGATGGGGTCAGTCTGGTGTCAGCCTCGCCTCTTGATGGGGTCAGTCTGGTGTCAGCCTCGCCTCGTGATGGGGTCAGACTGGTGTCAGCCTCACATCATGATGGGGTCAGTCTGGTGTCAGCCTCGCCTCGTTATGTGGTCAGTCTGGTGTCAGCCTCGCCTCGAGATGGTATCAGTCTGGTATAAGCCTCGCCTAGTGATAGGGTCAGTCTGGTGTCAGCCTCGCCTCGTGATGGGGTCAGTCTGGTGTCAGCCTCACATCATGATGGTGTCAGTCTGGTGTCAGCCTCGCCTCGTGATGCTGTCAGTCTTGTGTCAGCCTCACCTCATGATGGGACCTGTCTGATGTCAGCCTCACATCATGATGGTGTCAGTCTGGTGTCAGCCTCGCCTCGTGATGGTGTCAGCCTCGCCTCGTGATGGGGTCAGTCTGGTGTCAGTCTCGCCTCGTGATGGGGTCAGTCTGGTGTCAGCATCGCCTCGTGATGGGGTCAGTCTGGTGTCAGCCTCACATCATGATGTGGTCAGTCTGGTGTCAGTCTCGCCTCGTGATGGGGTCAGTCTGGTGTCAGTCTCGCCTAGTGATGGGGATAGTCTGGTGTCAGCCTCGCCCCGTGATGGGGTCAGTCTGGTGTCAGCCTCATCTCATGATGGAGTCAGTCTGGTGTCAGCCTCACCTTGTGATGGGGTCAGTCTGGTGTCAGCCTCACATCATGATGGTGTCAGTCTGGTGTCAGCCTCGCCCCGTGATGGGGTCAGTCCGGTGTCAGTCTCGCCTCGTGATGGGGTCAGTCTGGTGTCAGTCTCGCCTCGTGATGGGGTCAGTCTGCTGTCAGCCTCGCCCCGTGATGGGGTCAGTCTGGTGTCAGCCTCGCTCCGTGACGGGGTCAGTCTGGTGTCAGCATCACATCATGATGGTGTCAATCTTGTGTCAGCTTCGCCTTGTGATGGTGTCAGTCTGGTGTCAGCCTCGCCTCGTGATGGGGTCAGTCTGGTGTCAGCCTCGCCTCGTGATGAGGTCAGTCTGGTGGCAGCCTCGCCTCGTGATGGGGTCAGTCTGGTGTCAGCCTCGCCTCGTGACGGGGTCAGTCTGGTGTCAGTCTCGCCTCATGATGGGGTCAGTCTGGTGTCAGCCTCGGCTCGTGATGGGGTCAGTCTGGTGTCAGTCTCGCCTTGTGATGGGGTCAGTCTGTTGTCAGCCTCGCCTCGTGATGGAGTCAGTCTGGTGTCAGCCTTGCCTCGTGATGGGATCAGTCTGGTGTCAGCCTCGCCTCGTGATGGGGTCAGTCTGGTGTCAGTCTCGCCTCGTGATGGGGTAAGTCTGGTGTCAGCATCGCCTCGTGATGGGGTCAGTCTGGTGTCAGCCTCACATCATGATGGGGTCAGTCTGGTGTCAGTCTCGCCTCGTGATGGGGTCAATCTGGTGTCAGCCTCGACTAGTGATGGGGTTAGTCTGGTGTCAGCCTCGCCCCGTGATGGGGTCAGTCTGGTGTCAGCCTCGCCTCGTGATGGAGTCAGTCTGGTGTCAGCCTCACCTCGTGATGGGGTCAGTCTGGTGTCAGCCTCACCTCATGATGGTGTCAGTCTGGTGTCAGCCTCGCCTCGTGATGGGGTCAGTCCGGTGTCAGTCTCGCCTCGTGATGGGGTCAGTCTGCTGTCAGCCTCGCCTCGTGATGGTGTCAGTCTGGTGTCAGCCTCGCCTTGTGATTGGGTCAGTCTGGTGTCAGCCTCGCCGCGTGACGGGGTCAGTCTGGTGTCAGCCTCGCCTCGTGATGGGGTCAGTCTGGTGTCAGCCTCGCCTCTTGATGGGGTCAGTCTGGTGTCAGCCTCGCCACGTGATGGGGTCAGTCTGGTGTCAGCCTCGCCTCGTGATGGGGTCAGTCTGGTGTCAGCCTCGCCTCGTGATGGGGTCAGTCTGGTGTCAGCCTCGCCTCGTGATGGGGTCAGTCTGGTGTCAGCCTTGCCTCGTGATGGGGTCAGTCTGGTGTCAGCCTCACATCATGATGGTGTCAATCTTGTGTCAGCTTCGCCTTGTGATGGTTTCAGTCTGGTGTCAGCCTCGCCTCGTGATGGGGTCAGTCTGGTGTCAGCCTCGCAACGTGATGGGGTCAGTCTGGTGTCAGCCTCGCCTCGTGATGGGGTCAGTCTGGTGTCAGCCTCGCCTCGTGATGGGGTCAGTCTGGTGTCAGCCTCGCCTCGTGATGGGGTCAGTCTGGTGTCAGCCTCGCCTCGTGATGGGGGCAGTCTGGTGTCAGCCTCACATCATGATGGGGTCAGTCTGGTGTCAGTCTCGCCTCGTGATGGGGTCAGTCTGGTGTCAGTCTCGCCTCATGATGGGGTCAGTCTGGTGTCAGCCTCGCCTCGTGATGGGGTCAGTCTGGTGTCAGTCTCGCCTCGTGATGGGGTCAGTCTGGTGTCAGCCTCGCCTCGTGATGGTGTCAGTCTGGTGTCAGCCTTGCCTCGTGATGGGATCAGTCTGGTGTCAGCCTCGCCTCGTGATGGGGTCAGTCTGGTGTCAGTCTCGCCTCGTGATGGGGTCAGTCTGGTGTCAGCATCGCCTCATGATGGGGTCAGTCTGGTGTCAGTCTCGCCTCGTAATGGGGTCAGTCTGGTGTCAGCCTCGACTAGTGATGGGGTTAGACTGGTGTCAGCCTCGCCCCGTGATGGGGTCAGTCTGGTGTCAGCCTCGCCTCGTGATGGAGTCAGTCTGGTGTCAGCCTCACTTCGTGATGGGGTCAGTCTGGTGTCAGCCTCACATCGTCTGGTGTCAGCCTCACTTCGTGATGGGGTCAGTCTGGTGTCAGCCTCACATCATGATGGGGTCAGTCTGGTGTCAGCCTCGCCTCGTGATTTGGTCAGTCTGGTGTCAGCCTCGCCTCGTGACGGGGTCAGTCTGGTGTCAGCCTCGCCTCGTGATGGGGTCAGTCTCGTGTCAGCCTCGCCTCTTGATGGGGTCAGTCTGGTGTCAGTCTCGTCTCGTGATGGGGTCAGTCTGGTGTCAGCCTCGCCCCGTGATGGGGTCAGTCTGGTGTCAGCCTCGCTCCGTGACGGGGTCAGTCTGGTGTCAGCCTCACATCATGATGGTGTCAATCTTGTGTCAGCTTCGCCTTGTGATGGTTTCAGTCTGGTGTCAGCCTTGCCTCGTGATGGGGTTAGTCTGGTGTCAGCCTCGCCTCGTGATGGGGTCAGTTTGGTGTCAGCCTCGCCTCGTGATGGGGTCAGTCTGGTGTCAGCCACGCCTCGTGATGGTGTCAGTCTGGTGTCAGCCTCGCCTCGTGATGGGGTCAGTCTGGTGTCAGCCTCGCCCCGTGACGGAATCAGTCTGGTGTCAGCCTCACATCATGATGGTGTCAGTCTGGTGTCAGCTTCGCCTTGTGATGGTGTCAGTCTGGTGTCAGCCTCGCCTCGTGATGGGGTAAGTCTGGTGTCAGTCTTGCCTCGTGATGGGGTCAGTCTGGTGTCAGCCTCGCCTCGTGATGGGGTCAGGCTGGTGTCAGCCTCGCCCCGTGACGGGGTCAGTCTGGTGTCAGCCTCGCCTCGTGATGGGGTCAGTCTGGTGTCAGCCTCGCCTCGTGATGGGGTCAGTCTGGTGTCAGCCTCGCAACGTGATGGGGTCAGTCTGGTGTCAGCCTCGCCTCGTGATGGGGTCAGTCTGGTGTCAGCCTCGCCTCGTGATGGGGTCAGTCTGGTGTCAGCCTCGCCTCGTGATGGGGTCAGTCTGGTGTCAGCCTCGCAACGTGATGGGGTCAGTCTGGTGTCAGCCTCGCCTCGTGATGGGGTCAGTCTGGTGTCAGCCTCGCCTCGTGATGGGGTCAGTCTGGTGTCAGCCTCGCCTCGTGATGGGGTCAGTCTGGTGTCAGCCTCGCCTCGTGATGGGGGCAGTCTGGTGTCAGCCTTGCCTCGTGATGGGGTCAGTCTGGTGTCAGCCTCACATCATGATGGGGTCAGTCTGGTGTCAGTCTCGCCTCGTGATGGGGTCAGTCTGGTGTCAGTCTCGCCTCATGATGGGGTCAGTCTGGTGTCAGCCTCGCCTCGTGATGGGGTCAGTCTGGTGTCAGTCTCGCCTTGTGATGGGGTCAGTCTGGTGTCAGCCTCGCCTCGTGATGGTGTCAGTCTGGTGTCAGCCTTGCCTCGTGATGGGATCAGTCTGGTGTCAGCCTCGCCTCGTGATGGGGTCAGTCTGGTGTCAGTCTCGCCTCGTGATGGGGTCAGTCTGGTGTCAGCATCGCCTCATGATGGGGTCAGTCTGGTGTCAGCCTCACATCATGATGGGGTCAGTCTGGTGTCAGTCTCGCCTCGTAATGGGGTCAGTCTGGTGTCAGCCTCGACTAGTGATGGGGTTAGACTGGTGTCAGCCTCGCCCCGTGATGGGGTCAGTCTGGTGTCAGCCTCGCCTCGTGATGGAGTCAGTCTGGTGTCAGCCTCACTTCGTGATGGGGTCAGTCTGGTGTCAGCCTCACATCGTCTGGTGTCAGCCTCACTTCGTGATGGGGTCAGTCTGGTGTCAGCCTCACATCATGATGGGGTCAGTCTGGTGTCAGCCTCGCCTCGTGATTTGGTCAGTCTGGTGTCAGCCTCGCCTCGTGACGGGGTCAGTCTGGTGTCAGCCTCGCCTCGTGATGGGGTCAGCCAGGTGTCAGTCTCGCCTCGTGATGGGGTCAGTCTGGTGTCAGTCTCGCCTCGTGATGGGGTCAGTCTGGTGTCAGCCTCACATCGTGATGGTGTCAGTCTGGTGTCAGCCTCGCCTAGTGATGGGGTCAGTCTGGTGTCATTCTCGCCTAGTGATGGGGTCAGTCTGGTGTCAGCCTCACATCATGATGGTGTCAGTCTGGTGTCAGCCTTGCCTCGTGATGGGGTCAGTCTGGTGTCAGTCTCGTCTCGTGATGGGGTCAGTCTGGTGTCAGCCTCGCCTCGTGATGGGGTCAGTCTAGTGTCAGTCTCGCCTAGTGATGGGGTCAGTCTGGTGTCAGCCTCGCTAGTGATGGGGTCAGTCTGGTGTCAGCCTCGCCTAGTGATGGGGTCAGTCTGGAGTCAGCCTCGCCTCGTGACGGTGTCAGTCTGGTGTCAGCCTCGCCTCGTGATGGGGTCAGTCTGGTGTCAGCCCCGCCTCGTGATGAGGTTAGTCTAGTGTCAGCCTCGCCTCGTGATCGTGTCAGTCTGGTGTCAGCCTCGCCTCGTGATGGGGTCAGTCTGGTGTCAGCCTCGCCTCGTGATGTGGTCACTCTGGTGTCAGCCTCGCCTCATGATGGGGTCAGTCTGGTGTCAGCCTCACCTTGTGATGGGGTCAGTCTGGTGTCAGCCTCACATCGTGATGGTGTCAGTCTGGTGTCAGCCTCGCCTCGTGATGGTGTCAGTCTGGTGTCAGCCTCACATCGTGATGGGGTCAGTCTTGTGTCAGTCTCGCCTCGTGATGGGGTCAGTCTGGTGTCAGCCTCGCCTCGTGATGGGGTCAGTCTGTTGTCAACCTCGCCTCTTGATGGGGTCAGTCCGGTGTCAGTCTCGGCTCGTGATGGGGTCAGTCTGGTGTCAGTCTCGCCTTGTGATGGGGTCAGTCTGGTTTCAGCCTCACATCATGATGGTGTCAGTCTGGTGTCAGCCTCGCCTCGTGATGGGGTCAGTCTGGTGTAAGCCTCACCTCGTGATGGTGTCAGTCTGGTGTCAGTCTCGCCTCGTGATGGGGTCAGTCTGGTGTCAGCTTCGCCTTGTGATGGGGTCAGTCTGGTGTCAGCCTCGCTAGTGATGGGGTCAGTCTGGTGTCAGCCTCGCCTCGTGATGGGGTCAGTCTGGTGTCAGCTTCGCCTCGTGATTGGATCAGTCTGGTGTCAGTCTCGTCTCGTGATGGGGTCAGTCTGGTGTCAGCCTCGCCTCGTGATGGGGTCAGTCTGGTTTCAGTCTCGCCTAGTGATGGGGTCAGTCTGGTGTCAGCCTCACATCATGATGGTGTCAGTCTGGTGTCAGCCTCGCCTCGTGATGGTGTCAGTCTGGTGTCAGCCTTGCTAGTGATGGGGTCAGTCTGGTGTCAGCCTCGCCTCGTGATGGGGTCAGTTTGGTGTCAGTCTCGCCTCGTGATGGTGTCAGTCTGGTGTCAGCCTCGCTAGTGATGGGGTCAGTCTGGTGTCAGCCTCGCCTCGTGATGGGGTCAGTCTGGTGTCAGCCTCGCCTCGTGATGGGGTCAGTCTGGTGTCAGCCTCGCCTCTTGATGGTGTCAGTCTGGTGTCAGCCTCGCCTCTTGATGGGGTCAGTCTGGTGTCAGCCTCACATTATGATGGGGTCAGTCTGGTGTCAGTCTCGCCTCGTGATGGGGTCAGTCTGGTGTCAGCCTCGCCTTGTGATGGGGTCAGTCTGGTGTCAGCCTCACATCATGATGGGGTCAGTCTGGTGTCAGCCTCGCCTCGTCATGGGGTCAGTCTGGTGTCTGTCTCGCCTCGTGATGGTGTCAGTCTGGTGTCAGTGTCGCCTCGTCATGGGGTCAGTCTGGTGTCAGTCTCGCCTCGTGATGTGGTCAGTCTGGTGTCAGCCTCACATCATGATGGTGTCAATCTGGTGTCAGCTTCGCCTTGTGATGGTGTCAGTCTGGTGTCAGCCTCGCCTCGTGATGGGGTAAGTCTGGTGTCAGTCTCGCCTCGTGATGGGGTCAGTCTGGTGTCAGCCTCGCCTCGTGATGGGGTCAGTCTGGTGTCAGCCTCGCCTCGTGATGGGGTCAGTCTGGTGTCAGCCTCACATCGTGATGTGGTCAGTCTGGTGTCAGTCTCGCCTCGTGATGGGGTCAGTCTTGTGTCAGTCTCGCCTTGTGATGGGGTCTGTCTGGTTTCAGCCTCACATCATGATGGTGTCAGTCTGGTGTCTGTCTCGCCTCGTGATGGGGTCAGTCTGGTGTCAGTCTCGCCTCGTGATGGGGTCAGTCTGGTGTCAGCCTCACATCATGATGGGGTCAGTCTGGTGTCAGCCACGCCTCGTAATGGTGTCAGTCTGGTGTCAGCCTCGCCTCGTGATGGGGTCAGTCTGGTGTCAGCCTCGCCCCGTGATGGGGTCAGTCTGGTGTCAGCTTCGCCTTGTGATGGTGTCAGTCTGGTGTCAGCCTCGCCTCGTGATGGGGTCAGTCTGGTGTCAGCCTCACATCATGATGGGGTCAGTCTGGTGTCAGTCTCGCCTCGTGATGGGGTCAGTCTGGTGTCAGCCTCGTCCCGTGATGGGGTCAGTCTGGTGTCAGTCTCGCCTCGTGATGGGGTCAGTCTGGTGTCAGTCTCGCCTCGTGATGGGGTCAGTCTGTTGTCAGTCTCCCCATCGTGATGGGGTCAGTCTGGTGTCAGCCTCACATCATGATGGGGTCAGTCTGGTGTCAGCCTCACCTCGTGATGGTGTCTGTCTTGTGTCAGCCTCGCCTCGTGATGGGGTCAGTCTGGTGTCAGCCTCGCCTAGTGATGGGGTCAGTCTGGTGTCAGCCTCACATCATGATGGGATCAGTCTGGTGTCAGCCTCGCCTCGTCATGGGGTCAGTCTGGTGTCAGTCTCGCCTCGTGATGGGGTCAGTCTGGTGTCAGCCTCGTCCCGTGATGCGGTCAGTCTGGTGTCAGCCTCACATCGTGATGGTGTCAGTCTGGTGTCAGCCTCGCCTCGTGATGGTGTCAGTCTGGTGTCAGCCTTGCCTCATGATGGGGTCTATCTGGTGTCAGCCTCGCCTAGTGATGGGGTCAGGCTGGTGTCAGCCTCGCCTCGTAATGGGGTCAGTCTGGTGTCAGCCTCGCCTTGTGATGGTGTCAGTCTGGTGTCAGCCTCGCCTCTTGATGGGGTCAGTCTGGTGTCAGCCTCACATCATGATGGGGTCAGCCTCGCCTAGTGATGGGGTCAGTCTGGTGTCAGTCTCGACTCGTGATGGAGTCAGTTTGGGCTCAGCCTCGCCTCGTGATGGGGTCAGTCTGGTGTCAGCCTCGCCTAGTGATGGGGTCAGTCTGGTGTCAGCCTCACCTCGTGATGGTGTCTGTCTTGTGTCAGCCTCGCCTCGTGATGGGGTCAGTCTGGTGTCAGCCTCGCCTAGTGATGGGGTCAGTCTGGTGTCAGCCTCACATCATGATGGGATCAGTCTGGTGTCAGCCTCGCCTCGTCATGGGGTCAGTCTGGTGTCAGTCTCGCCTCGTGATGGGGTCAGTCTGGTGTCAGCCTCGTCCCGTGATGCGGTCAGTCTGGTGTCAGCCTCACATCGTGATGGTGTCAGTCTGGTGTCAGCCTCACCTCGTGATGGTGTCAGTCTGGTGTCAGCCTTGCCTCATGATGGGGTCTATCTGGTGTCAGCCTCGCCTAGTGATGGTGTCAGTCTGGTGTCAGCCTCGCCTCTTGATGGGGTCAGTCTGGTGTCAGCCTCACATCATGATGGGGTCAGCCTCGCCTAGTGATGGGGTCAGTCTGGTGTCAGTCTCGCCTCATGATGGAGTCAGTTTGGGCTCAGCCTCGCCTCGTGATGGGGTCAGTCTGGTGTCAGCCTCGCCTAGTGATGGGGTCAGTCTGGTGTCAGTCTCGCCTCGTGATGGAGTCAGTCTGGGCTCAGCCTCGCCTCGTGATGGGGTCAGTCTGGTGTCAGTCTCGCCTCGTGATGGGGTCAGTCTGGGGTCAGCCTCGCCTCGTGATGGGGTCAGTCTTGTGTCAGCCTCGCCTCGTGATGGGGTCAGTCTGGTGTCAGTCTCGCCTCGTGATTGATGGGGTCAGTCTGGTGTCAGCCTCGCCTCGTGATGGGGTCAGTCTGGTGTCAGCCTCGCCTCGTGATGGGGTCAGCCAGGTGTCAGTCTCGCCTCATGATGGGGTCAGTCTGGTGTCAGTCTCGACTCGTGATGGGGTCAGTCTGGTGTCAGCCTCACATCGTGATGGTGTCAGTCTGGTGTCAGCCTCGCCTAGTGATGGGGTCAGTCTTGTGTCAGCCTCGCCTAGTGATGGGGTCAGTCTGGTGTCAGCCTCGCCTCTTGATGGGGTCAGTCTGGTGTCAGGCTCGCCTCGTGATGGTGTCAGTCTGGTGTCAGCCTCGCCTCGTGATGGGGTCAGTCTGGTGTCAGCCTCGCCTCGTGATGGGGTCAGTCTGGTGTCAGTCTCGCCTCGTGATGGGGTCAGTCTGGTGTCAGCCTCGCCCCGTGAAGGAGTCAGTCTGGTGTCAGCCTCACATCATGATGGTGTCAGTCTGGTATCAGCCTCGCCTTGTGATGGTGTCAGTCTGGTGTCAGCCTCGCCTCGTGATGGGGTCAGTCTGGTGTCAGCCTCACCTCATGATGGGGTCAGTCTGGTATCAGCCTCGCCTCGTGATGGTGTAAGTCTGGTGTCAGCCTCGCCTCGTGATGGGTTCAGTCTGGTGTCAGCCTCGCCTCGTGATGGGGTCAGTCTGGTGTCAGCCTCACATCATGATGGGGTCAGTCTGGTTTCAGCCTCGCCTCGTGATGGGGTCAGTCTGGTGTCAGCCTCGCCTCGTCATGGGGTCAGTCTGGTGTCAGTCTCGCCTCGTGATGGGGTCAGTCTGGTGTCAGCCTCGTCCCGTGATGCGGTCAGTCTGGTGTCAGCCTCACATCGTGATGGTGTCAGTCTGGTGTCAGCCTCACCTCGTGATGGTGTCAGTCTGGTGTCAGCCTTGCCTCATGATGGGGTCTATCTGGTGTCAGCCTCGCCTAGTGATGGTGTCAGTCTGGTGTCAGCCTCGCCTCTTGATGGGGTCAGTCTGGTGTCAGCCTCACATCATGATGGGGTCAGCCTCGCCTAGTGATGGGGTCAGTCTGGTGTCAGTCTCGCCTCATGATGGAGTCAGTTTGGGCTCAGCCTCGCCTCGTGATGGGGTCAGTCTGGTGTCAGCCTCGCCTAGTGATGGGGTCAGTCTGGTGTCAGTCTCGCCTCGTGATGGAGTCAGTCTGGGCTCAGCCTCGCCTCGTGATGGGGTCAGTCTGGTGTCAGTCTCGCCTCGTGATGGGGTCAGTCTGGGGTCAGCCTCGCCTCGTGATGGGGTCAGTCTTGTGTCAGCCTCGCCTCGTGATGGGGTCAGTCTGGTGTCAGTCTCGCCTCGTGATTGATGGGGTCAGTCTGGTGTCAGCCTCGCCTCGTGATGGGGTCAGTCTGGTGTCAGCCTCGCCTCGTGATGGGGTCAGCCAGGTGTCAGTCTCGCCTCATGATGGGGTCAGTCTGGTGTCAGTCTCGACTCGTGATGGGGTCAGTCTGGTGTCAGCCTCACATCGTGATGGTGTCAGTCTGGTGTCAGCCTCGCCTAGTGATGGGGTCAGTCTTGTGTCAGCCTCGCCTAGTGATGGGGTCAGTCTGGTGTCAGCCTCGCCTCTTGATGGGGTCAGTCTGGTGTCAGGCTCGCCTCGTGATGGTGTCAGTCTGGTGTCAGCCTCGCCTCGTGATGGGGTCAGTCTGGTGTCAGCCTCGCCTCGTGATGGGGTCAGTCTGGTGTCAGTCTCGCCTCGTGATGGGGTCAGTCTGGTGTCAGCCTCGCCCCGTGAAGGAGTCAGTCTGGTGTCAGCCTCACATCATGATGGTGTCAGTCTGGTATCAGCCTCGCCTTGTGATGGTGTCAGTCTGGTGTCAGCCTCGCCTCGTGATGGGGTCAGTCTGGTGTCAGCCTCACCTCATGATGGGGTCAGTCTGGTATCAGCCTCGCCTCGTGATGGTGTAAGTCTGGTGTCAGCCTCGCCTCGTGATGGGTTCAGTCTGGTGTCAGCCTCGCCTCGTGATGGGGTCAGTCTGGTGTCAGCCTCACATCATGATGGGGTCAGTCTGGTTTCAGCCTCGCCTCGTGATGGGGTCAGTCTGGTGTCAGCCTCGCCTCGTGATGGGGTCAGTCTGGTGTCAGTCTCACATCATGATGGTGTCAGTCTGGTGTCAGCCTCGCCTCGTGATGGGGTCAGTCTGGTGTCAGTCTCGCCTAGTGATCGTGTCAGTCTGGTGTCAGTCTCGCCTCGTGATTGGGTCAGTCTGGTGTCAGTCTCGCCTAGTGATCGTGTCAGTCTGGTGTCAGTCTCGCCTCGTGATGGGGTCAGTCTGGTGTCAGCCTCGCCTCGTGATGGGGTCAGTCTGGTGTCAGCCTCGCATTGTGATGGGGTCAGTCTGGTGTCAGTCTCACATCATGATGGTGTCAGTCTTGTGTCAGCCTCGCCTCGTGATGGGGTCAGTCTAGTGTCAGCCTCGCCTCGTGATGGTGTCAGTCTGGTGTCAGCCTCGCCTCGTGATGGTGTCAGTCTGGTGTCAGCCTCGCCTCGCAATGGGGTCAGTCTGGTGTTAGCCTCGCCTCGTGATGGGGTCAGTCTTGTGTCAGCCTCACATCATGATGGTGTCAGTCTGGTGTCAGTCTCGCCTAGTGATCGTGTCAGTCTGGTGTCAGTCTCGCCTCGTGATTGGGTCAGTCTGGTGTCAGTCTCGCCTAGTGATCGTGTCAGTCTGGTGTCAGTCTCGCCTCGTGATGGGGTCAGTCTGGTGTCAGCCTCGCTCCGTGACGGGGTCAGTCTGGTGTCAGCCTCGCCTCGTGATGGGGTCAGTCTGGTGTCAGCCTCGCCTCGTGATGGGGTCAGTCTGGTGTCAGTCTCACATCTTGATGGTGTCAGTCTGGTGTCAGCCTCGCCTCGTGATGGGGTCAGTCTAGTGTCAGCCTCGCCTCGTGATGGTGTCAGTCTGGTGTCAGCCTCGCCTCGTGATGGTGTCAGTCTGGTGTCAGCCTCGCCTCGTAATGGGGTCATTCTGGTGTCAGCCTCGCCTCGTGATGGGGTCAGTCTGGTGTCAGCCTCACATCATGATGGTGTCAGTCTGGTGTCAGCCTCGCCTCGTGATGGGGTCAGTCTGGTGTCAGCCTCACATCATGATGGCGTCAGTCTGGTGTCAGCCTCGCCTCGTGATGGGGTCAGTCTGGTGTCAGTCTCGCCTCGTGATGGGGTCAGTCTGATGTCAGCCTCGCCTCGTGATGGTGTCAGTCTGGTGTCAGCCTCGCCTAGTGATAGGGTCAGTCTGGTGTCAGCCTCGCCTCGTGATGGGTTCAGTCTGGTGTAAGCCTCGCCTCGTGATGGTGTCAGTCTGGTGTCAGCCTCGCCTAGTGATAGGGTCAGTCTGGTGTCAGCCTCGCCTCGTGATGGGGTCAGTCTGGTGTCAGTCTCGCCTAGTGATCGTGTCAGTCTGGTGTCAGTCTCGCCTCGTGATTGGGTCAGTCTGGTGTCAGTCTCGCCTAGTGATCGTGTCAGTCTGGTGTCAGTCTCGCCTCGTGATGGGGTCAGTCTGGTGTCAGCCTCGCCTCGTGATGGGGTCAGTCTGGTGTCAGCCTCGCATTGTGATGGGGTCAGTCTGGTGTCAGTCTCACATCATGATGGTGTCAGTCTTGTGTCAGCCTCGCCTCGTGATGGGGTCAGTCTAGTGTCAGCCTCGCCTCGTGATGGTGTCAGTCTGGTGTCAGCCTCGCCTCGTGATGGTGTCAGTCTGGTGTCAGCCTCGCCTCGCAATGGGGTCAGTCTGGTGTTAGCCTCGCCTCGTGATGGGGTCAGTCTTGTGTCAGCCTCACATCATGATGGTGTCAGTCTGGTGTCAGTCTCGCCTAGTGATCGTGTCAGTCTGGTGTCAGTCTCGCCTCGTGATTGGGTCAGTCTGGTGTCAGTCTCGCCTAGTGATCGTGTCAGTCTGGTGTCAGTCTCGCCTCGTGATGGGGTCAGTCTGGTGTCAGCCTCGCTCCGTGACGGGGTCAGTCTGGTGTCAGCCTCGCCTCGTGATGGGGTCAGTCTGGTGTCAGCCTCGCCTCGTGATGGGGTCAGTCTGGTGTCAGTCTCACATCTTGATGGTGTCAGTCTGGTGTCAGCCTCGCCTCGTGATGGGGTCAGTCTAGTGTCAGCCTCGCCTCGTGATGGTGTCAGTCTGGTGTCAGCCTCGCCTCGTGATGGTGTCAGTCTGGTGTCAGCCTCGCCTCGTAATGGGGTCATTCTGGTGTCAGCCTCGCCTCGTGATGGGGTCAGTCTGGTGTCAGCCTCACATCATGATGGTGTCAGTCTGGTGTCAGCCTTGCCTCGTGATGGGGTCAGTCTGGTGTCAGCCTCACATCATGATGGTGTCAGTCAGGTGTCAGCCTCGCCTCGTGATGGGGTCAGTCTGGTGTCAGCCTCGCCTCGTGATGGGGTCAGTCTGGTGTCAGCCTCGCATTGTGATGGGGTCAGTCTGGTGTCAGTCTCACATCATGATGGTGTCAGTCTTGTGTCAGCCTCGCCTCGTGATGGGGTCAGTCTAGTGTCAGCCTCGCCTCGTGATGGTGTCAGTCTGGTGTCAGCCTCGCCTCGTGATGGTGTCAGTCTGGTGTCAGCCTCGCCTCGCAATGGGGTCAGTCTGGTGTTAGCCTCGCCTCGTGATGGGGTCAGTCTTGTGTCAGCCTCACATCATGATGGTGTCAGTCTGGTGTCAGTCTCGCCTAGTGATCGTGTCAGTCTGGTGTCAGTCTCGCCTCGTGATTGGGTCAGTCTGGTGTCAGTCTCGCCTAGTGATCGTGTCAGTCTGGTGTCAGTCTCGCCTCGTGATGGGGTCAGTCTGGTGTCAGCCTCGCTCCGTGACGGGGTCAGTCTGGTGTCAGCCTCGCCTCGTGATGGGGTCAGTCTGGTGTCAGCCTCGCCTCGTGATGGGGTCAGTCTGGTGTCAGTCTCACATCTTGATGGTGTCAGTCTGGTGTCAGCCTCGCCTCGTGATGGGGTCAGTCTAGTGTCAGCCTCGCCTCGTGATGGTGTCAGTCTGGTGTCAGCCTCGCCTCGTGATGGTGTCAGTCTGGTGTCAGCCTCGCCTCGTAATGGGGTCATTCTGGTGTCAGCCTCGCCTCGTGATGGGGTCAGTCTGGTGTCAGCCTCACATCATGATGGTGTCAGTCTGGTGTCAGCCTCGCCTCGTGATGGGGTCAGTCTGGTGTCAGCCTCACATCATGATGGCGTCAGTCTGGTGTCAGCCTCGCCTCGTGATGGGGTCAGTCTGGTGTCAGTCTCGCCTCGTGATGGGGTCAGTCTGATGTCAGCCTCGCCTCGTGATGGTGTCAGTCTGGTGTCAGCCTCGCCTAGTGATAGGGTCAGTCTGGTGTCAGCCTCGCCTCGTGATGGGTTCAGTCTGGTGTAAGCCTCGCCTCGTGATGGTGTCAGTCTGGTGTCAGCCTCGCCTAGTGATAGGGTCAGTCTGGTGTCAGCCTCGCCTCGTGATGGGGTCAGTCTGGTGTCAGTCTCGCCTAGTGATCGTGTCAGTCTGGTGTCAGTCTCGCCTCGTGATTGGGTCAGTCTGGTGTCAGTCTCGCCTAGTGATCGTGTCAGTCTGGTGTCAGTCTCGCCTCGTGATGGGGTCAGTCTGGTGTCAGCCTCGCCTCGTGATGGGGTCAGTCTGGTGTCAGCCTCGCATTGTGATGGGGTCAGTCTGGTGTCAGTCTCACATCATGATGGTGTCAGTCTTGTGTCAGCCTCGCCTCGTGATGGGGTCAGTCTAGTGTCAGCCTCGCCTCGTGATGGTGTCAGTCTGGTGTCAGCCTCGCCTCGTGATGGTGTCAGTCTGGTGTCAGCCTCGCCTCGCAATGGGGTCAGTCTGGTGTTAGCCTCGCCTCGTGATGGGGTCAGTCTTGTGTCAGCCTCACATCATGATGGTGTCAGTCTGGTGTCAGTCTCGCCTAGTGATCGTGTCAGTCTGGTGTCAGTCTCGCCTCGTGATTGGGTCAGTCTGGTGTCAGTCTCGCCTAGTGATCGTGTCAGTCTGGTGTCAGTCTCGCCTCGTGATGGGGTCAGTCTGGTGTCAGCCTCGCTCCGTGACGGGGTCAGTCTGGTGTCAGCCTCGCCTCGTGATGGGGTCAGTCTGGTGTCAGCCTCGCCTCGTGATGGGGTCAGTCTGGTGTCAGTCTCACATCTTGATGGTGTCAGTCTGGTGTCAGCCTCGCCTCGTGATGGGGTCAGTCTAGTGTCAGCCTCGCCTCGTGATGGTGTCAGTCTGGTGTCAGCCTCGCCTCGTGATGGTGTCAGTCTGGTGTCAGCCTCGCCTCGTAATGGGGTCATTCTGGTGTCAGCCTCGCCTCGTGATGGGGTCAGTCTGGTGTCAGCCTCACATCATGATGGTGTCAGTCTGGTGTCAGCCTTGCCTCGTGATGGGGTCAGTCTGGTGTCAGCCTCACATCATGATGGTGTCAGTCAGGTGTCAGCCTCGCCTCGTGATGGGGTCAGTCTGGTGTCAGCCTCGCCTCGTGATGAGGTCAGTCTGGTGTCAGCCTCGCATTGTGATGGGGTCAGTCTGGTGTCAGTCTCACATCATGATGGTGTCAGTCTTGTGTCAGCCTCGCCTCGTGATGGGGTCAGTCTAGTGTCAGCCTCGCCTCGTGATGGTGTCAGTCTGGTGTCAGCCTCGCCTCGTGATGGTGTCAGTCTGGTGTCAGCCTCGCCTCGCAATGGGGTCAGTCTGGTGTTAGCCTCGCCTCGTGATGGGGTCAGTCTTGTGTCAGCCTCACATCATGATGGTGTCAGTCTGGTGTCAGTCTCGCCTAGTGATCGTGTCAGTCTGGTGTCAGTCTCGCCTCGTGATTGGGTCAGTCTGGTGTCAGTCTCGCCTAGTGATCGTGTCAGTCTGGTGTCAGTCTCGCCTCGTGATGGGGTCAGTCTGGTGTCAGCCTCGCTCCGTGACGGGGTCAGTCTGGTGTCAGCCTCGCCTCGTGATGGGGTCAGTCTGGTGTCAGCCTCGCCTCGTGATGGGGTCAGTCTGGTGTCAGTCTCACATCTTGATGGTGTCAGTCTGGTGTCAGCCTCGCCTCGTGATGGGGTCAGTCTAGTGTCAGCCTCGCCTCGTGATGGTGTCAGTCTGGTGTCAGCCTCGCCTCGTGATGGTGTCAGTCTGGTGTCAGCCTCGCCTCGTAATGGGGTCATTCTGGTGTCAGCCTCGCCTCGTGATGGGGTCAGTCTGGTGTCAGCCTCACATCATGATGGTGTCAGTCTGGTGTCAGCCTCGCCTCGTGATGGGGTCAGTCTGGTGTCAGCCTCACATCATGATGGCGTCAGTCTGGTGTCAGCCTCGCCTCGTGATGGGGTCAGTCTGGTGTCAGTCTCGCCTCGTGATGGGGTCAGTCTGATGTCAGCCTCGCCTCGTGATGGTGTCAGTCTGGTGTCAGCCTCGCCTAGTGATAGGGTCAGTCTGGTGTCAGCCTCGCCTCGTGATGGGTTCAGTCTGGTGTAAGCCTCGCCTCGTGATGGTGTCAGTCTGGTGTCAGCCTCGCCTAGTGATAGGGTCAGTCTGGTGTCAGCCTCGCCTCGTGATGGGGTCAGTCTGGTGTCAGCCTCGCCTCGTGATGGTGTCAGTCTGGTGTCAGCCTCGCCTCGTGATGGTGTCAGTCTGGTGTCAGCCTCACCTCGTGACGGGGTCAGTCTGGTGTCAGCCTCACATCATGATGGTGTCAGTCTGGTGTCAGCCTTGCCTTGTGATGGGGTCAGTCTGGTGTCAGCCTCACATCATGATGGTGTCAGTCTGGTGTCAGCCTCGCCTCGTGATGGGGTCAGTCTGGTGTCAGCATCGCCTCGTGATGGAGTCAGTCCGGTGTCAGCCTCGCCTCGTGATGGGGTCAGTCTGGTGTCAGCCTCGCCTTGTGATGGGGACTGTCTGGTGTCAGCCTCGCCTCGTGATGGGGTCAGTCTGGTGTCAGCCTCACATCATGATGGTGTCAGTCTGGTGTCAGCCTCGCCTCGTGATGGGGTCAGTCTGGTGTCAGCCTCACATCATGATGGTGTCAGTCAGGTGTCAGCCTCGCCTCGTGATGGGGTCAGTCTGGTGTCAGCCTCGCCTCGTGATGGGGTCAGTCTGGTGTCAGCCTCGCATTGTGATGGGGTCAGTCTGGTGTCAGTCTCACATCATGATGGTGTCAGTCTTGTGTCAGCCTTGCCTCGTGATGGGGTCAGTCTAGTGTCAGCCTCGCCTCGTGATGGTGTCAGTCTGGTGTCAGCCTCGCCTCGTGATGGTGTCAGTCTGGTGTCAGCCTCGCCTCGCAATGGGGTCAGTCTGGTGTCAGCCTCGCCTCGTGATGGGGTCAGTCTTGTGTCAGCCTCACATCATGATGGTGTCAGTCTGGTGTCAGCCTCGCCTCGTGATGGGGTCAGTCTGGTGTCAGTCTCGCCTCGTGATGGGGTCAGTCTGGTGTCAGCCTCACATCGTGATGGTGTCAGTCTGGTGTCAGCCTCGCCTCGTGATGGGGTCTGTCTGGTGTCAGCCTCGCCTCGTGATGGTGTCAGTCTGGTGTCAGCCTCGCCTCGTGATGGTGTCAGTCTTGTGTCAGCCTCGCCTAGTGATAGGGTCAGTCTGGTGTCAGCCTCGCCACGTGATGGGGTCAGTCTGGTGTCAGCCTCACATCATGATGGTTTCAGTCTGGTGTGAGCCTCGCCTCGTGGTGGGGTCAGTCCTGTGTCAGTCTCGCCTCGTGATGGGGTCAGTCCGGTGTCAGCCTCGCCTCGTGATGGGGTCAGTCTGGTGTCAGCCTCACATCATGATGGTGTCAGTCTAGTGTCAGCCTCGCCTCGTGATGGTGTAAGTCTGGTGTCAGCCTCGCCTCGTGATGGTGTCAGTCTGGTGTCAGCCTCGCCTCGCAGTGGGGTCAGTCTGGTGTCAGCCTCGCCTCGTGATGGGGTCAGTCTTGTGTCAGCCTCACATCATGATGGTGTCAGTCTGGTGTCAGCCTCGCCTCGTGATGGGGTCAGTCTGGTGTCAGTCTCGTCTCGTGATGGGGTCAGTCTGGTGTCAGTCTCACATCATGATGGTGTCAGTCTTGTGTCAGCCTCGCCTCGTGATGGGGTCAGTCTAGTGTCAGCCTCGCCTCGTGATGGTGTCAGTCTGGTGTCAGCCTCGCCTCGTGATGGTGTCAGTCTGGTGTCAGCCTCGCCTCGCAATGGGGTCAGTCTGGTGTCAGCCTCGCCTCGTGATGGGGTCAGTCTTGTGTCAGCCTCACATCATGATGGTGTCAGTCTGGTGTCAGCCTCGCCTCGTGATGGGGTCAGTCTGGTGTCAGTCTCGTCTCGTGATGGGGTCAGTCTGGTGTCAGCCTCACATCGTGATGGTGTCAGTCTGGTGTCAGCCTCGCCTCGTGATGGGGTCTGTCTGGTGTCAGCCTCGCCTCGTGATGGTGTCAGTCTGGTGTCAGCCTCGCCTCGTGATGGTGTCAGTCTTGTGTCAGCCTCGCCTAGTGATAGGGTCAGTCTGGTGTCAGCCTCGCCTCGTGATGGGGTCAGTCTGGTGTCAGCCTCACATCATGATGGTTTCAGTCTGGTGTCAGCCTCGCCTCGTGGTGGGGTCAGTCCTGTGTCAGTCTCGCCTCGTGATGGGGTCAGTCCGTTGGCAGCCTCGCCTCGTGATGGGGTCAGTCTGGTGTCAGCCTCACATCATGATGGTGTCTGTCTGGTGTCAGCCTCGCCTCGTGATGGTGTCAGTCTGGTGTCAGCCTCGCCTCATGATGGTGTCAGTCTTGTGTCAGCCTCGCCTAGTGATAGGGTCAGTCTGGTGTCAGCCTCGCCTCGTGATGGGGTCAGTCTGGTGTCAGCCTCACATCATGATGGTTTCAGTCTGGTGTCAGCCTCGCCTCGTGGTGGGGTCAGTCCTGTGTCAGTCTCGCCTCGTGATGTGGTCAGTCCGGTGTCAGCCTCGCCTCGTGATGGGTTCAGTCTGGTGTCAGCCTCACATCATGATGGTGTCAGTCTGGTGTCAGCCTCGCCTCGTGATGGGGTCAGTCTGGTGTCAGCCTCACATCATGATGGTGTCAGTCAGGTGTCAGCCTCGCCTCGTGATGGGGTCAGTCTGGTGTCAGCCTCGCCTCGTGATGGGGTCAGTCTGGTGTCAGCCTCGCATTGTGATGGGGTCAGTCTGGTGTCTGCATCGCATCGTGATGGGGTAAGTCTGGTGTCAGCCTCGCCTCGTGATGGGGTCAGTCTGGTGTCAGCCTCGTCTCGTGATGGTGTCAGTCTGGTGTCAGCCTCGCCTCGTGATGGTGTCAGTCTGGTGTCAGCCTCGCCTAGTGATAGGGTCAGTCTGGTGTCAGCCTCGCCTCGTGATGGGGTCAGTCTGGTGTCAGCCTCACATCATGATGGTGTCAGTCTGGTGTCAGCCTCGCCTCGTGGTGGGGTCAGTCCGGTGTCAGTCTCGCCTCGTGATGGTGTCAGTCTGGTGTCAGCCTCGCCTCGTGATGGTGTCAGTCTGGTTTCAGCCTCGCCTCGTGATGGGGTCAGTGTGGTGTCAGCCTCGCCTCGTGATGGGGTCAGTCTGGTGTCAGCCTCACATCGTTATGGTGTCAGTCTGGTGTCAGCCTCGCCTCGTGATGGTGTCAGTCTGGTGTCAGCCTCGCCTCCTGATGGTGTCAGTCACGTGTCAGCCTCGCCTCGTGATGGGGTCAGTGTGGTGTCAGCCTCGCCTCGTGATGGTGTCAGTCTGGTGTCAGCCTCGCCTCGTGAAGGGGTCAGTCTGGTGTCAGCCTCGCCTCGTGATGGGGTCAGTCTGGTGTCAGCCCCGCCTCGTGATGGGGTCAGTCTGGTGTCAGCCTCGCCTCGAGATGGTGTCAGTCTGGTGTCATCCTCACCTAGTTATAGGGTCAGTCTGGTGTCACTCTCGCCTCGTGATGGGGTCAGTCTGGTGTCAGCCTCACATCATGATGGTGTCAGTCTGGTGTCAGCCTCGCCTTGTGATGGGGTCAGTCTGGTGTCAGTCTCGCCTCGTGATGGGGTCAGTCTGGTGTCAGCCTCACATCGTGATGGTGTCAGTCTAGTGTCAGCCTCGCCTCGTGATGGGGTCTGTCTGGTGTCAGCCTCGCCTCGTGATGGTGTCAGTCTGGTGTCAGCCTCGCCTCGTGATGGTGTCAGTCTTGTGTCAGCCTCGCCTAGTGATAGGGTCAGTCTGGTGTCAGCCTCGCCTCGTGATGGGGTCAGTCTGGTGTCAGCCTCACATCATGATGGTTTCAGTCTGGTGTCAGCCTCGCCTCGTGGTGGGGTCAGTCCTGTGTCAGTCTCGCCTCGTGATGGGGTCAGTCCGGTGTCAGCCTCGCCTCGTGATGTGGTCAGTCTGGTGTCAGAATCACATCATGATGGTGTCAGTCTGGTGTCAGCCTCGCCTCGTGATGAGGTCTGTCTGGCGTCAGCCTCGCCTCGTGATGGTGTCAGTCTGGTGTCAGCCTCGCCTAGTGATAGGGTCAGTCTGGTGTCAGCCTCGCCTCGTGATGGGGTCAGTCTGGTGTCAGCCTCACATCATGATTGTTTCAGTCTTGTGTCAGCCTCGCCTCGTGGTGGGGTCAGTCCTGTGTCAGTCTCGCCTCGTGATGGGGTCAGTCCGGTGTCAGCCTCGCCTCGTGATGGGGTCAGTCTGGTGTCAGCCTCGTCCCGTGATGAGGTCCGTCTGGTGTCAGCCTCACATCATGATGGTGTCAGTCTGGTGTCAGCCTCGCCTCGTGATGGTGTCAGTCTGGTGTCAGCCTCGCCTCGTGATGGGGTCAGTCTTGTGTCAGCCTCACATCATTATGGTGTCAGTCTGGTGTCAGCCTCGCCTCGTGAAGGGGTCAGTCTGGTGTCAGCCTCGCCTCGTGATGGGGTCAGTCTGGTGTCAGTCTCGCCTCGTGATGGGGTCAGTCTGGTGTCAGCCTCGCCTCGTGATGGTGTCAGTCTGGTGTCAGCCTCACATCATGATGGTGTCAGTCAGGTGTCAGCCGCGCCTCGTGGTGGGGTCAGTCTGGTGTCAGCCTCACATCATGATGGTGTCAGTCAGGTGTCAGCCGCGCCTCGTGATGGGGTCAGTCTGGTGTCAGCCTCGCCTCGTGATGATGTCAGTCTGGTGTCAGCCTCGCCTTGTGATGGTGTCAGTCTGGTGTCAGCCTCGCATCGTGATAGGGTCAGTCCGGTGTCAGTCTCGCCTCGTGATGGGGTCAGTCTGGTGTCAGCCTCGCCTCGTAATGGGGTCAGTCTGGTGTCAGCCTCGCCTCGTGATGGTGTCAGTCTGGTGTCAGTCTCGCCTCGTGATGGGGTCAGTCTGGTGTCAGCCTCACATCATGATGGTGTCAGTCTGGTGTCAGCCTCGCCTCGTGATGGGGTCAGTCTGGTGTCAGCCTCACATCATGATAATGTCAGTCTGGTGTCAGCCTCGCCTCGTGATGGTGTAAGTCTGTTGTCAGCCTCGCCTCGTGATGGGGTCAGTCTGGTGTCAGCCTCACATCATGATGGTGTCAGTCTGGGGTCAGCCTCGCCTCGTGATGGTGTCAGTCTGGTGTCAGTCTCGCCTCGTGATGGTGTCAGTCTGGTGTCAGCCTCTCCTCGTGATGGGGTCAGTCTGGTGTCAGCCTCGCCTCGTGATGGGGTCAGTCTGGTGTCAGCCTCGCCTCGTGATGGTGTCAGTCTGGTTTCAGCCTCGCCTTGTGATTTGGTCAGTCTGGTGTCAGCCTTGCCTCGTGACGGGTTCAGTCTGGTTTCAGCCTCGCCTCGTGATGGGGTCAGTCTGGTGTCAGCCTCGGCTCTTGATGGGGTCAGTCTGGTGTCAGTCTCGTCTCGTGATGGGGTCAGTCTGGTGTCAGCCTCGCCCCGTGATGGGGTCAGTCTGGTGTCAGCCTCGCCCCGTGACGGGGTCAGTCTGGTGTCAGCCTCACATCATGATGGTGTCAATCTTGTGTCAGCTTCGCCTTGTGATGGTGTCAGTCTGGTGTCAGCCTCGCTTCGTGATGGGGTCAGTCTGGTGTCAGCCTTGCCTCGTGATGGGGTCAGTCTGGTGTAAGCCTCGCCTCGTGATGGGGTCAGTCTGGTGTCAGCCTCGCCTCGTGATGGGGTCAGTCTGGTGTCAGCCTCGCCTAGTGATGGGGTCAGTCTGGTGTCAGCCTCGCCTCGTGATGGGGTCAGTCTGGTGTCAGTCTCGCCTCGTGATGGGGTCAGTCTGGTGTCAGCCTCACATTATGATGGTGTCAGTCTGGTGTCAGCCTCGCCTCGTGATGGTGTCAGTCTGGTGTCAGCCTCGCCTCGTGATGGGGTCAGTCTGGTGTCAGCCTCGCCTAGTGATGGGGTCAGTCTGGTGTCAGCCTCACATCATGATGGGGTCAGTCTGGTGTCAGCCTCGCCTCGTTATGTGGTCAGTCTGGTGTCAGCCTCGCCTCGAGATGGTGTCAGTCTGGTATAAGCCTCGCCAAGTGATAGGGTCAGTCTGGTGTCAGCCTCGCCTCGTGATGGGGTCAGTCTGGTGTCAGACTCACATCATGATGGTGTCAGTCTGGTGTCAGCCTCGCCTCGTGATGGGGTCAGTCTGGTGTCAGCCTCGCCTCGTGATGGTGTCAGTCTGGTGTCAGCCTCGCCTCGTGATGGTGTCAGTCTTGTGTCAGCCTCACCTCGTGATGGGATCTGTCTGATGTCAGCCTCACATCATGATGGTGTCAGTCTGGTGTCAGCCTCGCCTCGTGATGGGGTCAGTCTGGTGTCAGCCTCGCCTCGTGATGGGGTCAGTCTGGTGTCAGCCTTGCCTCGTGATGGGGTCAGTCTGGTGTCAGCCTCACATCATGATGGTGTCAGTCTGGTGTCAGCCTCGCCTCGTGATTGTGTCAGTCTGGTGAAAGCCTCACCTCGTGATGGGGTCAGTCTGGTGTCAGCCTCACATCGTGATGGTGTCAGTCTGGTGTCAGACTCGCCTCGTGATGGGGTCAGTCTGGTGTCAGCCTCGCCTAGTGATAGGGTCAGTCTGGTGTCAGCCTCGCCTCGTGATGGGGTCAGTCTGGTGTCAGCCTCACATCATGATTGTGTCAGTCTGGTGTCAGCCTCGCCTCGTGATGGGGTCAGTCTGGTGTCATTCTCGCCTAGTGATGGTGTCAGTCTAGTGTCAGCCTCACATCATGATGGGGTCAGTCTGGTGTCAGCCTCGCCTCGTGATGGTGTCAGTCTGGTGTCAGTCTCGCCTCGTGATGGGGTCAGTCTGGTGTCAGCCTCGACTCGTGATGGGGTCAGTCTGGTGTCAGCCTCGCCTCGTGATGGGGTCAGTCTGTTGTCAGCCTCGCCTCGTGATGGGGTCAGTCTGGTGTCAGTCTCGCCTCGTGATGGAGTCAGTCTGGTGTCAGCCTCACATCATGATGGTGACAGTCTGGTGTCAGCCTCGCCTCGTGATGGTGTCAGTCTGGTGTCAGCCTCGCCTCGTGATGAGGTCAGTCTGGTGTCAGCCTCGCCTCGTGATGGGGTCAGTCTGGTGTCAGACTCACCACGTGATGGGGTCAGTCTGGTGTCAGCCTCACATCCTGATGGTGTCAGGCTGGTGTCAGCCTCGCCTCGTGAATGGGTCAGTCTGGTGTCAGCCTCACCACGTGATGGGGTCAGTCTGGTGTCAGCCTCACATCATTATGGTGTCAGTCTGGTGTCAGCCTCGCCTCGTGATGGGGTCAGTCTGGTGTCAGCCTCGCCTCATGATGGGGTCAGTCTGGTGTCAGCCTCGCCTCGTGATGGTGTCAGTCTGGTGTCAGCCTCGCCTAGTGATAGGGTCAGTCTGGTGTAACCCTCGCCTCGTGATGGGGTCAGTCTGGTGTCAGCCTCACATCATGATGGTGTCAGTCTGGTGTCAGCCTCGCCTCGTGATGGGGTCAGTCTGGTGTCAGTCTCGCCTAGTGATGGTGTCAGTCTAGTGTCAGCCTCACATCATGATGGGGTCAGTCTGGTGTCAGCCTCGACTCGTGATGGGGTCAGTCTGGTGTCAGCCTCGCCTCGTGATGGGGTCAGTCTGTTGTCAGCCTCGCCTCGTGATGGGGTCAGTCTGGTGTCAGCCTCACCACGTGATGGGGACAGTCTGGTGTCAGCCTCACATCATTATGGTGTCAGTCTGGTGTCAGCCTCGCCTCATGATGGGGTCAGTCTGGTGTCAGTCTCACATCATGATGGTGTCAGTCTGGTATCAGCCTCGCCTCGTGATGGGGTCAGTCTGGTGTCAGCCTCGCCTCGTGATGGGGTCAGTCTGGTGTCAGCCTCACATCGTGATGGTGTCAGTCAGGTGTCAGCCTCGCCTCGCGATGGGGTCAGTCTGGCGTCAGCCTTGTCTCGTGATGGTGTCAGTCTGGTGTCAGCCTCGCCTCGTGATGGTGTCAGTCTGGTGTCAGCCTCGCCTCGTGATGAGGTCAGTCTGGTTTCAGCCTCACATCATGATGGTGTCAGTCTGGTGTCAGCCTCGCCTCGAGATGGGGTCAGTCTGGTGTCAGCCTCACATCATGATGGTGTCAGTCTGGTGTCAGCCTCGCCTCGTGATGGTGTCAGTCTGGTGTCAGCCTCGCCTCATGATGGGGTCAGTCTGGTGTCAGCCTCGCCTAGTGATGGTGTCAGTCTGGTGTCAACCTCACATCATGAAGGGGTCAGTCTGGTGTCAGCCTCGCCTAGTGATGGGGGCAGTCTGGTGTCAGCATTGCCTCGTGATGGTGTCAGTCTGGTGTCAGCTTCGCCTCGTGATGGTGTCAGTCTGGTGTCAGCCTCACCTCGTGATGGGGTAAGTCTGGTGTCAGCCTCGCCTCGTGATGGGGTCAGTCTGGTGTCAGCCTCGCCTCGTGATGGTGTCAGTCTGGTGTCAGCCTCGCCTCATGATGGGGTCAGTCTGGTGTCAGTCTCGCCTCGTGATGGGGTCAGTCTGGTGTCAGTCTCGCCTCGTGATGAGGTCAGTCTGGATTCAGCCTCACATCATGATGGTGTCAGTCTGGTGTCAGCCTCGCCTCATGATGGGGTCAGTCTGGTGTCAGCCTCGCCTCGTGATGGGGTCAGTCTGGTGTCAGCCTCACCTCGTGATGGGGTCAGTCTGGTGTCAGCCTCACATCATGATGGGGTCAGTCTGGTGTCAGCCTCGCCTCGTAATGGGTTCAGTCTGGTGTCAGCCTCGCCTCGTGAGGGGGTCAGTCTGGTGTCAGTCTCGCCTCGTGATGGGGTCAGTCTGGTGTCAGTCTCGACTCGTGATGGGGTCAGTCTGGTGTCAGTCTCGCCTCGTGATGGGGTCAGTCTGATGTCAGCCTCACATCATGATGGTGTCAGTCAGGTGTCAGCCACGCCTAGTGATGGGGTCAGTCTGGTGTCAGCATCGCCTCGTGATGGTGTCAGTCTGGTGTCAGCCTCGCCTCGTGATGGTGTCAGTCTGGTGTCAGCCTGACCTCGTGATGGGGTCAGTCTGGTGTCAGCCTCGCCTCGTGATGAGGTCAGTCTGGTGTCAGCCTCACATCATGATGGTGTCAGTCTGGTGTCAGCCTCGCCTCGCGATGGTGTCAGTCTGATGTCAGCCTCGCCTCGTGATGGGGTCAGTCTGGTGTCAGCCTCGCCTCGTGATGGGGTCAGTCTGGTGTCAGCCTCGACTCGTGATTGGGTCAGTCTGGTGTCAGCCTCGCCTCGTGATGGGGTCAGTCTGTTGTCAGCCTCGCCTCGTGATGGGGTCAGTCTGGTGTCAGCCTCACCACGTGATGGGGTCAGTCTGGTGTCAGCCTCACATCATTATGGTGTCAGTCTGGTGTCAGCCTCGCCTCATGATGGGGTCAGTCTGGTGTCAGTCTCACATCATGATGGTGTCAGTCTGGTATCAGCCTCGCCTCGTGATGGGGTCAGTCTGGTGTCAGCCTCGCCTCGTGATGGGGTCAGTCTGGTGTCACCCTCGCCTCGTGATGGGGTCAGTCTGGTGTCAGCCTCGCCTCGTGATGGGGTCAGTCTGGTGTCAGCCTCGCCTCGTGATGGGGTCAGTCTGGTGTCAGCCTCACATCGTGATGGTGTCAGTCAGGTGTCAGCCTCGCCTCGCGATGGGGTCAGTCTGGCGTCAGCCTTGTCTCGTGATGGTGTCAGTCTGGTGTCAGCCTCGCCTCGTGATGGTGTCAGTCTGGTGTCAGCCTCGCCTCGTGATGAGGTCAGTCTGGTGTCAGCCTCACATCATGATGGTGTCAGTCTGGTGTCAGCCTCGCCTCGAGATGGGGTCAGTCTGGTGTCAGTCTCGCCTCGTGATGGGGTCAGTCTGGTGTCAGCCTCACATCATGATGGTGTCAGTCTGGTGTCAGCCTCGCCTCATGATGGGGTCAGTCTGGTGTCAGCCTCACATCATGATGGTGTCAGTCTGGTGTCAGCCTCGCGTCATGATGGGGTCAGTCTGGTGTCAGCCTCGCCTCGTGATGGGGTCAGTCTGGTGTCAGCCTCACATCATGATGGTGTCAGTCTGGTGTCAGCCTCGCCTCGTGATGGTGTCAGTCTGGTGTCAGCCTCGCCTCATGATGGGGTCAGTCTGGTGTCAGCCTCGCCTAGTGATGGTGTCAGTCTGGTGTCAACCTCACATCATGAAGGGGTCAGTCTGGTGTCAGCCTCGCCTAGTGATGGGGGCAGTCTGGTGTCAGCATTGCCTCGTGATGGTGTCAGTCTGGTGTCAGCTTCGCCTCGTGATGGTGTCAGTCTGGTGTCAGCCTCACCTCGTGATGGGGTCAGTCTGGTGTCAGCCTCGCCTCGTGATGGGGTCAGTCTGGTGTCAGCCTCGCCTCGTGATGGTGTCAGTCTGGTGTCAGCCTCGCCTCATGATGGGGTCAGTCTGGTGTCAGTCTCGCCTCGTGATGGGGTCAGTTTGGTGTCAGTCTCGCCTCGTGATGAGGTCAGTCTGG
Organism: Staurois parvus; assembly: GCF_062004578.1. Classification (NCBI taxonomy): domain Eukaryota; kingdom Metazoa; phylum Chordata; class Amphibia; order Anura; family Ranidae; genus Staurois; species Staurois parvus. Next base: position 226,763 of record NW_028321153.1, read on the forward strand.
ATTCAGCCTCACATCATGATGGTGTCAGTCTGGTGTCAGCTTCGCCTTGTGATGGTGTCAGTCTGGTGTCAGCCTCGCCTCGTGATGGGGTCAGTCTGGTGTCAGCCTCGCCTAGTGATGGGGTCAGTCTGGTGTCAGCCTCACCTCGTGATGGTGTCAGTCTGGTGTCAGCCTCGCTAGTGATGGGGTCAGTCTGGTGTCAGTCTCGCCTCGTGATGGAGTCAGTCTGGTGCCAGCATCGCCTCGTGATGTTGTCAGTCTGGTGTCAGCCTCGCCTCGTGATGGGTTCAGTCTGATGTCAGCCTTGCCTAGTGATGGTGTCAGTCTGGTGTCAGCCTCACATCATGATGGTGTCAGTCTGGTGTCAGTCTCGCCTCGTGATGGGTTCAGTCTGGTGTCAGCCTCGTCCTGTGATGGGGTCAGTCTGGTGTCAGCCTCACATCATGATGGTGTCAATCTGGTGTCAGCTTCGCCTTGTGATGGTGTCAGTCTGGTGTCAGCCTTGCCTCGTGATGGGGTAAGTCTGGTGTCAGTCTCGCCTCGTGATGGGGTCAGTCTGCTGTCAGCCTCGCCTCGTGATGGGGTCAGTCTGGTGTCAGTCTCGCCTCGTGATGGGGTCAGTCTGGTGTCAGCCTCGCCTCGTGATGGGGTCAGTCTGGTGTCAGCCTCGCCTCGTGATGGGGTCAGTCTGGTGTCAGCCTCACATCGTGATGGGGTCAGTCTGGTGTCAGTCTCGCCTCGTGATGGGGTCAGTCTGGTGTCAGTCTCGCCTCATGATGGGGTTAGTCTGGTGTCAGCTTCGCCTCGTGATGGGGTCAGTCAGCTGTCAGTCTCGCCTCGTGATGGGGTCAGTCTAGTGTCAGCCTCGCCTCGTGATGGGGTCAGTCTGGTGTCAGTCTCGCCTTGTGATGGGGTCTGTCTGGTGTCAGCCTCACATCATGATGGTGTCAGTCTGGTGTCAGTCTCGCCTCGTGATGGGGTCAGTCTGGTGTCAGCCTCACATCATGATGGGGTCAGTCTGGTGTCAGCCACGCCTCGTGATGGTGTCAGTCTGGTGTCAGCCTCGCCTCGTGATGGGGTCAGTCTGGTGTCAGCCTCGCCCTGTGATGGGGTCAGTCAGGTGTCAGTCTCGCCTCGTGATGGGGCCAGTCTGGTGTCAGCCTCGCCTCGTGATGGGGTCAGTCTGGTGTCAGTCTCGTCTCGTGATGGGGTCAGTCTGGTGTCAGCCTCGCCTCTTGATGGGGTCAGTCTGGTGTCAGTCTCGTCTCGTGATGGGGTCAGTCTGGTGTCAGCCTCGCCCCGTGATGGGGTCAGTCTGGTGTCAGCCTCACATCATGATGGTGTCAATCTGGTGTCAGCTTCGCCTTGTGATGGTGTCAGTCTGGTGTCAGCCTCGCCTCGTGATGGGGTAAGTCTGGTGTCAGCATCGCCTCGTGATGGGGTCAGTCTGGTGTCAGCCTCACATCACGATGGGGTCAGTCTGGTGTCAGTCTCGCCTCGTGATGGGGTCAGTCTGGTGTCAGTCTTGCCTCGTCATGGGGTCAGTCTGGTGTCAGTCTCGCCTCGTGATGGTGTCAGTCTGGTGTCAGTCTCGCCTAGTGATGGGGTCAGTCTGGTGTCAGCCTCAAATCATGATGGTGTCAGTCTGGTGTCAGCCTCGCCTCGTGATGGTGTCAGTCTGGTGTCAGCCTTGCCTCATGATGGGGTCTATCTGGTGTCAGCCTCGCCTAGTGATGGGGTCAGGCTGGTGTCAGCCTCGCCTCGTGATGGGGTCAGTCTGGTGTCAGCCTCGCCTCGTGATGGTGTCAGTCTGGTGTCAGCCTCGCCTCTTGATGGGGTCAGTCTGGTGTCAGCCTCACATTATGATGGGGTCAGTCTGGTGTCAGTCTCGCCTCGTGATGGGGTCAGTCTGGTGTCAGCCTCGCCTCGTGATGGGGTCAGTCTGGTGTCAGCCTCACGTCATGATGGGGTCAGTCTGGTGTCAGTCTCGCCTCGTGATGGGGTCAGTCTGGTGTCAGCCTCGCCTCGTGATGGGGTCAGTCTGGTGTCAGCCTTGCCTCGTGATGGGGTCAGTCTGGTGTCAGCCTCGCCTAGTGATGGGGTCAGTCTGGTGTCAGTCTCGCCTCGTGATTGATGGGGTCAGTCTGGTGTCAGCCTCGCCTCGTGATGGGGTCAGTCTGGTGTCAGCCTCGCCTCGTGATGGGGTCAGCCAGGTGTCAGTCTCGCCTCGTGATGGGGTCAGTCTGGTGTCAGTCTCGCCTCGTGATGGGGTCAGTCTGGTGTCAGCCTCACATCGTGATGGTGTCAGTCTGGTGTCAGCCTCGCCTAGTGATGGGGTCAGTCTGGTGTCAGCCTCGCCTAGTGATGGGGTCAGTCTGGTGTCAGCCTCACATCATGATGGTGTCAGTCTGGTGTCAGCCTTGCCTCGTGATGGGGTCAGTCTGGTGTCAGTCTCGCCTCGTGATGGGGTCAGTCTGGTGTCAGCCTCGCCTCGTGATGGCGTCAGTCTAGTGTCAGTCTCGCCTAGTGATGGGGTCAGTCTGGTGTCAGCCTTGCCTCGTGATGGGGTCAGTCTGGTGTCAGCCTCGCTAGTGATGGGGTCAGTCTGGTGTCAGCCTCGCCTAGTGATGGGGTCAGTCTGGAGTCAGCCTCGCCTCGTGACGGTGTCAGTCTGGTGTCAGCCTCGCCTCGTGATGGGGTCAGTCTGGTGTCAGCCTCGCTAGTGATGAGGTCAGTCTGGTGTCAGCCTCGCCTCGTGATGGGGTCAGTCTGGTGTCAGCCTCGCCTCGTGATGGGGTCAGTCTGGTGTCAGCCTCGCTAGTGATGGGGTCAGTCTGGTGTCAGCCTCGCCTCGTGATGGGGTCAGTCTGGTGTCAGCCTCGCCTCGTGATGGGGTCATCACGAGGCGAGACTGACACCAGACTGACCCCATCACCAAACGAGACTAACACCAGACTGACCCCATCACGAGGCGAGACTGACACCAGACTGACCCCATCACGGTACGAGGCTGACACCAGACTGACCCCATCACGAGGCGAGACTGACACCAGCCTCGTGACGGGGTCAGTCTGGTGTAAACATCACATCATGATGGTGTCAGTCTGGTGTCAGCCTCGCCTCGTGATGGTGTCAGTCTGGTAACAGCCTCGCCTCGTGATGGGGTCAGTCTGGTGTCAGCCTCACATCATGATGGGGTCAGTCTGGTGTCAGCCACGCATCGTGATGGTGTCAGTCTGGTGTCAGCCTCGCCTCGTGATGGTGTCAGTCTGGTGTCAGCCTCGTCTCGTGATGGGGTCAGTCTGGTGTCAGCCTCGCCTTGTGATGGGGTCAGTCTGGTGTCAGCCTCACATCATGATGGGGTCAGTCTGGTGTCAGCCTCGCCTCGTCATGGGGTCAGTCTGGTGTCAGTCTCGCCTCGTGATGGTGTCAGTCTGGTGTCAGTCTCGCCTCGTGATGGGGTCAGTCTGGTGTCAGCCTCGTCCTGTGATGGGGTCAGTCTGGTGTCAGCCTCACATCATGATGGTGTCAATCTGGTGTCAGCTTCGCCTTGTGATGGTGTCAGTCTGGTGTCAGCCTCGCCTCGTGATGGGGTAAGTCTGGTGTCAGTCTCGCCTCGTGATGGGGTCAGTCTGGTGTCAGCCTCGCCTCGTGATGGTGTCAGTCTGGTGTCAGCCTCGCCTCTTGATGGGGTCAGTCTGGTGTCAGCCTCACATCATGATGGGGTCAGTCTGGTGTCAGTCTCGCCTCGTGATGGGGTCAGTCTGGTGTCAGCCTCGCCTCGTGATGGGGTCAGTCTGGTGTCAGCCTCACATCATGATGGGGTCAGTCTGGTGTCAGTCTCGCCTCATGATGGAGTCAGTCTGGGCTCAGCCTCGCCTCGTGATGGGGTCAGTCTGGTGTCAGTCTCGCCTCGTGATGTGGTCAGTCTGGGGTCAGCCTCGCCTCGTGATGGGGACAGTCTTGTGTCAGCCTCGCCTCGTGATGGGGTCAGTCTGGTGTCAGTCTCGCCTCGTGATTGATGGGGTCAGTCTGGTGTCAGCCTCGCCTCGTGATGGGGTCAGTCTGGTGTCAGCCTCACATCATGATGGTGTCAGTCTGGTGTCAGCCTTGCCTCGTGATGGGGTCAGTCTGGTGTCAGTCTCGCCTCGTGATGGGGTCAGTCTGGTGTCAGCCTCGCCTCGTGATGGCGTCAGTCTAGTGTCAGTCTCGCCTAGTGATGGGGTCAGTCTGGTGTCAGCCTCGCCTCGTGATGGGGTCAGTCTGGTGTCAGCCTCGCCTCGTGATTTGGTCAGTCTGGTGTCAGCCTCACATCGTGATGGGGTCAGTCTGGTGTCAGTCTCGCCTCGTGATGGGGTCAGTCTGGTGTCAGTCTCGCCTCATGATGGGGTTAGTCTGGTGTCAGCTTCGCCTCGTGATGGGGTCAGTCAGCTGTCAGTCTCGCCTCGAGATGGGGTCAGTCTAGTGTCAGCCTCGCCTAGTGATGGGATCAGTCTGGTGTCAGCCTCACATCATGATGGGGTCAGTCTGGTGTCAGCCTCGCCTAGTGATGGGGTCAGTCTGGTGTCAGCCTCACATCATGATGGGATCAGTCTGGTGTCAGCCTCGCCTCGTCATGGGGTCAGTCTGGTGTCAGTCTCGCCTCGTGATGGTGTCAGTCTGGTGTCAGTCTCGCCTCGTGATGGGGTCAGTCTGGTGTCAGCCTCGTCCCGTGATTCGGTCAGTCTGGTGTCAGCCTCACATCGTGATGGTGTCAGTCTGGTGTCAGCCTCGCCTCGTGATGGGGTCAGTCTTGTGTCAGTCTCGCCTCGTGATGGGGTCAGTCTGGTGTCAGCCTCGCCTCGTGATGGGGTCAGTCTGGTGTCAGTCTCGCCTAGTGATGGGGTCAGTCTGGTGTCAGCCTCAAATCATGATGGTGTCAGTCTGGTGTCAGCCTCGCCTCGTGATGGTGTCAGTCTGGTGTCAGCCTTGCCTCATGATGGGGTCTATCTGGTGTCAGCCTCGCCTAGTGATGGGGTCAGGCTGGTGTCAGCCTCGCCTCGTGATGGGGTCAGTCTGGTGTCAGCCTCGCCTCGTGATGGTGTCAGTCTGGTGTCAGCCTCGCCTCTTGATGGGGTCAGTCTGGTGTCAGCCTCACATCATGATGGGGTCAGTCTGGTGTCAGTCTCGCCTCGTGATGGGGTCAGTCTGGTGTCAGCCTCGCCTCGTGATGGGGTCAGTCTGGTGTCAGCCTCACATCATGATGGGGTCAGTCTGGTGTCAGTCTCGCCTCATGATGGAGTCAGTCTGGGCTCAGCCTCGCCTCGTGATGGGGTCAGTCTGGTGTCAGTCTCGCCTCGTGATGTGGTCAGTCTGGGGTCAGCCTCGCCTCGTGATGGGGACAGTCTTGTGTCAGCCTCGCCTCGTGATGGGGTCAGTCTGGTGTCAGTCTCGCCTCGTGATTGATGGGGTCAGTCTGGTGTCAGCCTCGCCTCGTGATGGGGTCAGTCTGGTGTCAGCCTCGCCTCGTGATGGGGTCAGCCAGGTGTCAGTCTCGCCTCGTGATGGGGTCAGTCTGGTGTCAGTCTCGCCTCGTGATGGGGTCAGTCTGGTGTCAGCCTCACATCGTGATGGTGTCAGTCTGGTGTCAGCCTCGCCTAGTGATGGGGTCAGTCTGGTGTCAGCCTCGCCTAGTGATGGGGTCAGTCTGGTGTCAGCCTCACATCATGATGGTGTCAGTCTGGTGTCAGCCTTGCCTCGTGATGGGGTCAGTCTGGTGTCAGTCTCGCCTCGTGATGGGGTCAGTCTGGTGTCAGCCTCGCCTCGTGATGGGGTCAGTCTAGTGTCAGTCTCGCCTAGTGATGGGGTCAGTCTGGTGTCAGCCTCGCTAGTGATGGGGTCAGTCTGGTGTCAGCCTCGCCTAGTGATGGGGTCAGTCTGGAGTCAGCCTCGCCTCGTGACGGTGTCAGTCTGGTGTCAGCCTCGCCTCGTGATGGGGTCAGTCTGGTGTCAGCCCCGCCTCGTGATGAGGTTAGTCTAGTGTCAGCCTCGCCTCGTGATCGTGTCAGTCTGGTGTCAGCCTCGCCTCGTGATGGGGTCAGTCTGGTGTCAGCCTCGCCTCGTGATGTGGTCACTCTGGTGTCAGCCTCGCCTCATGATGGGGTCAGTCTGGTGTCAGCCTCACCTCGTGATGGGGTCAGTCTGGTGTCAGCCTCACATCGTGATGGTGTCAGTCTGGTGTCAGCCTCGCCTCGTGATGGTGTCAGTCTGGTGTCAGCCTCACATCGTGATGGGGTCAGTCTTGTGTCAGTCTCGCCTCGTGATGGGGTCAGTCTGGTGTCAGCCTCGCCTCGTGATGGGGTCAGTCTGTTGTCAACCTCGCCTCTTGATGGGGTCAGTCCGGTGTCAGTCTCGGCTCGTGATGGGGTCAGTCTGGTGTCAGTCTCGCCTTGTGATGGGGTCAGTCTGGTTTCAGCCTCACATCATGATGGTGTCAGTCTGGTGTCAGCCTCGCCTCGTGATGGGGTCAGTCTGGTGTAAGCCTCACCTCGTGATGGTGTCAGTCTGGTGTCAGTCTCGCCTCGTGATGGGGTCAGTCTGGTGTCAGTCTCACCTCGTGATAGGGTCAGTCTGGTGTCAGCTTCGCCTTGTGATGGGGTCAGTCTGGTGTCAGCCTCGCTAGTGATGGGGTCAGTCTGGTGTCAGCCTCGCCTCGTGATGGGGTCAGTCTGGTGTCAGCTTCGCCTCGTGATTGGATCAGTCTGGTGTCAGTCTCGTCTCGTGATGGGGTCAGTCTGGTGTCAGCCTCGCCTCGTGATGGGGTCAGTCTGGTTTCAGTCTCGCCTAGTGATGGGGTCAGTCTGGTGTCAGCCTCACATCATGATGGTGTCAGTCTGGTGTCAGCCTCGCCTCGTGATGGTGTCAGTCTGGTGTCAGCCTTGCTAGTGATGGGGTCAGTCTGGTGTCAGCCTCGCCTCGTGATGGGGTCAGTCTGGTGTCAGCCTCGCCTCGTGATGGTGTCAGTCTGGTGTCAGCCTCGCCTCTTGATGGGGTCAGTCTGGTGTCAGCCTCACATTATGATGGGGTCAGTCTGGTGTCAGTCTCGCCTCGTGATGGGGTCAGTCTGGTGTCAGCCTCGCCTCGTGATGGGGTCAGTCTGGTGTCAGCCTCACGTCATGATGGGGTCAGTCTGGTGTCAGTCTCGCCTCGTGATGGGGTCAGTCTGGTGTCAGCCTCGCCTCGTGATGGGGTCAGTCTGGTGTCAGCCTTGCCTCGTGATGGGGTCAGTCTGGTGTCAGCCTCGCCTAGTGATGGGGTCAGTCTGGTGTCAGTCTCGCCTCGTGATTGATGGGGTCAGTCTGGTGTCAGCCTCGCCTCGTGATGGGGTCAGTCTGGTGTCAGCCTCGCCTCGTGATGGGGTCAGCCAGGTGTCAGTCTCGCCTCGTGATGGGGTCAGTCTGGTGTCAGTCTCGCCTCGTGATGGGGTCAGTCTGGTGTCAGCCTCACATCGTGATGGTGTCAGTCTGGTGTCAGCCTCGCCTAGTGATGGGGTCAGTCTGGTGTCAGCCTCGCCTAGTGATGGGGTCAGTCTGGTGTCAGCCTCACATCATGATGGTGTCAGTCTGGTGTCAGCCTTGCCTCGTGATGGGGTCAGTCTGGTGTCAGTCTCGCCTCGTGATGGGGTCAGTCTGGTGTCAGCCTCGCCTCGTGATGGCGTCAGTCTAGTGTCAGTCTCGCCTAGTGATGGGGTCAGTCTGGTGTCAGCCTTGCCTCGTGATGGGGTCAGTCTGGTGTCAGCCTCGCTAGTGATGGGGTAAGTCTGGTGTCAGCCTCGCCTAGTGATGGGGTCAGTCTGGAGTCAGCCTCGCCTCGTGACGGTGTCAGTCTGGTGTCAGCCTCGCCTCGTGATGGGGTCAGTCTGGTGTCAGCCTCGCTAGTGATGAGGTCAGTCTGGTGTCAGCCTCGCCTCGTGATGGGGTCAGTCTGGTGTCAGCCTCGCCTCGTGATGGGGTCAGTCTGGTGTCAGCCTCGCTAGTGATGGGGTCAGTCTGGTGTCAGCCTCGCCTCGTGATGGGGTCAGTCTGGTGTCAGCCTCGCCTCGTGATGGGGTCATCACGAGGCGAGACTGACACCAGACTGACCCCATCACCAAACGAGACTAACACCAGACTGACCCCATCACGAGGCGAGACTGACACCAGACTGACCCCATCACGGTACGAGGCTGACACCAGACTGACCCCATCACGAGGCGAGACTGACACCAGCCTCGTGACGGGGTCAGTCTGGTGTAAACATCACATCATGATGGTGTCAGTCTGGTGTCAGCCTCGCCTCGTGATGGTGTCAGTCTGGTAACAGCCTCGCCTCGTGATGGGGTCAGTCTGGTGTCAGCCTCACATCATGATGGGGTCAGTCTGGTGTCAGCCACGCATCGTGATGGTGTCAGTCTGGTGTCAGCCTCGCCTCGTGATGGTGTCAGTCTGGTGTCAGCCTCGTCTCGTGATGGGGTCAGTCTGGTGTCAGCCTCGCCTTGTGATGGGGTCAGTCTGGTGTCAGCCTCACATCATGATGGGGTCAGTCTGGTGTCAGCCTCGCCTCGTCATGGGGTCAGTCTGGTGTCAGTCTCGCCTCGTGATGGTGTCAGTCTGGTGTCAGTCTCGCCTCGTGATGGGGTCAGTCTGGTGTCAGCCTCGTCCTGTGATGGGGTCAGTCTGGTGTCAGCCTCACATCATGATGGTGTCAATCTGGTGTCAGCTTCGCCTTGTGATGGTGTCAGTCTGGTGTCAGCCTCGCCTCGTGATGGGGTAAGTCTGGTGTCAGTCTCGCCTCGTGATGGGGTCAGTCTGGTGTCAGCCTCGCCTCGTGATGGGGTCAGTCTGGTGTCAGCCTCGCCTCGTGATTTGGTCAGTCTGGTGTCAGCCTCACATCGTGATGGGGTCAGTCTGGTGTCAGTCTCGCCTCGTGATGGGGTCAGTCTGGTGTCAGTCTCGCCTCATGATGGGGTTAGTCTGGTGTCAGCTTCGCCTCGTGATGGGGTCAGTCAGCTGTCAGTCTCGCCTCGAGATGGGGTCAGTCTAGTGTCAGCCTCGCCTAGTGATGGGATCAGTCTGGTGTCAGCCTCACATCATGATGGGGTCAGTCTGGTGTCAGCCTCGCCTAGTGATGGGGTCAGTCTGGTGTCAGCCTCACATCATGATGGGATCAGTCTGGTGTCAGCCTCGCCTCGTCATGGGGTCAGTCTGGTGTCAGTCTCGCCTCGTGATGGTGTCAGTCTGGTGTCAGTCTCGCCTCGTGATGGGGTCAGTCTGGTGTCAGCCTCGTCCCGTGATTCGGTCAGTCTGGTGTCAGCCTCACATCGTGATGGTGTCAGTCTGGTGTCAGCCTCGCCTCGTGATGGGGTCAGTCTTGTGTCAGTCTCGCCTCGTGATGGGGTCAGTCTGGTGTCAGCCTCGCCTCGTGATGGGGTCAGTCTGGTGTCAGTCTCGCCTAGTGATGGGGTCAGTCTGGTGTCAGCCTCAAATCATGATGGTGTCAGTCTGGTGTCAGCCTCGCCTCGTGATGGTGTCAGTCTGGTGTCAGCCTTGCCTCATGATGGGGTCTATCTGGTGTCAGCCTCGCCTAGTGATGGGGTCAGGCTGGTGTCAGCCTCGCCTCGTGATGGGGTCAGTCTGGTGTCAGCCTCGCCTCGTGATGGTGTCAGTCTGGTGTCAGCCTCGCCTCTTGATGGGGTCAGTCTGGTGTCAGCCTCACATCATGATGGGGTCAGTCTGGTGTCAGTCTCGCCTCGTGATGGGGTCAGTCTGGTGTCAGCCTCGCCTCGTGATGGGGTCAGTCTGGTGTCAGCCTCACATCATGATGGGGTCAGTCTGGTGTCAGTCTCGCCTCATGATGGAGTCAGTCTGGGCTCAGCCTCGCCTCGTGATGGGGTCAGTCTGGTGTCAGTCTCGCCTCGTGATGTGGTCAGTCTGGGGTCAGCCTCGCCTCGTGATGGGGACAGTCTTGTGTCAGCCTCGCCTCGTGATGGGGTCAGTCTGGTGTCAGTCTCGCCTCGTGATTGATGGGGTCAGTCTGGTGTCAGCCTCGCCTCGTGATGGGGTCAGTCTGGTGTCAGCCTCGCCTCGTGATGGGGTCAGCCAGGTGTCAGTCTCGCCTCGTGATGGGGTCAGTCTGGTGTCAGTCTCGCCTCGTGATGGGGTCAGTCTGGTGTCAGCCTCACATCGTGATGGTGTCAGTCTGGTGTCAGCCTCGCCTAGTGATGGGGTCAGTCTGGTGTCAGCCTCGCCTAGTGATGGGGTCAGTCTGGTGTCAGCCTCACATCATGATGGTGTCAGTCTGGTGTCAGCCTTGCCTCGTGATGGGGTCAGTCTGGTGTCAGTCTCGCCTCGTGATGGGGTCAGTCTGGTGTCAGCCTCGCCTCGTGATGGGGTCAGTCTAGTGTCAGTCTCGCCTAGTGATGGGGTCAGTCTGGTGTCAGCCTCGCTAGTGATGGGGTCAGTCTGGTGTCAGCCTCGCCTAGTGATGGGGTCAGTCTGGAGTCAGCCTCGCCTCGTGACGGTGTCAGTCTGGTGTCAGCCTCGCCTCGTGATGGGGTCAGTCTGGTGTCAGCCCCGCCTCGTGATGAGGTTAGTCTAGTGTCAGCCTCGCCTCGTGATCGTGTCAGTCTGGTGTCAGCCTCGCCTCGTGATGGGGTCAGTCTGGTGTCAGCCTCGCCTCGTGATGTGGTCACTCTGGTGTCAGCCTCGCCTCATGATGGGGTCAGTCTGGTGTCAGCCTCACCTCGTGATGGGGTCAGTCTGGTGTCAGCCTCACATCGTGATGGTGTCAGTCTGGTGTCAGCCTCGCCTCGTGATGGTGTCAGTCTGGTGTCAGCCTCACATCGTGATGGGGTCAGTCTTGTGTCAGTCTCGCCTCGTGATGGGGTCAGTCTGGTTTCAGCCTCACATCATGATGGGGTCAGTCTGGTGTAAGCCTCACCTCGTGATGGTGTCAGTCTGGTGTCAGTCTCGCCTCGTGATGGGGTCAGTCTGGTGTCAGTCTCACCTCGTGATAGGGTCAGTCTGGTGTCAGCTTCGCCTTGTGATGGGGTCAGTCTGGTGTCAGCCTCGCTAGTGATGGGGTCAGTCTGGTGTCAGCCTCGCCTCGTGATGGGGTCAGTCTGGTGTCAGCTTCGCCTCGTGATTGGATCAGTCTGGTGTCAGTCTCGTCTCGTGATGGGGTCAGTCTGGTGTCAGCCTCGCCTCGTGATGGGGTCAGTCTGGTTTCAGTCTCGCCTAGTGATGGGGTCAGTCTGGTGTCAGCCTCACATCATGATGGTGTCAGTCTGGTGTCAGCCTCGCCTCGTGATGGTGTCAGTCTGGTGTCAGCCTTGCTAGTGATGGGGTCAGTCTGGTGTCAGCCTCGCCTCGTGATGGGGTCAGTTTGGTGTCAGTCTCGCCTCGTGATGGTGTCAGTCTGGTGTCAGCCTCGCTAGTGATGGGGTCAGTCTGGTGTCAGCCTCGCCTCGTGATGGGGTCAGTCTGGTGTCAGCCTCGCCTCGTGATGGGGTCAGTCTGGTGTCAGCCTCGCCTCGTGATGGTGTCAGTCTGGTGTCAGCCTCGCCTCTTGATGGGGTCAGTCTGGTGTCAGCCTCACATTATGATGGGGTCAGTCTGGTGTCAGTCTCGCCTCGTGATGGGGTCAGTCTGGTGTCAGCCTCGCCTTGTGATGGGGTCAGTCTGGTGTCAGCCTCACATCATGATGGGGTCAGTCTGGTGTCAGCCTCGCCTCGTCATGGGGTCAGTCTGGTGTCAGTCTCGCCTCGTGATGGTGTCAGTCTGGTGTCAGTGTCGCCTCGTCATGGGGTCAGTCTGGTGTCAGTCTCGCCTCGTGATGGGGTCAGTCTGGTGTCAGCCTCACATCATGATGGTGTCAATCTGGTGTCAGCTTCGCCTTGTGATGGTGTCAGTCTGGTGTCAGCCTCGCCTCGTGATGGGGTAAGTCTGGTGTCAGTCTCGCCTCGTGATGGGGTCAGTCTGGTGTCAGCCTCGCCTCGTGATGGGGTCATCACGAGGCGAGACTGACACCAGACTGACCCCATCACCAAACGAGACTAACACCAGACTGACCCCATCACGAGGCGAGACTGACACCAGACTGACCCCATCACGGTACGAGGCTGACACCAGACTGACCCCATCACGAGGCGAGACTGACACCAGCCTCGTGACGGGGTCAGTCTGGTGTAAACATCACATCATGATGGTGTCAGTCTGGTGTCAGCCTCGCCTCGTGATGGTGTCAGTCTGGTAACAGCCTCGCCTCGTGATGGGGTCAGTCTGGTGTCAGCCTCACATCATGATGGGGTCAGTCTGGTGTCAGCCACGCATCGTGATGGTGTCAGTCTGGTGTCAGCCTCGCCTCGTGATGGTGTCAGTCTGGTGTCAGCCTCGTCTCGTGATGGGGTCAGTCTGGTGTCAGCCTCGCCTTGTGATGGGGTCAGTCTGGTGTCAGCCTCACATCATGATGGGGTCAGTCTGGTGTCAGCCTCGCCTCGTCATGGGGTCAGTCTGGTGTCAGTCTCGCCTCGTGATGGTGTCAGTCTGGTGTCAGTCTCGCCTCGTGATGGGGTCAGTCTGGTGTCAGCCTCGTCCTGTGATGGGGTCAGTCTGGTGTCAGCCTCACATCATGATGGTGTCAATCTGGTGTCAGCTTCGCCTTGTGATGGTGTCAGTCTGGTGTCAGCCTCGCCTCGTGATGGGGTAAGTCTGGTGTCAGTCTCGCCTCGTGATGGGGTCAGTCTGGTGTCAGCCTCGCCTCGTGATGGGGTCAGTCTGGTGTCAGCCTCGCCTCGTGATTTGGTCAGTCTGGTGTCAGCCTCACATCGTGATGGGGTCAGTCTGGTGTCAGTCTCGCCTCGTGATGGGGTCAGTCTGGTGTCAGTCTCGCCTCATGATGGGGTTAGTCTGGTGTCAGCTTCGCCTCGTGATGGGGTCAGTCAGCTGTCAGTCTCGCCTCGAGATGGGGTCAGTCTAGTGTCAGCCTCGCCTAGTGATGGGATCAGTCTGGTGTCAGCCTCACATCATGATGGGGTCAGTCTGGTGTCAGCCTCGCCTAGTGATGGGGTCAGTCTGGTGTCAGCCTCACATCATGATGGGATCAGTCTGGTGTCAGCCTCGCCTCGTCATGGGGTCAGTCTGGTGTCAGTCTCGCCTCGTGATGGTGTCAGTCTGGTGTCAGTCTCGCCTCGTGATGGGGTCAGTCTGGTGTCAGCCTCGTCCCGTGATTCGGTCAGTCTGGTGTCAGCCTCACATCGTGATGGTGTCAGTCTGGTGTCAGCCTCGCCTCGTGATGGGGTCAGTCTTGTGTCAGTCTCGCCTCGTGATGGGGTCAGTCTGGTGTCAGCCTCGCCTCGTGATGGGGTCAGTCTGGTGTCAGTCTCGCCTAGTGATGGGGTCAGTCTGGTGTCAGCCTCAAATCATGATGGTGTCAGTCTGGTGTCAGCCTCGCCTCGTGATGGTGTCAGTCTGGTGTCAGCCTTGCCTCATGATGGGGTCTATCTGGTGTCAGCCTCGCCTAGTGATGGGGTCAGGCTGGTGTCAGCCTCGCCTCGTGATGGGGTCAGTCTGGTGTCAGCCTCGCCTCGTGATGGTGTCAGTCTGGTGTCAGCCTCGCCTCTTGATGGGGTCAGTCTGGTGTCAGCCTCACATCATGATGGGGTCAGTCTGGTGTCAGTCTCGCCTCGTGATGGGGTCAGTCTGGTGTCAGCCTCGCCTCGTGATGGGGTCAGTCTGGTGTCAGCCTCACATCATGATGGGGTCAGTCTGGTGTCAGTCTCGCCTCATGATGGAGTCAGTCTGGGCTCAGCCTCGCCTCGTGATGGGGTCAGTCTGGTGTCAGTCTCGCCTCGTGATGTGGTCAGTCTGGGGTCAGCCTCGCCTCGTGATGGGGACAGTCTTGTGTCAGCCTCGCCTCGTGATGGGGTCAGTCTGGTGTCAGTCTCGCCTCGTGATTGATGGGGTCAGTCTGGTGTCAGCCTCGCCTCGTGATGGGGTCAGTCTGGTGTCAGCCTCGCCTCGTGATGGGGTCAGCCAGGTGTCAGTCTCGCCTCGTGATGGGGTCAGTCTGGTGTCAGTCTCGCCTCGTGATGGGGTCAGTCTGGTGTCAGCCTCACATCGTGATGGTGTCAGTCTGGTGTCAGCCTCGCCTAGTGATGGGGTCAGTCTGGTGTCAGCCTCGCCTAGTGATGGGGTCAGTCTGGTGTCAGCCTCACATCATGATGGTGTCAGTCTGGTGTCAGCCTTGCCTCGTGATGGGGTCAGTCTGGTGTCAGTCTCGCCTCGTGATGGGGTCAGTCTGGTGTCAGCCTCGCCTCGTGATGGGGTCAGTCTAGTGTCAGTCTCGCCTAGTGATGGGGTCAGTCTGGTGTCAGCCTCGCTAGTGATGGGGTCAGTCTGGTGTCAGCCTCGCCTAGTGATGGGGTCAGTCTGGAGTCAGCCTCGCCTCGTGACGGTGTCAGTCTGGTGTCAGCCTCGCCTCGTGATGGGGTCAGTCTGGTGTCAGCCCCGCCTCGTGATGAGGTTAGTCTAGTGTCAGCCTCGCCTCGTGATCGTGTCAGTCTGGTGTCAGCCTCGCCTCGTGATGGGGTCAGTCTGGTGTCAGCCTCGCCTCGTGATGTGGTCACTCTGGTGTCAGCCTCGCCTCATGATGGGGTCAGTCTGGTGTCAGCCTCACCTCGTGATGGGGTCAGTCTGGTGTCAGCCTCACATCGTGATGGTGTCAGTCTGGTGTCAGCCTCGCCTCGTGATGGTGTCAGTCTGGTGTCAGCCTCACATCGTGATGGGGTCAGTCTTGTGTCAGTCTCGCCTCGTGATGGGGTCAGTCTGGTTTCAGCCTCACATCATGATGGGGTCAGTCTGGTGTAAGCCTCACCTCGTGATGGTGTCAGTCTGGTGTCAGTCTCGCCTCGTGATGGGGTCAGTCTGGTGTCAGTCTCACCTCGTGATAGGGTCAGTCTGGTGTCAGCTTCGCCTTGTGATGGGGTCAGTCTGGTGTCAGCCTCGCTAGTGATGGGGTCAGTCTGGTGTCAGCCTCGCCTCGTGATGGGGTCAGTCTGGTGTCAGCTTCGCCTCGTGATTGGATCAGTCTGGTGTCAGTCTCGTCTCGTGATGGGGTCAGTCTGGTGTCAGCCTCGCCTCGTGATGGGGTCAGTCTGGTTTCAGTCTCGCCTAGTGATGGGGTCAGTCTGGTGTCAGCCTCACATCATGATGGTGTCAGTCTGGTGTCAGCCTCGCCTCGTGATGGTGTCAGTCTGGTGTCAGCCTTGCTAGTGATGGGGTCAGTCTGGTGTCAGCCTCGCCTCGTGATGGGGTCAGTTTGGTGTCAGTCTCGCCTCGTGATGGTGTCAGTCTGGTGTCAGCCTCGCTAGTGATGGGGTCAGTCTGGTGTCAGCCTCGCCTCGTGATGGGGTCAGTCTGGTGTCAGCCTCGCCTCGTGATGGGGTCAGTCTGGTGTCAGCCTCGCCTCGTGATGGTGTCAGTCTGGTGTCAGCCTCGCCTCTTGATGGGGTCAGTCTGGTGTCAGCCTCACATTATGATGGGGTCAGTCTGGTGTCAGTCTCGCCTCGTGATGGGGTCAGTCTGGTGTCAGCCTCGCCTTGTGATGGGGTCAGTCTGGTGTCAGCCTCACATCATGATGGGGTCAGTCTGGTGTCAGCCTCGCCTCGTCATGGGGTCAGTCTGGTGTCAGTCTCGCCTCGTGATGGTGTCAGTCTGGTGTCAGTGTCGCCTCGTCATGGGGTCAGTCTGGTGTCAGTCTCGCCTCGTGATGGGGTCAGTCTGGTGTCAGCCTCACATCATGATGGTGTCAATCTGGTGTCAGCTTCGCCTTGTGATGGTGTCAGTCTGGTGTCAGCCTCGCCTCGTGATGGGGTAAGTCTGGTGTCAGTCTCGCCTCGTGATGGGGTCAGTCTGGTGTCAGCCTCGCCTCGTGATGGGGTCAGTCTGGTGTCAGCCTCGCCTCGTGATGGGGTCAGTCTGGTGTCAGCCTCACATCGTGATGTGGTCAGTCTGGTGTCAGTCTCGCCTCGTGATGGGGTCAGTCTTGTGTCAGTCTCGCCTTGTGATGGGGTCTGTCTGGTGTCAGCCTCACATCATGATGGTGTCAGTCTGGTGTCAGTCTCGCCTCGTGATGGGGTCAGTCTGGTGTCAGTCTCGCCTCGTGATGGGGTCAGTCTGGTGTCAGCCTCACATCATGATGGGGTCAGTCTGGTGTCAGCCACGCCTCGTAATGGTGTCAGTCTGGTGTCAGCCTCGCCTCGTGATGGGGTCAGTCTGGTGTCAGCCTCGCCCCGTGATGGGGTCAGTCTGGTGTCAGCTTCGCCTTGTGATGGTGTCAGTCTGGTGTCAGCCTCGCCTCGTGATGGGGTCAGTCTGGTGTCAGCCTCACATCATGATGGGGTCAGTCTGGTGTCAGTCTCGCCTCGTGATGGGGTCAGTCTGGTGTCAGCCTCGTCCCGTGATGGGGTCAGTCTGGTGTCAGTCTCGCCTCGTGATGGGGTCAGTCTGGTGTCAGTCTCGCCTCGTGATGGGGTCAGTCTGTTGTCAGTCTCCCCATCGTGATGGGGTCAGTCTGGTGTCAGCCTCACATCATGATGGGGTCAGTCTGGTGTCAGCCTCACCTCGTGATGGTGTCTGTCTTGTGTCAGCCTCGCCTCGTGATGGGGTCAGTCTGGTGTCAGCCTCGCCTAGTGATGGGGTCAGTCTGGTGTCAGCCTCACATCATGATGGGATCAGTCTGGTGTCAGCCTCGCCTCGTCATGGGGTCAGTCTGGTGTCAGTCTCGCCTCGTGATGGGGTCAGTCTGGTGTCAGCCTCGTCCCGTGATGCGGTCAGTCTGGTGTCAGCCTCACATCGTGATGGTGTCAGTCTGGTGTCAGCCTCGCCTCGTGATGGTGTCAGTCTGGTGTCAGCCTTGCCTCATGATGGGGTCTATCTGGTGTCAGCCTCGCCTAGTGATGGGGTCAGGCTGGTGTCAGCCTCGCCTCGTAATGGGGTCAGTCTGGTGTCAGCCTCGCCTTGTGATGGTGTCAGTCTGGTGTCAGCCTCGCCTCTTGATGGGGTCAGTCTGGTGTCAGCCTCACATCATGATGGGGTCAGCCTCGCCTAGTGATGGGGTCAGTCTGGTGTCAGTCTCGACTCGTGATGGAGTCAGTTTGGGCTCAGCCTCGCCTCATGATGGGGTCAGTCTGGTGTCAGTCTCGACTCGTGATGGGGTCAGTCTGGTGTCAGCCTCACATCGTGATGGTGTCAGTCTGGTGTCAGCCTCGCCTAGTGATGGGGTCAGTCTTGTGTCAGCCTCGCCTAGTGATGGGGTCAGTCTGGTGTCAGCCTCGCCTCGTGATGGGGTCAGTCTTGTGTCAGCCTCGCCTCGTGATGGGGTCAGTCTGGTGTCAGTCTCGCCTCGTGATTGATGGGGTCAGTCTGGTGTCAGCCTCGCCTCGTGATGGGGTCAGTCTGGTGTCAGTCTCGCCTCGTGATGGGGTCAGCCAGGTGTCAGTCTCGCCTCATGATGGGGTCAGTCTGGTGTCAGTCTCGACTCGTGATGGGTTCAGTCTGGTGTCAGCCTCGCCTCGTGATGGGGTCAGTCTGGTGTCAGCCTCACATCATGATGGGGTCAGTCTGGTTTCAGCCTCGCCTCGTGATGGGGTCAGTCTGGTGTCAGCCTCGCCTCGTGATGGGGTCAGTCTGGTGTCAGTCTCACATCATGATGGTGTCAGTCTGGTGTCAGCCTCGCCTCGTGATGGGGTCAGTCTGGTGTCAGCCTCGCCTCGTGATGTGGTCACTCTGGTGTCAGCCTCGCCTCATGATGGGGTCAGTCTGGTGTCAGCCTCGCCTCGTGAAGGGGTCAGTCTGGTGTCAGCCTCGCCTCGTGATGGGGTCAGTCTGGTGTCAGTCTCGCCTCGTGATGGGGTCAGTCTGGTGTCAGCCTCGCCTCGTGATGGTGTCAGTCTGGTGTCAGCCTCACATCATGATGGTGTCAGTCAGGTGTCAGCCGCGCCTCGTGATGGGGTCAGTCTGGTGTCAGCCTCACATCATGATGGTGTCAGTCAGGTGTCAGCCGCGCCTCGTGATGGGGTCAGTCTGGTGTCAGCCTCGCCTCGTGATGGTGTCAGTCTGGTTTCAGCCTCGCCTTGTGATTTGGTCAGTCTGGTGTCAGCCTTGCCTCGTGATGGGGTCAGTCTGGTGTCAGCCTCGCCTCGTGATGGTGTCAGTCTGGTTTCAGCCTCGCCTTGTGATTTGGTCAGTCTGGTGTCAGCCTTGCCTCGTGACGGGTTCAGTCTGGTTTCAGCCTCGCCTCGTGATGGGGTCAGTCTGGTGTCAGCCTCGGCTCTTGATGGGGTCAGTCTGGTGTCAGTCTCGTCTCGTGATGGGGTCAGTCTGGTGTCAGCCTCGCCCCGTGATGGGGTCAGTCTGGTGTCAGCCTCGCCCCGTGACGGGGTCAGTCTGGTGTCAGCCTCACATCATGATGGTGTCAATCTTGTGTCAGCTTCGCCTTGTGATGGTGTCAGTCTGGTGTCAGCCTCGCTTCGTGATGGGGTCAGTCTGGTGTCAGCCTCGCCTCGTGATGGGGTCAGTCTGGTGTAAGCCTCGCCTCGTGATGGGGTCAGTCTGGTGTCAGCCTCGCCTCGTGATGGGGTCAGTCTGGTGTCAGCCTCGCCTAGTGATGGGGTCAGTCTGGTGTCAGCCTCGCCTCGTGATGGGGTCAGTCTGGTGTCAGTCTCGCCTCGTGATGGGGTCAGTCTGGTGTCAGCCTCACATTATGATGGTGTCAGTCTGGTGTCAGCCTCGCCTCGTGATGGTGTCAGTCTGGTGTCAGCCTCGCCTCGTGATGGGGTCAGTCTGGTGTCAGCCTCGCCTAGTGATGGGGTCAGTCTGGTGTCAGCCTCACATCATGATGGGGTCAGTCTGGTGTCAGCCTCGCCTCGTTATGTGGTCAGTCTGGTGTCAGCCTCGCCTCGAGATGGTGTCAGTCTGGTATAAGCCTCGCCAAGTGATAGGGTCAGTCTGGTGTCAGCCTCGCCTCGTGATGGGGTCAGTCTGGTGTCAGACTCACATCATGATGGTGTCAGTCTGGTGTCAGCCTCGCCTCGTGATGGGGTCAGTCTGGTGTCAGCCTCGCCTCGTGATGGTGTCAGTCTGGTGTCAGCCTCGCCTCGTGATGGTGTCAGTCTTGTGTCAGCCTCACCTCGTGATGGGATCTGTCTGATGTCAGCCTCACATCATGATGGTGTCAGTCTGGTGTCAGCCTCGCCTCGTGATGGGGTCAGTCTGGTGTCAGCCTCGCCTCGTGATGGGGTCAGTCTGGTGTCAGCCTTGCCTCGTGATGGGGTCAGTCTGGTGTCAGCCTCACATCATGATGGTGTCAGTCTGGTGTCAGCCTCGCCTCGTGATTGTGTCAGTCTGGTGTCAGCCTCACCTCGTGATGGTGTCCGTCTGGTGTCAGCCTCGCCTCGTGATTGGGTCAGTCTAGTGTCAGCCTCGCCTCGTGATGGTGTCCGTCTGGTGTCAGCCTCGCCTCGTGATGGTGTCAGTCTGGTGAAAGCCTCACCTCGTGATGGGGTCAGTCTGGTGTCAGCCTCACATCGTGATGGTGTCAGTCTGGTGTCAGCCTCGCCTCGTGATGGGGTCAGTCTGGTGTCAGCCTCGCCTAGTGATAGGGTCAGTCTGGTGTCAGCCTCGCCTCGTGATGGGGTCAGTCTGGTGTCAGCCTCACATCATGATTGTGTCAGTCTGGTGTCAGCCTCGCCTCGTGATGGGGTCAGTCTGGTGTCATTCTCGCCTAGTGATGGTGTCAGTCTAGTGTCAGCCTCACATCATGATGGGGTCAGTCTGGTGTCAGCCTCGCCTCGTGATGGTGTCAGTCTGGTGTCAGTCTCGCCTCGTGATGGGGTCAGTCTGGTGTCAGCCTCGACTCGTGATGGGGTCAGTCTGGTGTCAGCCTCGCCTCGTGATGGGGTCAGTCTGTTGTCAGCCTCGCCTCGTGATGGGGTCAGTCTGGTGTCAGTCTCGCCTCGTGATGGAGTCAGTCTGGTGTCAGCCTCACATCATGATGGTGACAGTCTGGTGTCAGCCTCGCCTCGTGATGGTGTCAGTCTGGTGTCAGCCTCGCCTCGTGATGAGGTCAGTCTGGTGTCAGCCTCACATCATGATGGTTTCAGTCTGGTGTCAGCCTCGCCTCGTGATGGTGTCAGTCTGGTGTCAGCCTCGACTCATGATGGGGTCAGTCTGGTGTCAGCCTCGCCTCGTGATGGGGTCAGTCTGGTGTCAGCCTCGCCTCGTGATGGGGACAGTCTGGTGTCAGCCTCGCCTCGTGATGGGGTCAGTCTGGTGTCAGCCTCGCCTCGTGATGGGGTCAGTCTGGTGTCAGACTCACCACGTGATGGGGTCAGTCTGGTGTCAGCCTCACATCCTGATGGTGTCAGGCTGGTGTCAGCCTCGCCTCGTGAATGGGTCAGTCTGGTGTCAGCCTCACCACGTGATGGGGTCAGTCTGGTGTCAGCCTCACATCATTATGGTGTCAGTCTGGTGTCAGCCTCGCCTCGTGATGGGGTCAGTCTGGTGTCAGCCTCGCCTCATGATGGGGTCAGTCTGGTGTCAGCCTCGCCTCGTGATGGTGTCAGTCTGGTGTCAGCCTCGCCTAGTGATAGGGTCAGTCTGGTGTAACCCTCGCCTCGTGATGGGGTCAGTCTGGTGTCAGCCTCACATCATGATGGTGTCAGTCTGGTGTCAGCCTCGCCTCGTGATGGGGTCAGTCTGGTGTCAGTCTCGCCTAGTGATGGTGTCAGTCTGGTGTCAACCTCACATCATGAAGGGGTCAGTCTGGTGTCAGCCTCGCCTAGTGATGGGGGCAGTCTGGTGTCAGCATTGCCTCGTGATGGTGTCAGTCTGGTGTCAGCTTCGCCTCGTGATGGTGTCAGTCTGGTGTCAGCCTCACCTCGTGATGGGGTCAGTCTGGTGTCAGCCTCGCCTCGTGATGGGGTCAGTCTGGTGTCAGCCTCGCCTCGTGATGGTGTCAGTCTGGTGTCAGCCTCGCCTCATGATGGGGTCAGTCTGGTGTCAGTCTCGCCTCGTGATGGGGTCAGTCTGGTGTCAGTCTCGCCTCGTGATGAGGTCAGTCTGGATTCAGCCTCACATCATGATGGTGTCAGTCTGGTGTCAGCCTCGCCTCATGATGGGGTCAGTCTGGTGTCAGCCTCGCCTCGTGATGGGGTCAGTCTGGTGTCAGCCTCACCTCGTGATGGGGTCAGTCTGGTGTCAGCCTCACATCATGATGGTGTCAGTCTGGTGTCAGCCTCACCTCGTGATGGGGTCTGTCCGGTGTCAGTCTCGCCTCGTGATGGGGTCAGTCTGATGTCAGCCTCACATCATGATGGTGTCAGTCTGGTGTCAGCCTCGCCTCGTGATGGTGTCAGTCTGGTGTCAGCCTCGCCTCGTGATGGGGTCAGTCTGGTGTCAGCCTCGCCTAGTGATGGGGTCAGTCTGGTGTCAGCCTCGACTCCTGATGGTGTCAGTCTGGTGTCAGCCTCGCCTCGTGATGGGGTCAGTCTGGTGTCAGCCCCGCCTCGTAATGGGGTCAGTCTGGTGTCAGCCTCGCCTCGTAATGGGGTCAGTCTGGTGTCAGCCTCGCCTCGTGAGGGGGTCAGTCTGGTGTCAGTCTCGCCTCGTGATGGGGTCAGTCTGGTGTCAGTCTCGACTCGTGATGGGGTCAGTCTGGTGTCAGTCTCGCCTCGTGATGGGGTCAGTCTGATGTCAGCCTCACATCATGATGGTGTCAGTCAGGTGTCAGCCACGCCTAGTGATGGGGTCAGTCTGGTGTCAGCATCGCCTCGTGATGGTGTCAGTCTGGTGTCAGCCTCGCCTCGTGATGGTGTCAGTCTGGTGTCAGCCTGACCTCGTGATGGGGTCAGTCTGGTGTCAGCCTCGCCTCGTGATGAGGTCAGTCTGGTGTCAGCCTCACATCATGATGGTGTCAGTCTGGTGTCAGCCTCGCCTCGCGATGGGGTCATTCTGGTGTCAGCCTCACATCATGATGGTGTCAGTCTGGTGTCAGCCTCGCCTCATGATGGGGTCAGTCTGGTGTCAGCCTCGCCTCGTGATGGGGTCAGTCTGGTGTCAGCCTCACATCATGATGGTGTCAGTCTGGTGTCAGCCTCACCTCGTGATGGGGTCAGTCCGGTGTCAGTCTCGCCTCGTGATGGGGTCAGTCTGGTGTCAGCCTCGCCTCGTGATGGGGTCAGTCTGGTGTCAGCCTCGCATCTTGATGGGGTCAGTCTTGTGTCAGCCTCGCCTAGTGATGGGGTCAGTCTGGTGTCAGCCTCGCCTCGTGATGGGGTCAGTCTGGTGTCAGCCTCGCCTCGTGAGGGGGTCAGTCTAGTGTCAGTCTCGCCTCGTGACGGTGTCAGTCTGGTGTCAGTCTCACCTCGTGATGGGGTCAGTCTGGTGTCAGTCTCGCCTCTTGATGGGGTCAGTCTGGTGTCAGCCTCACATCATGATGGTGTCAGTCTGGTGTCAGCATCGCCTCGTGATGGTGTCAGTCTGGTGTCAGCCTCGCCTCGTGATGGTGTCAGTCTGGTGTCAGCCTCGCCTAGTGATGGGGTCAGTCTGGTGTCAGCATCGCCTCGTGATGGTGTCAGTCTGGTGTCAGCCTCGCCTCGTGATGGTGTCAGTCTGGTGTCAGCCTCACCTCGTGATGGGGTCAGTCTGGTGTCAGCCTCGCCTCGTGATGGTGTCCGTCTGGTGTCAGCCTCGCCTCGTGATTGGGTCAGTCTAGTGTCAGCCTCGCCTCGTGATGGTGTCCGTCTGGTGTCAGCCTCACATCATGATGGTGTCAGTCTGGTGTCAGCCTCGCCTCATGATGGGGTCAGTCTGGTGTCAGCCTCACATCATGATGGTGTCAGTCTGGTGTCAGCCTCGCGTCATGATGGGGTCAGTCTGGTGTCAGCCTCGCCTCGTGATGGGGTCAGTCTGGTGTCAGCCTCACATCATGATGGTGTCAGTCTGGTGTCAGCCTCGCCTCGTGATGGTGTCAGTCTGGTGTCAGCCTCGCCTCATGATGGGGTTAGTCTGGTGTCAGCCTCGCCTAGTGATGGGGTCAGTCTGGTGTCAACCTCACATCATGAAGGGGTCAGTCTGGTGTCAGCCTCGCCTAGTGATGGGGGCAGTCTGGTGTCAGCATTGCCTCGTGATGGTGTCAGTCTGGTGTCAGCTTCGCCTCGTGATGGTGTCAGCCTGGTGTCAGCCTCACCTCGTGATGGGGTCAGTCTGGTGTCAGCCTCGCCTCGTGATGGGGTCAGTCTGGTGTCAGCCTCGCCTCGTGATGGTGTCAGTCTGGTGTCAGCCTCGCCTCATGATGGGGTCAGTCTGATGTCAGTCTCGCCTCGTGATGGGGTCAGTCTGGTGTCAGTCTCGCCTCGTGATGAGGTCAGTCTGGATTCAGCCTCACATCATGATGGTGTCAGTCTGGTGTCAGCCTCGCCTCATGATGGGGTCAGTCTGGTGTCAGCCTCGCCTCGTGATGGGGTCAGTCTGGTGTCAGCCTCACCTCGTGATGGGGTCAGTCTGGTGTCAGCCTCACATCATGATGGTGTCAGTCTGGTGTCAGCCTCACCTCGTGATGGGGTCAGTCCGGTGTCAGTCTCGCCTCGTGATGGGGTCAGTCTGATGTCAGCCTCACATCATGATGGTGTCAGTCTGGTGTCAGCCTCGCCTCGTGATGGTGTCAGTCTGGTGTCAGCCTCGCCTCGTGATGGGGTCAGTCTGGTGTCAGCCTCGCCTAGTGATGGGGTCAGTCTGGTGTCAGCCTCACATCATGATGGTGTCAGTCTGGTGTCAGCCTCGCCTCGTGATGGGGTCAGTCTGGTGTCAGCCCCGCCTCGTAATGGGGTCAGTCTGGTGTCAGCCTCGCCTCGTAATGGGGTCAGTCTGGTGTCAGCCTCGCCTCGTGAGGGGGTCAGTCTGGTGTCAGTCTCGCCTCGTGACGGTGTCAGTCTGGTGTCAGTCTCGCCTCGTGATGGGGTCAGTCTGGTGTCAGTCTCGACTCGTGATGGGGTCAGTCTGGTGTCAGTCTCGCCTCGTGATGGGGTCAGTCTGATGTCAGCCTCACATCATGATGGTGTCAGTCAGGTGTCAGCCACGCCTAGTGATGGGGTCAGTCTGGTGTCAGCATCGCCTCGTGATGGTGTCAGTCTGGTGTCAGCCTCGCCTCGTGATGGTGTCAGTCTGGTGTCAGCCTGACCTCGTGATGGGGTCAGTCTGGTGTCAGCCTCGCCTCGTGATGAGGTCAGTCTGGTGTCAGCCTCACATCATGATGGTGTCAGTCTGGTGTCAGCCTCGCCTCGCGATGGGGTCAGTCTGGTGTCAGCCTCACATCATGATGGTGTCAGTCTGGTGTCAGCCTCGCCTCGTGATGGGGTCAGTCTGGTGTCAGCCTCGCCTCGTGATGGGGTCAGTCTGGTGTCAGCCTCACATCATGATGGTGTCAGTCTGGTGTCAGCCTCACCTCGTGATGGGGTCAGTCCGGTGTCAGTCTCGCCTCGTGATGGGGTCAGTCTGGTGTCAGTCTCGCCTCGTGATGGGGTCAGTCTGGTGTCAGCCTCGCCTCGTGATGGGGTCAGTCTGGTGTCAGCCTCGACTCGTGATGGGGTCAGTCTGGTGTCAGCCTCGCCTCGTGATGGGGTCAGTCTGTTGTCAGCCTCGCCTCGTGATGGGGTCAGTCTGGTGTCAGTCTCGCCTCGTGATGGAGTCAGTCTGGTGTCAGCCTCACATCATGATGGTGACAGTCTGGTGTCAGCCTCGCCTCGTGATGGTGTCAGTCTGGTGTCAGCCTCGCCTCGTGATGAGGTCAGTCTGGTGTCAGCCTCACATCATGATGGTGTCAGTCTGGTGTCAGCCTCGCCTCGTGATGGTGTCAGTCTGGTGTCAGCCTCGACTCGTGATGGGGTCAGTCTGGTGTCAGCCTCGACTCGTGATGGGGTAAGTCTGGTGTCAGCCTCACATCGTGATGGTTTCAGTCTGGTGTCAGCCTCGCCTCGTGATGGGGTCAGTCTGGTGTCAGCCTCGCCTCGTGATGGGGTCAGTCTGGTGTCAGCCTCGCCTCGTGATGGGGACAGTCTGGTGTCAGCCTCGCCTCGTGATGGGGTCAGTCTGGTGTCAGCCTCGCCTCGTGATGGGGTCAGTCTGGTGTCAGCCTCACCACGTGATGGGGTCAGTCTGGTGTCAGCCTCACATCCTGATGGTGTCAGGCTGGTGTCAGCCTCGCCTCGTGAATGGGTCAGTCTGGTGTCAGCCTCACCACGTGATGGGGTCAGTCTGGTGTCAGCCTCACATCATTATGGTGTCAGTCTGGTGTCAGCCTCGTCTCGTGATGGGGTCAGTCTGGTGTCAGTCTCACATCATGATGGTGTCAGTCTGGTATCAGCCTCGCCTCGTGATGGGGTCAGTCTGGTGTCAGCCTCACCTCGTGATGGGGTCAGTCTGGTGTCAGCCTCGCCTCGTGATGGGGTCAGTCTGGTGTCAGCCTCGCCTCGTGATGGGGTCAGTCTGGTGTCAGCCTCACATCGTGATGGTGTCAGTCAGGTGTCAGCCTCGCCTCGCGATGGGGTCAGTCTGGCGTAAGCCTTGCCTCGTGATGGGGTCAGTCTGGTGTCAGCTTCGCCTCGTGATGGGGTCAGTCTGGTGTCAGCCTCACATCGTGATGGTGTCAGTCAGGTGTCAGCCTCGCCTCGCGATGGGGTCAGTCTGGCGTCAGCCTTGCCTCGTGATGGTGTCAGTCTGGTGTCAGCCTCGCCTCGTGATGGTGTCAGTCTGGTGTCAGCCTCGCCTCGTGATGGGGTCAGTCTGGTGTCAGCCTCGCCTCGTGATGGGGTCAGTCTGGTGTCAGCCTCGCCTCGTGATGGTGTCAGTCTGGTGTCAGCCTCGCCTAGTGATAGGGTCAGTCTGGTGTAACCCTCGCCTCGTGATGGGGTCAGTCTGGTGTCAGCCTCACATCATGATGGTGTCAGTCTGGTGTCAGCCTCGCCTCGTGATGGGGTCAGTCTGGTGTCAGTCTCGCCTAGTGATGGTGTCAGTCTAGTGTCAGCCTCACATCATGATGGGGTCAGTCTGGTGTCAGCCTCGCCTCGTGATGGTGTCAGTCTGATGTCAGCCTCGCCTCGTGATGGGGTCAGTCTGGTGTCAGCCTCGCCTCGTGATGGGGTCAGTCTGGTGTCAGCCTCGACTCGTGATTGGGTCAGTCTGGTGTCAGCCTCACCACGTGATGGGGTCAGTCTGGTGTCAGCCTCACATCATTATGGTGTCAGTCTGGTGTCAGCCTCGCCTCATGATGGGGTCAGTCTGGTGTCAGTCTCACATCATGATGGTGTCAGTCTGGTATCAGCCTCGCCTCGTGATGGGGTCAGTCTGGTGTCAGCCTCGCCTCGTGATGGGGTCAGTCTGGTGTCAGCCTCGCCTCGTGATGGGGTCAGTCTGGTGTCAGCCTCGCCTCGTGATGGGGTCAGTCTGGTGTCAGCCTCACATCGTGATGGTGTCAGTCAGGTGTCAGCCTCGCCTCGCGATGGGGTCAGTCTGGCGTCAGCCTTGTCTCGTGATGGTGTCAGTCTGGTGTCAGCCTCGCCTCGTGATGGTGTCAGTCTGGTGTCAGCCTCGCCTCGTGATGAGGTCAGTCTATTGTCAGCCTCACATCATGATGGTGTCAGTCTGGTGTCAGCCTCGCCTCGAGATGGGGTCAGTCTGGTGTCAGTCTCGCCTCGTGATGGGGTCAGTCTGGTGTCAGCCTCACATCATGATGGTGTCAGTCTGGTGTCAGCCTCGCCTCATGATGGGGTCAGTCTGGTGTCAGCCTCACATCATGATGGTGTCAGTCTAGTGTCAGCCTCGCGTCATGATGGGGTCAGTCTGGTGTCAGCCTCGCCTCGTGATGGGGTCAGTCTGGTGTCAGCCTCACATCATGATGGTGTCAGTCTGGTGTCAGCCTCGCCTCGTGATGGTGTCAGTCTGGTGTCAGCCTCGCCTCATGATGGGGTCAGTCTGGTGTCAGCCTCGCCTAGTGATGGTGTCAGTCTGGTGTCAACCTCACATCATGAAGGGGTCAGTCTGGTGTCAGCCTCGCCTAGTGATGGGGGCAGTCTGGTGTCAGCATTGCCTCGTGATGGTGTCAGTCTGGTGTCAGCTTCGCCTCGTGATGGTGTCAGTCTGGTGTCAGCCTCACCTCGTGATGGGGTCAGTCTGGTGTCAGCCTCGCCTCGTGATGGGGTCAGTCTGGTGTCAGCCTCGCCTCGTGATGGTGTCAGTCTGGTGTCAGCCTCGCCTCATGATGGGGTCAGTCTGGTGTCAGTCTCGCCTCGTGATGGGGTCAGTTTGGTGTCAGTCTCGCCTCGTGATGAGGTCAGTCTGGATTCAGCCTCACATCATGATGGTGTCAGTCTGGTGTCAGCCTCGCCTCATGATGGGGTCAGTCTGGTGTCAGCCTCGCCTCGTGATGGGGTCAGTCTGGTGTCAGCCTCACCTCGTGATGGGGTCAGTCTGGTATCAGCCTCACATCATGATGGTGTCAGTCTGGTGTCAGCCTCACCTCGTGATGGGGTCAGTCCGGTGTCAGTCTCGCCTCGTGATGGGGTCAGTCTGATGTCAGCCTCACATCATGATGGTGTCAGTCTGGTGTCAGCCTCGCCTCGTGATGGTGTCAGTCTGGTGTCATCCTCGCCTCGTGATGGGGTCAGTCTGGTGTCAGCCTCGCCTAGTGATGGGGTCAGTCTGGTGTCAGCCTCGCCTCCTGATGGTGTCAGTCTGGTGTCAGCCTCGCCTCGTGATGGGGTCAGTCTGGTGTCAGCCCCGCCTCGTAATGGGGTCAGTCTGGTGTCAGCCTCGCCTCGTAATGGGGTCAGTCTGGTGTCAGCCTCGCCTCGTGAGGGGCTCAGTCTGGTGTCAGTCTCGCCTCGTGACGGTGTCAGTCTGGTGTCAGTCTCGCCTCGTGATGGGGTCAGTCTGGTGTCAGTCTCGACTCGTGATGGGGTCAGTCTGGTGTCAGTCTCGCCTCGTGATGGGGTCAGTCTGATGTCAGCCTCACATCATGATGGTGTCAGTCAGGTGTCAGCCACGCCTAGTGATGGGGTCAGTCTGGTGTCAGCATCGCCTCGTGATGGTGTCAGTCTGGTGTCAGCCTCGCCTCGTGATGGTTAGAGATGAGCGAAGTATTCAAAAATTCGATTCGACTGATTCGGCGAATTCGTAGAAAAATTTCGATTCGAGTCGAATATATTCGCTGTGAATTTAACTTAAAAAAGGGTGTTTCTAGGCTTCAGAGAGACTTAATATTAGTGCTGAACACTGTACCTTTAATTTAAATGCCCTTGGAGTCTGCTGGGGAAGAGAAATAATACTGTCAGGCAGTATGACATGCAGATGAGTGCCGTCGATCTTAGAATCACCGCACACTTCACTCATTTGGCCAGTCACGGGGCCAAAACCAGAGTGTGGAGCCACAGTGTGGCGGTGGAGGCAGCAGCAATGGGAGGCCATGCAGCACCCTATGACAAAAATGGAAACCACCAGCAGTGTGAGGAGACCTGAAAGTGGCACATGGCAGAGTGTGGCGATAGAGACAGCAGCAATGGGAGGCCGTACAGGGACCCATGACACACTCTGGACCTGGCAGCAGCATGAGGAGGCGGTACAGGGGCCCATGGCAGATTACGGGCCTGGCAGCAGCATGAGGAGTCGGTAGGGGGGCCCATGGCAGATTACAGGCCTGGCAGCAGCAATGGGAGGCCGTACAGGGACCCATGACACAATCTGGACCTGGCAGCAGCATGGGGAGGCGGTACAGGGGCCCATGACAGATTACGGGCCTGGCAGCAGCATTTGGAGTCGGTACGGGGGCCCATGACACACTCTGGACCTGGCAGCAGCATGAGGAGGCGGTACAGGGGCGCATGACAGATTACGAGCCTGGCAGCAGCAACTTGGACAGGAGGACGTTCAGTTTCTGCACCGTCTGGTGCGTGCTCGCAAACTGTTGTCTCTTGGAAACGGATTCCAAGAAAGACTGCTGACGGAATCCGTGAAGAGGAGTAGCAGGAGAAGGAGCATCTGAACGAGCGGAATATGCCAACAAGCGACAACAGGGGCCCATGACAGATTACGGGCCTGGCAGCAGCATGAGGAGTCGGTACGGGGGCCCATGGCAGATTAGGGGCCTGGCAGCAGCTATGGGAGGCCCGTAATCTGCCAGCACCCTATGACAAAAAATGGAACCCACCAGCAGTGTGAAGAGACCTGAAAGTGGCACATGGCAGAGTGTGGCGATGGAGACAGCAGCAATGGGAGGCCGTACAGGGACCCATGACACACTCTGGACCTGGCAGCAGCATGAGGAGGCGGTATAGGGGCCCATGGCAGATTAGGGGCCTGGCAGCAGCTATGGGAGGCCCGTAATCTGCCAGCACCCTATGACAAAAAATGGAATACACCAGCAGTGTGAGGAGACCTGAAAGTGGCACATGGCAGAGTGTGGCGATGGAGACAGCAGCAATGGGAGGCCGTACAGGGACCCATGAGAGACTCTGGACTTGGCAGCAGCATGAGGAGGCGGTATAGGGGCCCATGGCAGATTAGGGGCCTGGCAGCAGCTATGGGAGGCCCGTAATCTGCCAGCACCTTATGACAAAAAATGGAACACACCAGCAGTGTGAGGAGACCTGAAAGTGGCACATGTTTGGGGCATGATTCATGGCGGATTTAGTCAGTTGTGTCAGGAACTGGTGGTTTGAAATCCAGACTAATCCACGCCTGATTCATTTTTACAAACGTCAGTCTCTCCACACTTTGGGTGGACAGTCGTGTCCTCCGCGGAGTTGCAATACCTCCTGCCGCACTAAACACGCGCTCCGATGCCACGCTACTGGCCGGGCATGACAGCCTTTCAAGGGCAAATTCAGCTAGTTGGGGCCAAAGGTCAAGTTTCGTAGCCCAGTAGTCAAGGGGATTGTCTACCTCGGTTGGCAGGGTGCTGTCCAAGTAGGCCTAAGCCTGTTGTTTGAGGTCCTGCTCCAGGTCCACCTGATGCTGCTGCTGCTGCTGCTGCTGCGGCTGGTTAGTAGTTTCCTCACTGCGCTGGTGAAGAAAGCTACTCATCATCGACTGCAGACTGAGGCAGCCGCTGCTGGTGGAGCTGCCACTGCTCCTACCACCCCACCCCTCCCCTGCTGCCATGGCAGCGGAACGCGAGCGCACAGGGCCCACAGTGTCTGAGGATGGACGTTGGCGCAGACAGGCAGAGACCAGCTGACTACATAGGTGGTTTTTATAGTACGTTATTTTGGCCTCCCTCTCAGCAGGTGTGAAAAAGGCCACCATTTTGGAACGGTAGCGAGGGTCCAACAAGGTGGACAGCCAAAAGTCATCCCTCTGTCTGATGGTTATTATTCGGCTGTCGCTACGCAAGCAACCGAGCATGCTATGGGCCATTTGTGCCAAGGAATGCGAGGGACTCCCTGCCTCCATCTCCACAGCATACTGCCACGGTGCGTCTGGGTCCTCTGTCTCCTCCTCCTCCTCCTCCTCTACCAGATGCTCCTGCTCCTCCACTCCTGTCCGCTGAGTGGAAAAACCACCCATTTCACTCAATAATTCCTGAGCACCAATGTCCTCCTCTACCTCCTCCTCTTCTTCCTGTCCTGCCCCCACAGGGGTCATGTGGCGTTGAGATCTGTGCGCCACGTCTACCGCACCCTGACCAGCCATTGTTAACAGCATTTGTTCCAGGACGTGCAACAGAGTAATGACGTCGTTCATCCCATAGTCCTGCCGACTCACGAATAGCGTGGCCTCCTCAAAGGGCCTGAGCAAGCGCAGGTGTCACGCATGAGCTGCCAATGGCTGACATCTAAGTTACACAGGGAATACCTTTATCCGCTTTTAACATCAGGAAATCTGTGATGGCCTTTTGCTGTTCGTAAAGGCGGTCTAACATATGTAGGGTTGAATTCCACCTTGTTGCAACGTCACAGCATGAGGAGTCGGTATAGGGGCCCATGGCAGATTAGGGGCCTGGCAGCAGCTATGGGAGGCCCGTAATCTGCCAGCACCCTATGTCAAAAAATTCTACACACCAGCAGTGTGTGAGGAGACCTGAAAGTGGCACATGGCAGAGTGTGGCGATGGAGACAGCAGCAATGGGAGGCCGTACAGGGACCCATGACAGACTCTGGACCTGGCAGCAGCATGAGGAGGCGGTATATAGGGGCCTATGGCAGATTAGGGGCCTGGCAGCAGCTATGGGAGGCCCGTAATCTGCCAGCACCCTATGTCAAAAAATTCTACACACCAGCAGTGTGAGGAGACCTGAAAGTGGCACATGGCATGAGAGACTCTGGACCTGGCAGCAGCATGAGGAAGCGGTATATAGGGGCCTATGGCAGATTAGGGGCCTGGCAGCAGCTATAGGAGGCCCATAATCTGCCAGCACCCTATGTCAAAAAAATTCTACACACCAGCAGTGTGAGGAGACCTGAAAGTGGCACATGGCATGAGAGACTCTGGACCTGGCAGCAGCATGAGGAAGCGGTATATAGGGGCCTATGGCAGATTAGGGGCCTGGCAGCAGCTATAGGAGGCCCATAATCTGCCAGCACCCTATGTCAAAAAAATTCTACACACCAGCAGTGTGAGGAGACCTGAAAGTGGCACATGGCATGAGAGACTCTGGACCTGGCAGCAGCATGAGGAAGCGGTATATAGGGGCCTATGGCAGATTAGGGGCCTGGCAGCAGCTATAGGAGGCCCATAATCTGCCAGCACCCTATGTCAAAAAATTCAACACACCAGCAGTGTGAGGAGACCTGAAAGTGGCACATGGCAGAGTGTGGCGATGGAGACAGCAGCAATGGGAGGCCGTACAGGGACCCATGACAGACTCTGGACCTGGCAGCAGCATGAGGAGGCGGTATATAGGGGCCCATGGCAGATTAGGGGCCTGGCAGCAGCTATGGGAGGCCCTTAATCTGCCAGCACCCTATGTCAAAAAAATTCTACACACCAGCAGTGTGAGGAGACCTGAAAGTGGCACATGGCATGAGAGACTCTGGACCTGGCAGCAGCATGAGGAAGCGGTATATAGGGGCCTATGGCAGATTAGGGGCCTGGCAGCAGCTATAGGAGGCCCATAATCTGCCAGCACCCTATGTCAAAAAATTCAACACACCAGCAGTGTGAGGAGACCTGAAAGTGGCACATGGCAGAGTGTGGCGATGGAGACAGCAGCAATGGGAGGCCGTACAGGGACCCATGACAGACTCTGGACCTGGCAGCAGCATGAGGAGGTGGTATATAGGGGCCCATGGCAGATTAGGGGCCTGGCAGCAGCTATGGGAGGCCCGTAATCTGCCAGCACCCTATGTCAAAAAATTCTACACACCAGCAGTGTGAGGAGACCTGAAAGTGGCACATGGCATGAGAGACTCTGGACCTGGCAGCAGCATGAGGAAGCGGTATATAGGGGCCTATGGCAGATTAGGGGCCTGGCAGCAGCAATGGGAGGCCCATAATCTGCCAGCACCCTATGTCAAAAAATTCTACACACCAGCAGTGTGTGAGGAGACCTGAAAGTGGCACATGGCAGAGTGTGGCGATGGAGACAGCAGCAATGGGAGGCCGTACAGGGACCCATGACAGACTCTGGACCTGGCAGCAGCATGAGGAGGCGGTATATAGGGGCCCATGGCAGATTAGGGGCCTGGCAGCAGCAATGGGAGGCCCATAATCTGCCAGCACCCTATGTCAAAAAATTCTACACACCAGCAGTGTGAGGAGACCTGAAAGTGGCACATGGCATGAGAGACTCTGGACCTGGCAGCAGCATGAGGAAGCGGTATATAGGGGCCTATGGCAGATTAGGGGCCTGGCAGCAGCAATGGGAGGCCCATAATCTGCCAGCACCCTATGTCAAAAAATTCTACACACCAGCAGTGTGTGAGGAGACCTGAAAGTGGCACATGGCAGAGTGTGGCGATGGAGACAGCAGCAATGGGAGGCCGTACAGGGACCCATGACAGACTCTGGACCTGGCAGCAGCATGAGGAGGCGGTATATAGGGGCCCATGGCAGATTAGGGGCCTGGCAGCAGCTATGGGAGGCCCTTAATCTGCCAGCACCCTATGTCAAAAAATTCAACACACCAGCAGTGTGAGGAGACCTGAAAGTGGCACATGGCATGAGAGACTCTGGACCTGGCAGCAGCATGAGGAAGCGGTATATAGGGGCCTATGGCAGATTAGGGGCCTGGCAGCAGCTATGGGAGGCCCGTAATCTGCCAGCACCCTATGTCAAAAAATTCTACACACCAGCAGTGTGTGAGGAGACCTGAAAGTGGCACATGGCAGAGTGTGGCGATGGAGACAGCAGCAATGGGAGGCCGTACAGGGACCCATGAGAGACTCTGGACCTGGCAGCAGCATGAGGAAGCGGTATATAGGGGCCTATGGCAGATTAGGGGCCTGGCAGCAGCTATGGGAGGCCCGTAATCTGCCAGCACCCTATGTCAAAAAATTCTACACACCAGCAGTGTGTGAGGAGACCTGAAAGTGGCACATGGCAGAGTGTGGCGATGGAGACAGCAGCAATGGGAGGCCGTACAGGGACCCATGAGAGACTCTGGACCTGGCAGCAGCATGAGGAAGCGGTATATAGGGGCCTATGGCAGATTAGGGGCCTGGCAGCAGCTATAGGAGGCCCATAATCTGCCAGCACCCTATGTCAAAAAATTCAACACACCAGCAGTGTGAGGAGACCTGAAAGTGGCACATGGCATGAGAGACTCTGGACCTGGCAGCAGCATGAGGAAGCGGTATATAGGGGCCTATGGCAGATTAGGGGCCTGGCAGCAGCTATGGGAGGCCCGTAATCTGCCAGCACCCTATGTCAAAAAACTGAACACACCAGCAGTGTGTGAGGAGACCTGAAAGTGGCACATGGCAGAGTGTGGCTATGGAGACAGCAGCAATGGGAGGCCGTACAGGGACCCATGACACACTCTGGACTTGGCAGCAGCATGAGGAGGCGGTATAGGGGCCCATGGCAGATTAGGGGCCTGGCAGCAGCAATGGGAGGCCCGTAATCTGCCAGCACCCTATGTCAAAAAACTGAACACACCAGCAGTGTGTGAGGAGACCTGAAAGTGGCACATGGCAGAGTGTGGCGATGGAGACAGCAGCAATGGGAGGTCTCCCATTGTCCCAACATGGCCCAAATAGTCCCAACATGGGCCCCCTGGCCACGCTTGACTTTCTGGCCACATAGTCGACATACGGCTACGTTTACTTCCTCGGGCGGCTTGACGAAAAATTGCCACACCGCCGAGTAGGAAACTTTGCCCCCGATACTCCTCACTGGCTGACTGCTGCTTCCTCCGTGCACACCGGCACCACTACTGGCCGTGGTGGTAGGCTGCAGTGGAGCTGGTGCTCTACTCCGTGGCCGTTTGGCTCCACTGACACTGCTTCCACTGACACTGCTGCGACCCTCCTGCTGTCTCCTGGGCAACCCACCGACTGTTTCGCTCACTGCCAAGCTGCCACCCTCTTCTCCTGATGATGCGGAAGAAATTGCCTGATGACGACGAGGCTGCCAAGTGCGATCAACCTCCTCATCATCAAGTAGGGTCTCCGCCTCACTACTAGCCCCCTCGGCTGCGTCTGGGTCAGGAGACAGACCTGTCTCTAGACCGGCTACCGGGCCACTCTCCTCGCCACTACTTCTTCGCCTAGCTGCTGAAAAGGCGGATGTCTCCCCCCGTTCCTGACCGCCCTCTGTTAGCTCTTCCTCACTGTACAGTGGGGCTGAGCCCACAGCATGCGATACTTCGCTTGGTGAGGGAACACCAAAGGACAGGGGCAGGTAGAGGACACGTGATTTCAGTGGGCTAGGTCCCGGGCCATGCCAACTAACGGTTGTGTCTGACGTACCCACCGACCGTTGGCTGTAGGTGTCAGAGGTGACCTGGGAAGAGGAAGACGACCGAGCCAACCAATCGACGACGGCAGGGTTGTCGGTGGAGACACGACCGCTGGATGACACCGGGAGCACTGGCCTCTGGCTGCGAATAGTGCTGCCTCGACCCCTTCCTCTGCTGCCACGTCTGCTCGCTCCTAAAACATTGCCTCCTCTGCCACTCCTCTGCATGTTGTCTGACATACTCTTTAATTAAACGATTATGTGTCCCTGAGTAACAATTCTGTGTCCCTGAGTAACAATTCTGTGTCTGTGCGAGTAACAATTCTGTGGCCCTAAGTAACAGTTCTGTGGCCCTCAGTAACAATTCTGTGTCCCTGATTAACGTTTCTGTGGCCCCAAGTAACAGTTCTGTGGCCCTCAGTAACAATTCTGTGTCTGTGCGAGTAACAATTCTGTGTCTGTGCGAGTAACAATTCTGTGGCCCTAAGTAAAGTTTCTGTGGCCCTAAGTAACAATTCTCTGGCACTCAGTAACAATTCTGTCTGTCCCTGAGTAACAATTCTCTGGCACTCCGTAACAATTCTGTCTGTCCCTGAGTAACAATTCTCTGGCACTCAGTAACAATTCTGTCTGTCCCTGAGTAAAAATTCTGTGGCCCTAATTAAAGTTTCTGTGGCCCTAAGTAACAATTCTCTGGCACTCAGTAACAATTCTGTCTGTCCCTGAGTAACAATTCTCTGGCACTCGGTAACAATTCTGTCTGTCCCTGAGTAACAATTCTCTGGCACTCAGTAACAATTCTGTCTGTCCCTGAGTAAAAATTCTGTGGCCCTAATTAAAGTTTCTGTGGCCCTAAGTAACAATTCTCTGGCACTCAGTAACAATTCTGTCTGTCCCTGAGTAACAATTCTCTGGCACTCCGTAACAATTCTGTCTGTCCCTGAGTAACAATTCTCTGGCACTCAGTAACAATTCTGTCTGTCCCTGAGTAAAAATTCTGTGGCCCTAATTAAAGTTTCTGTGGCCCTAAGTAACAATTCTCTGGCACTCAGTAACAATTCTGTCTGTCCCTGAGTAACAATTCTCTGGCACTCAGTAACAATTCTGTCTGTCCCTGAGTAAAAATTCTGTGGCCCTAATTAAAGTTTCTGTGGCCCTAAGTAACAATTCTCTGGCACTCAGTAACAATTCTGTCTGTCCCTGAGTAACAATTCTCTGGCACTCGGTAACAATTCTGTCTGTCCCTGAGTAACAATTCTCTGGCACTCAGTAACAATTCTGTCTGTCCCTGAGTAACAATTCTCTGGCACTCAGTAACAATTCTGTCTGTCCCTGAGTAACAATTCTGTGGCCCTAATTAAAGTTTCTGTGGCCCTAAGTAACAATTCTCTGGCACTCAGTAACAATTCTGTCTGTCCCTGAGTAACAATTCTCTGGCACTCAGTAACAATTCTGTCTGTCCCTGAGTAAAAATTCTGTGGCCCTAAGTAAAGTTTCTGTGGCCCTGAGTAACAATTCTCTGGCACTCCGTAACAATTCTGTCTGTCCCTGAGTAACAATTCTCTGGCACTCAGTAACAATTCTGTCTGTCCCTGAGTAAAAATTCTGTGGCCCTAATTAAAGTTTCTGTGGCCCTAAGTAACAATTCTCTGGCACTCAGTAACAATTCTGTCTGTCCCTGAGTAACAATTCTCTGGCACTCGGTAACAATTCTGTCTGTCCCTGAGTAACAATTCTCTGGCACTCAGTAACAATTCTGTCTGTCCCTGAGTAAAAATTCTGTGGCCCTAATTAAAGTTTCTGTGGCCCTAAGTAACAATTCTCTGGCACTCAGTAACAATTCTGTCTGTCCCTGAGTAACAATTCTCTGGCACTCAGTAACAATTCTGTCTGTCCCTGAGTAAAAATTCTGTGGCCCTAATTAAAGTTTCTGTGGCCCTAAGTAACAATTCTCTGGCACTCAGTAACAATTCTGTCTGTCCCTGAGTAACAATTCTCTGGCACTCGGTAACAATTCTGTCTGTCCCTGAGTAACAATTCTCTGGCACTCAGTAACAATTCTGTCTGTCCCTGAGTAAAAATTCTGTGGCCCTAATTAAAGTTTCTGTGGCCCTAAGTAACAATTCTCTGGCACTCAGTAACAATTCTGTCTGTCCCTGAGTAACAATTCTCTGGCACTCGGTAACAATTCTGTCTGTCCCTGAGTAACAATTCTCTGGCACTCAGTAACAATTCTGTCTGTCCCTGAGTAAAAATTCTGTGGCCCTAATTAAAGTTTCTGTGGCCCTAAGTAACAATTCTCTGGCACTCAGTAACAATTCTGTCTGTCCCTGAGTAACAATTCTCTGGCACTCCGTAACAATTCTGTCTGTCCCTGAGTAACAATTCTCTGGCACTCCGTAACAATTCTGTCTGTCCCTGAGTATGAATTCTGTGGCCCTAACTAGCGTTTCTTTGTCCCTAAGTAACAGTTCTGTGGCCCTCAGTAACAGTTCTGTGGCCTTCAGTAACAATTCTGTGTCTGTGCGAGTAACAATTCTGTGGCCCTAAGTAACAGTTCTGTGGCCTTCAGTAACAATTCTGTGTCTGTGCGAGTAACAATTCTGTGTCTGTGCGAGTAACAATTCTGTGGCCCTAAGTAAAGTTTCTGTGGCCCTAAGTAACAATTCTCTGGCACTCAGTAACAATTCTGTCTGTCCCTGAGTAAAAATTCTGTGGCCCTAATTAAAGTTTCTGTGGCCCTAAGTAACAATTCTCTGGCACTCAGTAACAATTCTGTCTGTCCCTGAGTAACAATTCTCTGGCACTCAGTAACAATTCTGTCTGTCCCTGAGTAACAATTCTGTGGCCCTAATAACGTTTCTGTGGCCCTAAGTAACAATTCTCTGGCACTGAGTAACAATTCTGTCTGTCCCTGATTATGAATTCTGTGGCCCTAACTAGCGTTTCTTTGTCCCTAAATAACGATTCTGTGGCCCTCATTAACAAGTCTGTGTCCCTGAGTAATGGTTCCCTGTCCCTAAGTAACTTTTCTCTGTCCCCAATTATCGTTTCTGTGGCCCTAACTCTGTCCCTGTCCCTAGTACAGAGCGGTCTGCCTCTGTTCAATAACTGCAGGCAAATGAAGAATTCCAAAATGGCCGCTATTTATAGCTCGACCATTACACAGTGCTGGCTGGCTGGCTGCTGATAGGCTGATGCGATCACATGTAGTTGAGGAATGCATTATGGGTCAGCGCGCCTTGTCTGCGCGCCTTCCCAGACATCCCCGCTCCGTCGCCGCACATGTCAGCCGCCATTTTCTGAAAAATTTCGATTCGCGCGTCCGAATTAGGCTATTTTTCGGATTCGGCACGAATCGAAATTTTTCCGATATTCGACTCGAATTCCACTTCGGATACTTCGATTCGCTCATCTCTAGTGATGGTGTCAGTCTGGTGTCAGCCTGACCTCGTGATGGGGTCAGTCTGGTGTCAGCCTCGCCTCGTGATGAGGTCAGTCTGGTGTCAGCCTCACATCATGATGGTGTCAGTCTGGTGTCAGCCTCGCCTCGCGATGGGGTCAGTCTGGTGTCAGCCTCACATCATGATGGTGTCAGTCTGGTGTCAGCCTCGCCTCATGATGGGGTCAGTCTGGTGTCAGCCTCGCCTCGTGATGGGGTCAGTCTGGTGTCAGCCTCACATCATGATGGTGTCAGTCTGGTGTCAGCCTCACCTCGTGATGGGGTCAGTCCGGTGTCAGTCTCGCCTCGTGATGGGGTCAGTCTGGTGTCAGCCTCGCCTCGTGATGGGGTCAGTCTGGTGTCAGCCTCGCATCTTGATGGGGTCAGTCTGGTGTCAGCCTCGCCTCGTGATGGGGTCAGTCTGGTGTCAGCCTCGCCTCGTGATGGGGTCAGTCTGGTGTCAGCCTCGCCTCGTGAGGGGGTCAGTCTAGTGTCAGTCTCGCCTCGTGACGGTGTCAGTCTGGTGTCAGTCTCGCCTCGTGATGGGGTCAGTCTGGTGTCAGTCTCGCCTCTTGATGGGGTCAGTCTGGTGTCAGCCTCACATCATGATGGTGTCAGTCTGGTGTCAGCATCGCCTCGTGATGGTGTCAGTCTGGTGTCAGCCTCGCCTCGTGATGGTGTCAGTCTGGTGTCAGCCTCGCCTAGTGATGGGGTCAGTCTGGTGTCAGCATCGCCTCGTGATGGTGTCAGTCTGGTATCAGCCTCGCCTCGTGATGGTGTCAGTCTGGTGTCAGCCTCACCTCGTGATGGGGTCAGTCTGGTGTCAGCCTCGCCTCGTGATGAGGTCAGTCTGGTGTCAGCCTCACATCATGATGGTGTCAGTCTGGTGTCAGCCTCGCCTCGTGATGGGGTCAGTCTGGTGTCAGCCTCGCCTCGTGATGGGGTCAGTCTGGTGTCAGCCTCACATCATGATGGTGTCAGTCTGGTGTCAGCCTCACCTCTTGATGGGGTCAGTCTGGTGTCAGCCTCACATCATGATGGGGTCAGTCTGGTGTCAGCCTCGCCTCGTGATGGGGTCAGTTTGGTGTCAGCCTCACATCATGATGGTGTCAGTCTGGTGTCAGCCTCGCCTTATGATGGGGTCAGTCTGGTGTCAGCCTTGCCTCGTGATGGGGTCAGTCTGGTGTCAGCC
Source organism: Staurois parvus (assembly GCF_062004578.1). Lineage (NCBI taxonomy): Eukaryota > Metazoa > Chordata > Amphibia > Anura > Ranidae > Staurois > Staurois parvus. The sequence continues at coordinate 266,358 of NW_028321153.1, forward strand.
TCACATTATGATTGTGTCAGTCTGGTGTCAGCCTCGCCTCGTGATGGTGTCAGTCTGGTGTCAGCCTCGCCTCATGATGGGGTCAGTCTGGTGTCAGCCTCGCCTAGTGATGGGGTCAGTCTGGTGTCAACCTCACATCATGAAGGGGTCAGTCTGGTGTCAGCCTCGCCTAGTGATGGGGGCAGTCTGGTATCAGCATCGCCTCATGATGGTGTCAGTCTGGTGTCAGCTTCGCCTTGTGATGGTGTCAGTCTGGTGTCAGCCTCACATCGTGATGGGGTCAGTCTGGTGTCAGCCTCGCCTCGTGATGGGGTCAGTCTGGTGTCAGCCTCGCCTCGTGATGGGGTCAGTCTGGTGTCAGTCTCGCCTCGTGATGGGGTCAGTCTGGTGTCAGTCTCGCCTCGTGATGGGGTCAGTCTGGTGTCATCCTCGCCCCGTGATGGGGTCAGTCTGGTGTCAGCCTCACATCATCATGGGGTCAGTCTGGTGTCAGTCTCGCCTCGTGATGGAGTCAGTCTGGTGTCAGTCTCGCCTCATGATGGGGTCAGTCTGGTGTCAGTCTCGCCTCGTGATGGGGTCAGTCTGGTGTCAGCCTCGCCCCGTGATGGGGTCAGTCTGGTGTCAGCCTCGCCTCGTGATGGGGTCAGTCTGGTGTCAGTCTCGCCTCGTGATGGGATCAGTCTGGTGTCAGTCTCGACTCGTGATGCGTGATGGGGTCAGTCTGGTGTCAGCCTCACATCATGATTGTGTCAGTCTGGTGTCAGCCTCGCCTCGTTATGGTGTCAGTCTGGTGTCAGCCTCGCCTCGTGATGGGGTCAGTCTGGTGTCAGCCTCGCCTCGTGATGGGGTCAGTCTGGTGTCAGTCTCGCCTCGTGATGGTGTCAGTCTGGTGTCAGCCTTGCCTCATGATGGGGTCAGTCTGGTGTCAGTCTCGCCTCGTGATGGGGTCAGTCTGGTGTCAGTCTCGCCTCGTGATGAGGTCAGTCTGGATTCAGCCTCACATCATGATGGTGTCAGTCTGGTGTCAGCCTCGCCTCGTGATGGGGTCAGTTTGGTGTCAGCCTCACATCATGATGGTGTCAGTCTGGTGTCAGCCTCGCCTTATGATGGGGTCAGTCTGGTGTCAGCCTTGCCTCGTGATGGGGTCAGTCTGGTGTCAGCCTCACATTATGATGGTGTCAGTCTGGTGTCAGCCTCGCCTCGTGATGGTGTCAGTCTGGTGTCAGCCTCGCCTCATGATGGGGTCAGTCTGGTGTCAGCCTCGCCTAGTGATGGGGTCAGTCTGGTGTCAACCTCACATCATGAAGGGGTCAGTCTGGTGTCAGCCTCGCCTAGTGATGGGGGCAGTCTGGTATCAGCATCGCCTCATGATGGTGTCAGTCTGGTGTCAGCTTCGCCTTGTGATGGTGTCAGTCTGGTGTCAGCCTCACCTCGTGATGGGGTCAGTCTGGTGTCAGCCTCGCCTCGTGATGGGGTCAGTCTGGTGTCAGCCTCGCCTCGTGATGGGGTCAGTCTGGTGTCAGTCTCGCCTCGTGATGGGGTCAGTCTGGTGTCAGTCTCGCCTCGTGATGGGGTCAGTCTGGTGTCATCCTCGCCCCGTGATGGGGTCAGTCTGGTGTCAGCCTCACATCATCATGGGGTCAGTCTGGTGTCAGTCTCGCCTCGTGATGGAGTCAGTCTGGTGTCAGTCTCGCCTCATGATGGGGTCAGTCTGGTGTCAGTCTCGCCTCGTGATGGGGTCAGTCTGGTGTCAGCCTCGCCCCGTTATGGGGTCAGTCTGGTGTCAGCCTCGCCTCGTGATGGGGTCAGTCTGGTGTCAGTCTCGCCTCGTGATGGGATCAGTCTGGTGTCAGTCTCGACTCGTGATGCGTGATGGGGTCAGTCTGGTGTCAGCCTCACATCATGATTGTGTCAGTCTGGTGTCAGCCTCGCCTCGTTATGGTGTCAGTCTGGTGTCAGCCTCGCCTCGTGATGGGGTCAGTCTGGTGTCAGCCTCGCCTCGTGATGGGGTCAGTCTGGTGTCAGTCTCGCCTCGTGATGGTGTCAGTCTGGTGTCAGCCTTGCCTCATGATGGGGTCAGTCTGGTGTCAGTCTCGCCTCGTGATGGGGTCAGTCTGGTGTCAGTCTCGCCTCGTGATGAGGTCAGTCTGGATTCAGCCTCACATCATGATGGTGTCAGTCTGGTGTCAGCCTCGCCTCAGGATGGGGTCAGTCTGGTGTCAGCCTCACATCATGATGGTGTCAGTCTGGTGTCAGCCTCGCCTCATGATGGGGTCAGTCTGGTGTCAGCCTCGCCTCGTGATGGGGTCAGTCTGGTGTCAGCCTCACCTCGTGATGGGGTCAGTCTGGTGTCAGCCTCACATCATGATGGTGTCAGTCTGGTGTCAGCCTCACCTCGTGATGGGGTCAGTCCGGTGTCAGTCTCGCCTCGTGATGGGGTCAGTCTGATGTCAGCCTCACATCATGATGGTGTCAGTCTGGTGTCAGCCTCGCCTCGTGATGGTGTCAGTCTGGTGTCAGCCTCGCCTCGTGATGGGGTCAGTCTGGTGTCAGCCTCGTCTAGTGATGGGGTCAGTCTGGTGTCAGCCTCGCCTCGTGATGGTGTCAGTCTGGTGTCAGCCTCGCCTCGTGATGGGGTCAGTCTGGTGTCAGCCCCGCCTCGTGATGGGGTCAGTCTGGTGTCAGCCTCGCCTCGTAATGGGGTCAGTCTGGTGTCAGCCTCGCCTCGTGAGGGGGTCAGTCTGGTGTCAGTCTCGCCTCGTGACGGTGTCAGTCTGGTGTCAGTCTCGCCTCGTGATGGGGTCAGTCTGGTGTCAGTCTCGCCTCGTGATGGGGTCAGTCTGGTGTCAGTCTCGCCTCGTGATGGGGTCAGTCTGGTGTCAGCCTCACATCATGATGGTGTAAGTCTGGTGTCAGCCACGCCTAGTGATGGGGTCAGTCTGGTGTCAGCATCGCCTCGTGATGGTGTCAGTCTGGTGTCAGCCTCGCCTCGCGATGGGGTCATTTTGGTGTCAGCCTCACATCATGATGGTGTCAGTCTGGTGTCAGCATCGCCTCGTGATGGTGTCAGTCTGGTGTCAGCCTCGCCTCGTGATGGGGTCAGTCTGGTGTCAGCCTCACATCATGATGGTGTCAGTCTGGTGTCAGCCTCGCCTCGTGATGGGGTCAGTCTGGTGTCAGCCTCGCCTCGTGATGGGCTCAGTCTGGTGTCATCCTCACATCATGATGGGGTCAGTCTGGTGTCAGCCACGCCTCGTGATGGTGTCAGTCTGGTGTCAACCTCGTCTCGTGATGGGGTCAGTCTGGTGTCAGCTTCGCCCCGTGATGGGGTCAGTCCGGTGTCAGTCTCGCCTCGTGATGGGGCCAGTCTGGTGTCAGCCTTGCCTCGTGATGGGGTCAGTCTGGTGTCAGTCTCGTCTCGTGATGGGGTCAGTCTGGTGTCAGCCTCGCCTCTTGATGGGGTCAGTCTGGTGTCAGTCTCGTCTCGTGATGGGGTCAGTCTGGTGTCAGCCTCGCCTAGTGATGGGGTCAGTCTGCTGTCAGCCTCGCCTCGTGATGGGCTCAGTGTAATGTCAGCCTCACATCATGATGGGGTCAGTCTGGTGTCAGTCTCGCCTCGTGATGGGGTCAGTCTAGTGTCAGCCTCGCCTCATGATTGGGTCAGTCTGGTGTCAGTCTCGCCTAGTGATGGTGTCAGTCTGGTGTCAGTCTCGCCTCGTGATGGGGTCAGTCTGGTGTCAGCCTCGCTCCGTGACGGGGTCAGTCTGGTGTCAGCCTCACATCATGATGGTGTCAATCTGGTGTCAGCTTCGTCTTGTGATGGTGACAGTCTGGTGTCAGCCTCGCCTCGTGATGGGGTAAGTCTGGTGTCAGCATCGCCTCGTGATGGGGTCAGTCTGGTGTTAGCCTCACATCATGATGGGGTCAGTCTGGTGTCAGTCTCGCCTCGTGATGGGGTCAGTCTGGTGTCAGTCTCGCCTAGTGATGGGGTCAGTCTGTTGTCAGTCTCGCCTCGTGATGGGGTCAGTCTGGTGTCAGCCTCGCCTCGTGATGGTGTCAGTCTGGTGTCAGCCTCGCCTCGTGATGGGGTCAGTCTGGTGTCAGCCTCGCCTAGTGATGGGGTCAGTCTGGTGTCAGCCTCACATCATGATGGGGTCAGTCTGGTGTCAGCATCGCCTCGTGATGGTGTCAGTCTGGTGTCAGCCTCGCCTCGCGATGGGGTCAGTTTGGTGTCAGCCTCACATCATGATGGTGTCAGTCTGGTGTCAGCCTCGCCTCATGATGGGGTCAGTCTGGTGTCAGCCTCACCTCGTGATGGGGTCAGTCTGGTGTCAGCCTCACATCATGATGGTGTCAGTCTGGTGTCAGCATCGCCTCGTGATGGTGTCAGTCTGGTGTCAACCTCGTCTCGTGATGGGGTCAGTCTGGTGTCAGCTTCGCCCCGTGATGGGGTCAGTCCGGTGTCAGTATCGCCTCGTGATGGGGCCAGTCTGGTGTCATCCTCGCCTCGTGATGGGGTCAGTCTTGTGTCAGTCTCGTCTCATGATGGGGTCAGTCTGGTGTCAGCCTCGCCTCTTGATGGGGTCAGTCTGGTGTCAGCCTCGCCTCGTGATGGGCTCAGTCTAATGTCAGCCTCACATCATGATGGGGTCAGTCTGGTGTCAGTCTCGCCTCGTGATGGGGTCAGTCTGGTGTCAGTCTCGCCTCGTGATGGGGTCAGTCTGGTGTCAGCTTCGCCTCGTGATGGGGTCAGTCTGGTGTCAGTCTCGCCTCGTGATGGGGTTAGTCTAGTGTCAGCCTCGCCTCGTGATTGGGTCAGTCTGGTGTCAGTCTCGCCTAGTGATGGTGTCAGTCTGGTGTCAGTCTCGCCTCGTGATGGGGTCAGTCTGGTGTCTGCCTCGCTCCGTGACGGGGTCAGTCTGGTGTCAGCCTCACATCATGATGGTGTCAATCTGGTGTCAGCTTCGTCTTGTGATGGTGTCAGTCTGGTGTCAGCCTCGCCTCGTGATGGGGTAAGTCTGGTGTCAGCATCGCCTCGTGATGGGGTCAGTCTGGTGTCAGCCTCACATCATGATGGGGTCAGTCTGGTGTCAGTCTCGCCTCGTGATGCGGTCATTCTGGTGTCAGTCTCGCCTCGTGATTGGGTCAGTCTGTTGTCAGTCTCGCCTCGTGATGGGGTCAGTCTGGTGTCAGCCTCACATCATGATGGTGTTAGTCTGGTGTCAGCCTCGCCTCGTGATGGTGTCAGTCTGGTGTCAGCCTCGCCTCGTGATGGGGTCAGTCTGGTGTCAGCCTCGCCTAGTGATGGGGTCAGTCTGGTGTCAGCCTCACATCATGATGGGGTCAGTCTGGTGTCAGCCTCGCCTCGTGATGGTGTCAGTCTGGTGTCAGCCTCGCCTCGTGATGGGGTCAGTCTGGTGTCAGCCTCGCCTAGTGATGGGGTCAGTCTGGTGTCAGCCTCACATCATGATGGGGTCAGTCTGGTGTCAGCCTCGCCTCGTCGTGGGGTCAGTCTGGTGTCAGTCTCGCCTCGTGATGGTGTCAGTCTGGTGTCAGTGTCGCCTCGTGATGGAGTCAGTCTGGTGTCAGCCTCGTCCCGTGATGAGGTCCGTCTGGTGTCAGCCTCACATCATGATGGGGTCAGTCTGGTGTCAGTCTCGCCTCGTGATGGGGTCAGTCTGGTGTCAGCCTCGCCTCGTGATGGTGTCAGTCTGGTGTCAGCCTCGCCTCGTGATGGGGTCAGTCTGGTGTCAGCCTCACATCATGATGGGGTCAGTCTGGTGTCAGTCTCGCCTCGTGATGGGGTCAGTCTGGTGTCAGCCTCGCCTCGTGATGGTGTCAGTCTGGTGTCAGCCTCGCCTCGTGAGGGGGTCAGTCTGGTGTCAGTCTCGCCTCGTGACGGTGTCAGTCTGGTGTCAGTCTCGCCTCGTGATGGGGTCAGTCTGGTGTCAGTCTCGCCTCGTGATGGGGTCAGTCTGGTGTCAGTCTCGTCTCGTGATGGGGTCAGTCTGATGTCAGCCTCACATCTTGATGGTGTCAGTCAGGTGTCAGCCACGCCTAGTGATGGGGTCAGTCTGGTGTCAGCCTCGCCTCGCGATGGGGTCAGTTTGGTGTCAGCCTCACATCATGATGGTGTCAGTCTGGTGTCAGCCTCGCCTCATGATGGGGTCAGTCTGGTGTCAGCCTCACCTCGTGATGGGGTCAGTCTGGTGTCAGCCTCACATCATGATGGTGTCAGTCTGGTGTCAGCATCGCCTCGTGATGGTGTCAGTCTGGTGTCAACCTCGTCTCGTGATGGGGTCAGTCTGGTGTCAGCTTCGCCCCGTGATGGGGTCAGTCCGGTGTCAGTATCGCCTCGTGATGGGGCCAGTCTGGTGTCATCCTCGCCTCGTGATGGGGTCAGTCTTGTGTCAGTCTCGTCTCGTGATGGGGTCAGTCTGGTGTCAGCCTCGCCTCTTGATGGGGTCAGTCTGGTGTCAGCCTCGCCTCGTGATGGGCTCAGTCTAATGTCAGCCTCACATCATGATGGGGTCAGTCTGGTGTCAGTCTCGCCTCGTGATGGGGTCAGTCTGGTGTCAGTCTCGCCTCGTGATGGGGTCAGTCTGGTGTCAGCTTCGCCTCGTGATGGGGTCAGTCTGGTGTCAGTCTCGCCTCGTGATGGGGTTAGTCTAGTGTCAGCCTCGCCTCGTGATTGGGTCAGTCTGGTGTCAGTCTCGCCTAGTGATGGTGTCAGTCTGGTGTCAGTCTCGCCTCGTGATGGGGTCAGTCTGGTGTCTGCCTCGCTCCGTGACGGGGTCAGTCTGGTGTCAGCCTCACATCATGATGGTGTCAATCTGGTGTCAGCTTCGTCTTGTGATGGTGTCAGTCTGGTGTCAGCCTCGCCTCGTGATGGGGTAAGTCTGGTGTCAGCATCGCCTCGTGATGGGGTCAGTCTGGTGTCAGCCTCACATCATGATGGGGTCAGTCTGGTGTCAGTCTCGCCTCGTGATGCGGTCATTCTGGTGTCAGTCTCGCCTCGTGATGGGGTCAGTCTGTTGTCAGTCTCGCCTCGTGATGGGGTCAGTCTGGTGTCAGCCTCACATCATGATGGTGTCAGTCTGGTGTCAGCCTCGCCTCGTGATGGTGTCAGTCTGGTGTCAATCTCGCCTCGTGATGGGGTCAGTCTGGTGTCAGCCTCGCCTAGTGATGGGGTCAGTCTGGTGTCAGCCTCACATCATGATGGGGTCAGTCTGGTGTCAGCCTCGCCTCGTGATGGTGTCAGTCTGGTGTCAGCCTCGCCTCGTGATGGGGTCAGTCTGGTGTCAGCCTCGCCTAGTGATGGGGTCAGTCTGGTGTCAGCCTCACATCATGATGGGGTCAGTCTGGTGTCAGCCTCGCCTCGTCGTGGGGTCAGTCTGGTGTCAGTCTCGCCTCGTGATGGTGTCAGTCTGGTGTCAGTGTCGCCTCGTGATGGAGTCAGTCTGGTGTCAGCCTCGTCCCGTGATGAGGTCCGTCTAGTGTCAGCCTCACATCATGATGGGGTCAGTCTGGTGTCAGTCTCGCCTCGTGATGGGGTCAGTCTGGTGTCAGCCTCGCCTCGTGATGGTGTCAGTCTGGTGTCAGCCTCGCCTCGTGATGGGGTCAGTCTGGTGTCAGCCTCACATCATGATGGGGTCAGTCTGGTGTCAGTCTCGCCTCGTGATGGGGTCAGTCTGGTGTCAGCCTCGCCTCGTGATGGTGTCAGTCTGGTGTCAGCCTCGCCTCGTGAGGGGGTCAGTCTGGTGTCAGTCTCGCCTCGTGACGGTGTCAGTCTGGTGTCAGTCTCGCCTCGTGATGGGGTCAGTCTGGTGTCAGTCTCGCCTCGTGATGGGGTCAGTCTGGTGTCAGTCTCGTCTCGTGATGGGGTCAGTCTGATGTCAGCCTCACATCATGATGGTGTCAGTCAGGTGTCAGCCACGCCTAGTGATGGGGTCAGTCTGGTGTCAGCTTCGCCTCGTGATGGGGTCAGTCTGGTGTCAGTCTCGCCTCGTGATGGGGTCAGTCTAGTGTCAGCCTCGCCTCGTGATTGGGTCAGTCTGGTGTCAGTCTCGCCTAGTGATGGTGTCAGTCTGGTGTCAGTCTCGCCTCGTGATGGGGTCAGTCTGGTGTCTGCCTCGCTCCGTGACGGGGTCAGTCTGGTGTCAGCCTCACATCATGATGGTGTCAATCTGGTGTCAGCTTCGTCTTGTGATGGTGTCAGTCTGGTGTCAGCCTCGCCTCGTGATGGGGTAAGTCTGGTGTCAGCATCGCCTCGTGATGGGGTCAGTCTGGTGTCAGCCTCACATCATGATGGGGTCAGTCTGGTGTCAGTCTCGCCTCGTGATGGGGTCATTCTGGTGTCAGTCTCGCCTCGTGATGGGGTCAGTCTGTTGTCAGTCTCGCCTCGTGATGGGGTCAGTCTGGTGTCAGCCTCACATCATGATGGTGTCAGTCTGGTGTCAGCCTCGCCTCGTGATGGTGTCAGTCTGGTGTCAGCCTCGCCTCGTGATGGGGTCAGTCTGGTGTCAGCCTCGCCTAGTGATGGGGTCAGTCTGGTGTCAGCCTCACATCATGATGGGGTCAGTCTGGTGTCAGCCTCGCCTCGTGATGGTGTCAGTCTGGTGTCAGCCTCGCCTCGTGATGGGGTCAGTCTGGTGTCAGCCTCGCCTAGTGATGGGGTCAGTCTGGTGTCAGCCTCACATCATGATGGGGTCAGTCTGGTGTCAGCCTCGCCTCGTCGTGGGGTCAGTCTGGTGTCAGACTCGCCTCGTGATGGTGTCAGTCTGGTGTCAGTGTCGCCTCGTGATGGAGTCAGTCTGGTGTCAGCCTCGTCCCGTGATGAGGTCCGTCTGGTGTCAGCCTCACATCATGATGGGGTCAGTCTGGTGTCAGTCTCGCCTCGTGATGGGGTCAGTCTGGTGTCAGCCTCGCCTCGTGATGGTGTCAGTCTGGTGTCAGCCTCGCCTCGTGATGGGGTCAGTCTGGTGTCAGCCTCACATCATGATGGGGTCAGTCTGGTGTCAGTCTCGCCTCGTGATGGGGTCAGTCTGGTGTCAGCCTCGCCTCGTGATGGTGTCAGTCTGGTGTCAGCCTCGCCTCGTGAGGGGGTCAGTCTGGTGTCAGTCTCGCCTCGTGACGGTGTCAGTCTGGTGTCAGTCTCGCCTCGTGATGGGGTCAGTCTGGTGTCAGTCTCGCCTCGTGATGGGGTCAGTCTGGTGTCAGTCTCGTCTCGTGATGGGGTCAGTCTGATGTCAGCCTCACATCATGATGGTGTCAGTCAGGTGTCAGCCACGCCTAGTGATGGGGTCAGTCTGGTGTCAGCATCGCCTCGTGATGGTGTCAGTCTGGTGTCAGCCTCGCCTCGTGATGGTGTCAGTCTGGTGTCAGCCTCGCCTCGTGAGGGGGTCAGTCTGGTGTCAGCCTCGCCTCGTGATGGTGTCAGTCTGGTGTCAGCCTCACCTCGTGATGGGGTCAGTCTGGTGTCAGCCTCGCCTCGTGATGAGGTCAGTCTGGTGTCAGCCTCACATCATGATGGTGTCAGTCTGGTGTCAGCCTCGCCTCGCGATGGGGTCAGTCTGGTGTCAGCCTCACATCATGATGGTGTCAGTCTGGTGTCAGCCTCGCCTCATGATGGGGTCAGTCTGGTGTCAGCCTCGCCTCGTGATGGGGTCAGTCTGGTGTCAGCCTCACATCATGATGGTGTCAGTCAGGTGTCAGCCTCGCCTCGCGATGGGGTCAGTCTGGCGTCAGCCTTGCCTCGTGATGGTGTCAGTCTGGTGTCAGCCTCGCCTCGTGATGGGGTCAGTCTGGTGTCAGCCTCGCCTCGTGATGGGGTCAGTCTGGTGTCAGCCTCACATCGTGATGGGGTCAGTCCGGTGTCAGTCTCGCCTCGTGATGGTGTCAGTCTGGTGTCAGCCTCGCCTCGTGAGGGGGTCAGTCAGGTGTCAGCCTCGCCTCGTGAGGGGGTCAGTCTGGTGTCAGCCTCGCCTCGTGATGGTGTCAGTCTGGCGTCAGCCTTGCCTCGTGATGGTGTCAGTCTGGTGTCAGCCTCGCCTCGTGATGGGGTCAGTCTGGTGTCAGCCTCGCCTCGTGATGGGGTCAGTCTGGTGTCAGCCTCACATCGTGATGGGGTCAGTCTGGTGTCACCCTTGCCTCGTGATGGTGTCAGTCTGGTGTCAGCCTCGCCTCGTGAGGGGGTCAGTCAGGTGTCAGCCTCGCCTCGTGAGGGGGTCAGTCTGGTGTCAGCCTCGCCTCGTGATGGTGTCAGTCTGGTGTCAGCCTCGCCTCGTGATGGGGTCAGTCTGGTGTCAGCCTCGCCTCGTGATGGGGTCAGTCTGGTGTCAGCCTCACATCGTGATGGTGTCAGTCAGGTGTCAGCCTCGCCTCGCGATGGGGTCAGTCTGGCGTCAGCCTTGCCTCGTGATGGTGTCAGTCTGGTGTCAGCCTCGCCTAGTGATGGTGTCAGTCTGGTGTCACCCTCGCCTCGTGATGGGGTCAGTATGGTGTCAGTCTCGCCTCGTGATGGGGTCAGTCTGGTGTCAGCCTCACATCATGATGGTGTCAGTCAGGTGTCAGCCTCGACTCGTGATGGGGTCAGTCTGGTGTCAGCCTCACATCATGATGGGGTCAGTCTGGTGTCAGTCTCGCCTCGTGATGGGGTCAGTCTGGTGTCAGTCTCGCCTCGTGATGGGGTCAGTCTGGTGTCATCCTCGCCCCTTGATGGGGTCAGTCTGGTGTCAGCCTCAAATCATCATGGGGTCAGTCTGGTGTCAGTCTCGCCTCGTGATGGAGTCAGTCTGGTGTCAGTCTCGCCTCATGATGGTGTCATTCTGGTGTCAGTCTCGCCTCGTGATGGGGTCAGTCTGGTGTCAGCCTCGCCCCGTGATGGTGTCAGTCTGGTGTCAGCCTCGCCTCGTGATGGGGTCAGTCTGGTGTCAGTCTCGCCTCGTGATGGGATCAGTCTGGTGTCAGTCTCGACTCGTGATGTGTGATGGGGTCAGTCTGGTGTCAGCCTCACATCATGATTGTGTCAGTCTGGTGTCAGCCTCGCCTCGTTATGGTGTCAGTCTGGTGTCAGCCTCGCCTCGTGATGGGGTCAGTCTGGTGTCAGCCTCGCCTCGTGATGGGGTCAGTCTGGTGTCAGTCTCGCCTCGTGATGGTGTCAGTCTGGTGTCAGCCTCGCCTCATGATGGGGTCAGTCTGGTGTCAGTCTCGCCTCGTGATGATGTCAGTCTGGTGTCAGTCTCGCCTCGTGATGAGGTCAGTCTGGATTCAGCCTCACATCATGATGGTGTCAGTCTGGTGTCAGCCTCGCCTCGTGATGGTGTCAGTCTGGTGTCAGCCTTGCCTCGTGATGGTGTCAGTCTGGTGTCAGCCTCGCCTAGTGATGGGGGCAGTCTGGTATCAGCATCGCCTCGTGATGGTGTCAGTCTGGTGTCAGCTTCGCCTCGTGATGGTGTCAGTCTGGTGTCACCCTCGCCTCGTGATGGGGTCAGTATGGTGTCAGCCTCACATCATGATGGTGTCAGTCAGGTGTCAGCCTCGACTCGTGATGGGGTCAGTCTGGTGTCAGCCTCACATCATGATGGGGTCAGTCTGGTGTCAGTCTCGCCTCGTGATGGGGTCAGTCTGGTGTCAGTCTCGCCTCGTGATGGGGTCAGTCTGGTGTCAGCCTCGCCCCGTGATGGGGTCAGTCTGGTGTCAGCCTCACATCATCATGGGGTCAGTCTGGTGTCAGTCTCGCCTCGTGATGGAGTCAGTCTTGTGTCAGTCTCGCCTCATGATGGGGTCAGTCTGGTGTCAGTCTCGCCTCGTGATGGGGTCAGTCTGGTGTCAGCCTCGCCCCGTGATGGGGTCAGTCTGGTGTCAGCCTCGCCTCGTGATGGGGTCAGTCTGGTGTCAGTCTCGCCTCGTGATGGGATCAGTCTGGTGTCAGTCTCGACTCGTGATGCGTGATGGGGTCAGTCTGGTGTCAGACTCACATCATGATTGTGTCAGTCTGGTGTCAGCCTCGCCTCATTATGGTGTCAGTCTGGTGTCAGCCTCGCCTCGTGATGGGGTCAGTCTGGTGTCAGCCTCGCCTCGTGATGGGGTCAGTCTGGTGTCAGTCTCGCCTCGTGATGGTGTCAGTCTGGTGTCAGCCTCGCCTCATGATGGGGTCAGTCTGGTGTCAGTCTCGCCTCATGATGGGGTCAGTCTGGTGTCAGTCTCGCCTCGTGATGAGGTCAGTCTGGATTCAGCCTCACATCATGATGGTGTCAGTCTGGTGTCAGCCTCGCCTCATGATGGGGTCAGTCTGGTGTCAGCCTCGCCTCGTGATGGGGTCAGTCTGGTGTCAGCCTCACCTCGTGATGGGGTCAGTCTGGTGTCAGCCTCACATCATGATGGTGTCAGTCTGGTGTCAGCCTCACCTCGTGATGGGGTCAGTCCGGTGTCAGTATCGCCTCGTGATGGGGTCAGTCTGATGTCAGCCTCACATCATGATGGTGTCAGTCTGGTGTCAGCCTCGCCTCGTGATGGTGTCAGTCTGGTGTCAGCCTCACCACGTGATGGGGTCAGTCTGGTGTCAGCCTCACATCATTATGGTGTCAGTCTGGTGTCAGCCTCGCCTCGTGATGGGGTCAGTCTGGAGTCAGTCTCACATCATGATGGTGTCAGTCTGGTATCAGCCTCGCCTCGTGATGGGGTCAGTCTGGTGTCAGCCTCGCCTCGTGATCGGGTCAGTCTGGTGTCACCCTTGCCTCGTGATGGGGTCAGTCTGGTGTCAGCCTCGCCTCGTGATGGGGTCAGTCTGGTGTCAGCCTCGCCTCGTGAAGGGGTCAGTCTGGTGTCAGCCTCACATCGTGATGGTGTCAGTCAGGTGTCAGCCTCGCCTCGCGATGGGGTCAGTCTGGCGTCAGCCTTGCCTCGTGATGGTGTCAGTCTGGTGTCAGCCTCGCCTAGTGATGGTGTCAGTCTGGTGTCACCCTCGCCTCGTGATGGGGTCAGTATGGTGTCAGTCTCGCCTCGTGATGGGGTCAGTCTGGTGTCAGCCTCACATCATGATGGTGTCAGTCAGGTGTCAGCCTCGACTCGTGATGGGGTCATTCTGGTGTCAGCCTCACATCATGATGGGGTCAGTCTGGTGTCAGTCTCGCCTCGTGATGGGGTCAGTCTGGTGTCAGTCTCGCCTCGTGATGGGGTCAGTCTGGTGTCATCCTCGCCCCTTGATGGGGTCAGTCTGGTGTCAGCCTCAAATCATCATGGGGTCAGTCTGGTGTCAGTCTCGCCTCGTGATGGAGTCAGTCTGGTGTCAGTCTCGCCTCATGATGGGGTCATTCTGGTGTCAGTCTCGCCTCGTGATGGGGTCAGTCTGGTGTCAGCCTCGCCCCGTGATGGTGTCAGTCTGGTGTCAGCCTCGCCTCGTGATGGGGTCAGTCTGGTGTCAGTCTCGCCTCGTGATGGGATCAGTCTGGTGTCAGTCTCGACTCGTGATGTGTGATGGGGTCAGTCTGGTGTCAGCCTCACATCATGATTGTGTCAGTCTGGTGTCAGCCTCGCCTCGTTATGGTGTCAGTCTGGTGTCAGCCTCGCCTCGTGATGGGGTCAGTCTGGTGTCAGCCTCGCCTCGTGATGGGGTCAGTCTGGTGTCAGTCTCGCCTCGTGATGGTGTCAGTCTGGTGTCAGCCTCGCCTCATGATGGGGTCAGTCTGGTGTCAGTCTCGCCTCGTGATGGGGTCAGTCTGGTGTCAGTCTCGCCTCGTGATGAGGTCAGTCTGGATTCAGCCTCACATCATGATGGTGTCAGTCTGGTGTCAGCCTCGCCTCGTGATGGGGTCAGTCTGGTGTCAGTCTCGCCTCGTGATGGGGTCAATCTGGTGTCAGCCTCGCCTCGTGATGGGGTCAGTCTGGTGTCAGCCTCGCATTGTGATGGGGTCAGTCTGGTGTCAGTCTCACATCATGATGGTGTCAGTCTGGTGTCAGCCTCGCCTCGTGATGGGGTCAGTCTAGTGTCAGCCTCGCCTCGTGATGGTGTCAGTCTGGTGTCAGCCTCGCCTCGCAATGGGGTCAGTCTGGTGTCAGCCTTGCCTCGTTATGGGGTCAGTCTTGTGTCAGCCTCACATCATGATGGTGTCAGTCTGGTGTCAGCCTCGCCTCGTGATGGGGTCAGTCTGGTGTCAGCCTCACATCATGATGGTGTCAGTCTGGTGTCAGCCTCGCCTCGTGATGGGGTCAGTCTGGTGTCAGCATCGCCTCGTGATGGACTCAGTCCGGTGTCAGCCTCGCCTCGTGATGGGGTCAGTCTGGTGTCAGCCTCGCCTTGTGATGGGGTCTGTCTGGTGTCAGCCTCGCCTCATGATGGGGTCAGTCTGGAGTCAGCCTCACATCATGATGGTGTCAGTCTGGTGTCAGCCTCGCCTCGTGATGGGGTCAGTCTGGTGTCAGCTTCACATCATGATGGTGTCAGTCAGGTGTCAGCCTCGCCTCGTGATGGGGTCAATCTGGTGTCAGCCTCGCCTCGTGATGGGGTCAGTCTGGTGTCAGCCTCGCATTGTGATGGGGTCAGTCTGGTGTCAGTCTCACATCATGATGGTGTCAGTCTGGTGTCAGCCTCGCCTCGTGATGGGGTCAGTCTAGTGTCAGCCTCGCCTCGTGATGGTGTCAGTCTGGTGTCAGCCTCGCCTCGTGATGGTGTCAGTCTGGTGTCAGCCTCGCCTCGCATTGGGGTCAGTCTGGTGTCAGCCTCGCCTCGTGATGGGGTCAGTCTTGTGTCAGCCTCACATCATGATGGTGTCAGTCTGGTGTCAGCCTCGCCTCGTGATGGGGTCAGTCTGGTGTCAGCCTCGCCTCGTGATGGTGTCAGTCTAGTGTCAGTCTCGCCTCGTGATGGGGTCAGTCTGGTGTCAGCCTCGCCTCGTGATGGTGTCAGTCTGGTGTCAGCCTCGCCTAGTGATAGGGTCAGTCTGGTGTCAGCCTCGCCTCGTGATGGGGTCAGTCTGGTGTCAGCCTCGCCTCGTGATGGGGTCAGTCTGGTGTCAGCCTCGCCTCGTGATGGGGTCAGTCTGGTTTCAGCCTCGACTAGTCATGGGGTCAGTCTGGTGTCAGCCTTGCCTCGTGATGGGGTCAGTCTGGTGTCAGTCTCGCCTCGTGATGGGGTCAGTCTGGTGTCAGCCTCGCCTCGTGATGGGGTCAGTCTTGTGTCAGTCTCGCCTCGTGATGGGGTCAGTCTGGTGTCAGCCTCGCCTCGTGATGGGGTCAGTCTGTTGTCAGCCTCGCCTCTTGATGGGGTCAGTCCGGTGTCAGTCTCGCCTCGTGATGGGGTCAGTCTGGTGTCAGTCTCGCCTTGTGATGGGGTCAGTCTGGTTTCAGCCTCACATCATGATGGTGTCAGTCTGGTGTCAGCCTCTCCTCGTGATGGGGTCAGTCTGGTGTCAGCCTGGACTCGTGATGGGGTCAGTCTGGTGTCAGCCTCGCCTCGTGATGGGGTCAGTCTGGTGTCAGCCTCACATCGTGATGGTGTCAGTCTGGTGTCAGCCTCGCCTCGTGATGGTGTCAGTCTGGTGTCAGCCTCACATCGTGATGGTGTCAGTCTGGTGTCAGCCTCGCCTCGTGATGGGGTCAGTCTTGTGTCAGTCTCGCCTCGTGATGGGGTCAGTCTGGTGTCAGCCTCGCCTCGTGATGGGGTCAGTCTGGTGTAAGTCTCGCCCAGAGATGGGGTCAGTCTGGTGTCAGCCTCAAATCATGATGGTGTCAGTCTGGTGTCAGCCTCGCCTCGTGATGAGGTCAGTCTGGTGTCAGCCTCACATCATGATGGTGTCAGTCTGGTGTCAGCCTCGCCTCGAGATGGGGTCAGTCTATTGTCAACCCCGCCTCGTGATGGGGCCAGTCTGGTGTCAGACTCACATCATGATGGTGTCAGTCTGGTGTCAGCCTCGCCTCGTGATGGGGTCAGTCTGGTGTCAGCCTCACATCATTATGGTGTCAGTCTGGTGTCAGCCTCGCCTCATGATGGGGTCAGTCTGGTGTCAGCCTCGCCTCGTGATGGGGTCAGTCTGGTGTCAGCCTCACATCATGATGGTGTCAGCCTGGTGTCAGCCTCGCCTCGTGATGGTGTCAGTCTGGTGTCAGCCTCGCCTCATGATGGGGTCAGTCTGGTGTCAGCCTCGCCTAGTGATGGGGTCAGTCTGGTGTCAACCTCACATCATGAAGGGGTCAGTCTGGTGTTAGCCTCGCCTAGTGATGGGGGCAGTCTGGTGTCAGCATCGCCTCGTGATGGTGTCAGTCTGGTGTCAGCTTCGCCTTGTGATGGTGTCAGTCTGGAGTCAGCCTCACCTCGTGATGGGGTCAGTCTGGTGTCAGCCTCGCCTCGTGATGGGGTCAGTCTGGTGTCAGCCTCGCCTCGTGATGGGGTCAGTCTGGTGTCAGCCTCACATCATGATGGTGTCAGTCAGGTGTCAGCCTCGACTCGTGATGGGGTCAGTCTGGTGTCAGCCTCACATCATGATGGGGTCAGTCTGGTGTCAGTCTCGCCTCGTGATGGGGTCAGTCTGGTGTCAGCCTCGCCCCGTGATGGGGTCAGTCTGGTGTCAGCCTCGCCTCGTGATGGGGTCAGTCTGGTGTCAGTCTCGCCTCGTGATGGGGTCAGTCTGGTGTCAGTCTCGACTCGTGATGCGTGATGGGGTCAGTCTGGTGTCAGCCTCACATCATGATGGTGTCAGTCTGGTGTCAGCCTCGCCTCGTTATGGTGTCAGTCTGGTGTCAGCCTCGCCTCGTGATGGGGTCAGTCTGGTGTCAGCCTCACATCATGATGGTGTCAGTCTGGTGTCAGCCTCGCCTCGTGATGGTGTCAGTCTGGTGTCAGCCTCGCCTCGTGATGGTGTCAGTCTGGTGTCAGCCTCGCCTAGTGATGGGGTCAGTCTGGTGTCAGCCTCGCCTCGTGATGGGGTCAGTCTGGTGTCAGCCTCACATCATGATGGTGTCAGTCTGGTGTCAGCCACGCCTAGTGATGGGGTCAGTCTGGTGTCAGCATCGCCTCGTGATGGTGTCAGTCTGGTGTCAGCCTCGCCTCGTGATGGTGTCAGTCTGGTGTCAGCCTCACCTCGTGATGGGGTCAGTCTGGTGTCAGCCTCGCCTCGTGATGAGGTCAGTCTGGTGTCAGCCTCACATCATGATGGTGTCAGTCTGGTGTCAGCCTCGCCTCGCGATGGGGTCAGTCTGGTGTCAGCCTCGCATCATGATGGTGTCAGTCTGGTGTCAGCCACGCCTAGTGATGGGGTCAGTCTGGTGTCAGCATCGCCTCGTGATGGTGTCAGTCTGGTGTCAGCCTCGCCTCGTGATGGTGTCAGTCTGGTGTCAGCCTCACCTCGTGATGGGGTCAGTCTGGTGTCAGCCTCGCCTCGTGATGAGGTCAGTCTGGTGTCAGCCTCACATCATGATGGTGTCAGTCTGGTGTCAGCCTCGCCTCGCGATGGGGTCAGTCTGGTGTCAGCCTCACATCATGATGGTGTCAGTCTGGTGTCAGCCTCGCTTCATGATGGGGTCAGTCTGGTGTCAGCCTCGCCTCGTGATGGGGTCAGTCTGGTGTCAGCCTCACCTCGTGATGGGGTCAGTCTGGTGTCAGCCTCACATCATGATGGTGTCAGTCTGGTGTCAGCCTCGCCTCGAGATGGGGTCAGTCTATTGTCAACCCCGCCTCGTGATGGGGCCAGTCTGGTGTCAGACTCACATCATGATGGTGTCAGTCTGGTGTCAGCCTCGCCTCGTGATGGGGTCAGTCTGGTGTCAGCCTCACATCATGATGGTGTCAGTCTGGTGTCAGCCTCGCCTCATGATGGGGTCAGTCTGGTGTCAGCCTCGCCTCGTGATGGGGTCAGTCTGGTGTCAGCCTCACATCATGATGGTGTCAGCCTGGTGTCAGCCTCGCCTCGTGATGGTGTCAGTCTGGTGTCAGCCTCGCCTCATGATGGGGTCAGTCTGGTGTCAGCCTCGCCTAGTGATGGGGTCAGTCTGGTGTCAACCTCACATCATGAAGGGGTCAGTCTGGTGTTAGCCTCGCCTAGTGATGGGGGCAGTCTGGTGTCAGCATCGCCTCGTGATGGTGTCAGTCTGGTGTCAGCTTCGCCTCGTGATGGTGTCAGTCTGGAGTCAGCCTCACCTCGTGATGGGGTCAGTCTGGTGTCAGCCTCGCCTCGTGATGGGGTCAATCTGGTGTCAGCCTCGCCTCGTGATGGGGTCAGTCTGGTGTCAGCCTCACATCATGATGGTGTCAGTCAGGTGTCAGCCTCGACTCGTGATGGGGTCAGTCTGGTGTCAGCCTCACATCATGATGGGGTCAGTCTGGTGTCAGTCTCGCCTCGTGATGGGGTCAGTCTGGTGTCAGCCTCGCCCCGTGATGGGGTCAGTCTGGTGTCAGCCTCGCCTCGTGATGGGGTCAGTCTGGTGTCAGCCTCACATCATGATGGTTTCAGTCTGGTGTCAGCCTCGCCTCGTTATGGTGTCAGTCTGGTGTCAGCCTCGCCTCGTGATGGGGTCAGTCTGGTGTCAGCCTCACATCATGATGGTGTCAGTCTGGTGTCAGCCTCGCCTCGTGATGGTGTCAGTCTGGTGTCAGCCTCGCCTCGTGATGGTGTCAGTCTGGTGTCAGCCTCGCCTAGTGATGGGGTCAGTCTGGTGTCAGCCTCGCCTCGTGATGGTGTCAGTCTGGTGTCAGCCTCGCCTCGTGATGGGGTCAGTCTGGTGTCAGCCCCGCCTCGTGATGGGGTTAGTCTGGTGTCAGCCTCGCCTCGTGATGGGGTCAGTCTGGTGTCAGCCTCGCCTCGTGAGGGGGTCAGTCTGGTGTCAGTCTCGCATCGTGATGGGGTCAGTCTGGTGTCAGTCTCGCCTCGTGATGGGGTCAGTCTGGTGTCAGCCTCACATCATGATGGTGTCAGTCTGGTGTCAGCCACGCCTAGTGATGGGGTCAGTCTGGTGTCAGCATCGCCTCGTGATGGTGTCAGTCTGGTGTCAGCCTCGCCTCGTGATGGTGTCAGTCTGGTGTCAGCCTCACCTCGTGATGGGGTCAGTCTGGTGTCAGCCTCGCCTCGTGATGAGGTCAGTCTGGTGTCAGCCTCACATCATGATGGTGTCAGTCTGGTGTCAGCCTCGACTCGCGATGGGGTCAGTCTGGTGTCAGCCTCGCATCATGATGGTGTCAGTCTGGTGTCAGCCACGCCTAGTGATGGGGTCAGTCTGGTGTCAGCATCGCCTCGTGATGGTGTCAGTCTGGTGTCAGCCTCGCCTCGTGATGGTGTCAGTCTGGTGTCAGCCTCACCTCGTGATGGGGTCAGTCTGGTGTCAGCCTCGCCTCGTGATGAGGTCAGTCTGGTGTCAGCCTCACATCATGATGGTGTCAGTCTGGTGTCAGCCTCGCCTCGCGATGGGGTCAGTCTGGTGTCAGCCTCACATCATGATGGTGTCAGTCTGGTGTCAGCCTCGCTTCATGATGGGGTCAGTCTGGTGTCAGCCTCGCCTCGTGATGGGGTCAGTCTGGTGTCAGCCTTGCCTCGTGATGGGGTCAGTCTGGTGTCAGCCTCACATCATGATGGTGTCAGTCTGGTGTCAGCATCGCCTCGTGATGGTGTCAGTCTGGTGTCAGCCTCGCCTCGTGATGGGGTCAGTCTGGTGTCAGCCTCGCCTCGTGATGGGGTCAGTCTGGTGTCAGCCCCGCCTCGTGATGGGGTCAGTCTGGTGTCAGCCTCGCCTCGTGATGGGGTCAGTCTGGTGTCAGCCTCACATCATGATGGTGTCAGTCAGGTGTCAGCCTCGACTCGTGATGGGTTCAGTCTGGTGTCAGCCTCACATCATGATGGGGTCAGTCTGGTGTCAGTCTCGCCTCGTGATGGGGTCAGTCTGGTGTCAGCCTCGCCCCGTGATGGGGTCAGTCTGGTGTCAGCCTCGCCTCGTGATGGGGTCAGTCTGGTGTCAGTCTCGCCTCGTGATGGGGTCAGTCTGGTGTCAGTCTCGACTCGTGATGCGTGATGGGGTCAGTCTGGTGTCAGCCTCACATCATGATGGTGTCAGTCTGGTGTCAGCCTCGCCTCGTTATGGTGTCAGTCTGGTGTCAGCCTCGCCTCGTGATGGGGTCAGTCTGGTGTCAGCCTCACATCATGATGGTGTCAGTCTGGTGTCAGCCTCGCCTCGTGATGGTGTCAGTCTGGTGTCAGCCTCGCCTCGTGATGGTGTCAGTCTGATGTCAGCCTCGCCTAGTGATGGGGTCAGTCTGGTGTCAGCCTCGCCTCGTGATGGTGTCAGTCTGGTGTCAGCCTCGCCTCGTGATGGGGTCAGTCTGGTGTCAGCCCCGCCTCGTGATGGGGTTAGTCTGGTGTCAGCCTCGCCTCGTAATGGGGTCAGTCTGGTGTCAGCCTCGCCTCGTGAGGGGGTCAGTCTGGTGTCAGTCTCGCATCGTGATGGGGTCAGTCTGGTGTCAGCCTCGCCTCGCGATGGGGTCAGTCTGGTGTCAGCCTCACATCATGATGGTGTCAGTCTGGTGTCAGCCACGCCTAGTGATGGGGTCAGTCTGGTGTCAGCATCGCCTCGTGATGGTGTCAGTCTGGTGTCAGCCTCGCCTCGTGATGGTGTCAGTCTGGTGTCAGCCTCACCTCGTGATGGGGTCAGTCTGGTGTCAGCCTCGCCTCGTGATGAGGTCAGTCTGGTGTCAGCCTCACATCATGATGGTGTCAGTCTGGTGTCAGCCTCGCCTCGCGATGGGGTCAGTCTGGTGTCAGCCTCACATCATGATGGTGTCAGTCTGGTGTCAGCCTCGATTCATGATGGGGTCAGTCTGGTGTCAGCCTCGCCTCGTGATGGGGTCAGTCTGGTGTCAGCCTCACCTCGTGATGGGGTCAGTCTGGTGTCAGCCTCACATCATGATGGTGTCAGTCTGGTGTCAGCATCGCCTCGTGATGGTGTCAGTCTGGTGTCAGCCTCGCCTCGTGATGGGGTCAGTCTGGTGTCAGCCTCGCCTAGTGATGGGGTCAGTCTGGTGTCAGCCTCGCCTCGTGATGGGGTCAGTCTGGTGTCAGCCCCGCCTCGTGATGGGGTCAGTCTGGTGTCAGCCTCGCCTCGTGATGGGGTCAGTCTGGTGTCAGCCTCGCCTCGTGATGGGGTCAGTCTGGTGTCAGCCTCACATCATGATGGTGACAGTCTGGTGTCAGCCTCGCCTCATGAGGGGGTCAGTCTAGTGTCAGTCTCGCCTCGTGACGGTGTCAGTCTGGTGTCAGTCTCGCCTCGTGATGGGGTCAGTCTGGTGTCAGTCTCGCCTCTTGATGGGGTCAGTCTGGTGTCAGCCTCACATCATGATGGTGTCAGTCTGGTGTCAGCATCGCCTCGTGATGGTGTCAGTCAGGTGTCAGCCTCGCCTCGTGATGGGGTCAGTCTGGTGTCAGCCTCACATCATGATGGGGTCTGTCTGGTGTCAGTCTCGCCTCGTGATGGGGTATGTCTGGTTTCAGCCTCACATCGTGATGGTTTCAGTCTGGTGTCAGCCTCGCCTCGTGATGGGGTCAGTCTGGTGTCAGCCTCGCCTTGTGATGGGGTCAGTCTGGTGTCAGCCTCGCCTCGTGATGGGGTCAGTCTGGTGTCAGCCTCACCACGTGATGGGGTCAGTCTGGAGTCAGCCTCACATCCTGATGGTGTCAGGCTGGTGTCAGCCTCGCCTCGTGAATGGGTCAGTCTGGTGTCATCCTCACCACGTGATGGGGTAAGTCTGGTGTCAGCCTCACATCATTATGGTGTCAGTCTGGTGTCAGCCTCGCCTCGTGATGGGGTCAGTCTGGTGTCAGTCTCACATCATGATGGTGTCAGTCTGGTATCAGCCTCGCCTCGTGATGGGGTCAGTCTGGTGTCAGTCTCGCCTCGTGATGGGGTCAGTCTGGTGTCAGCCTCACATCATGGTGGTGTCAGTCTGATGTCAGCCTCGCCTCGTGATGGGGTCAGTCTGGTGTCAGCCTCGCCTCGTGATGGGGTCAGTCTGGTTTCAGTCTCGCCTCGTGATGGGGTCAGTCTGGTGTCAGCCTCGCCTCGTGATGGGGTCAGTCTGGTGTCAGCCTCGCCTCGTGATGGGGTCAGTCTCGTGTCAGCCTCGCCTCGTGATGGGGTCAGTCTGGTGTCAGCCTCGCCTCGTGATGGTGTCAGTCTGGTGTCAGCCTCGCCTAGTGATAGGGTCAGTCTGGTGTCACCCTCGCCTCATGATGGGGTCAGTCTGGTGTCAGCCTCACATCATGATGGTGTCAGTCTGGTGTCAGCCTCGCCTCGTGATGGGGTCAGTCTGGTGTCAGTCTCGCCTAGTGATGGAGTCAGTCTAGTGTCAGCCTCACATCATGATGGGGTCAGTCTGGTGTCAGCCTTGCCTCGTGATGGTGTCAGTCTGATGTCAGCCTCGCCTCGTGATGGGGTCAGTCTGGTGTCAGCCTCGCCTCGTGATGGGGTCAGTCTGGTGTCAGCCTCGACTCGTGATGGGGTCAGTCTGGTGTCAGCCTCGCCTCGTGATGGGGTCAGTCTGTTGTCAGCCTCGCCTCGTGATGGGGTCAGTCTGGTGTCAGCCTCACATCATTATGGTGTAAGTCTGGTGTCAGCCTCGCCTCGTGATGGGGTCAGTCTGGTGTCAGTCTCACATCATGATGGTGTCAGTCTGGTATCAGCCTCGCCTCGTGATGGGGTCAGTCTGGTGTCAGCCTCGCCTCGTGATGGGGTCAGTCTGGTGTCACCCTTGCCTCGTGATGGGGTCAGTCTGGTGTCAGCCTCGCCTCGTGATGGGGTCAGTCTGGTCTCAGTCTCGCTTCGTGATGGGGTCAGTCTGGTGTCAGTTTCGCCTCGTGATGGTGTCAGTCTGGTGTCAGCCTCGCCTCGTGATGGGGTCAATCTGGTGTCAGCCTCGCCTAGTGATAGGGTCAGTCTGGTGTCAACCTCACATCATGAAGGGGTCAGTCTGGTGTCAGCCTCGCCTAGTGATGGGGGCAGTCTGGTGCCAGCATCGCCTCGTGATGGTGTCAGTCTGGTGTCAGCTTCGCCTCGTGATGGTGTCAGTCTGGTGTCAGCCTCGCCTCGTGATGGTGTCAGTCAGGTGTCAGCCTCGACTCGTGATGGGGTCAGTCTGGTGTCAGCCTCACATCATGATGGGGTCAGTCTGGTGTCAGTCTCGCCTCGTGATATGGTCAGTCTGGTGTCAGTCTCGCCTCGTGATGGGGTCAGTCTGGTGTCAGCCTCGCCCCGTGATGGGGTCAGTCTGGTGTCAGCCTCACATCATCATGGGGTCAGTCTGGTGTCAGTCTCGCCTCGTGATGGGGTCAGTCTGGTGTCAGTCTCGCCTCTTGATGGGGTCAGTCTGGTGTCAGTCTCGCCTCGTGATGGGGTCAGTCTGGTGTCAGCCTCGCCCCGTGATGGGGTCAGTCTGGTGTCAGCCTCGCCTCGTGATGGGGTCAGTCTGGTGTCAGTCTCGCCTCGTGATGGGGTCAGTCTGGTGTCATTCTAGCCTCGTGATGGGGTCAGTCTGGTGTCAGCCTCGCCTCGTGATGGGGTCTGTCTGGTGTCAGCCTCGCCTCGTGATGGGGTCAGTCTGGTGTCAGTCTCGCCTCGTGATGGGGTCAGTCTGGTGACAGTCTTGCCTCGTGATGGTGTCAGTCTGGCATCAGCCTCGCCTCGTGATGGGGTCAGTCTGGTGTCAGCCTCGCCCCGTGATGGGGTCAGTCTGGTGTAAGCCTCGCCTCGTGATGGGGTCAGTCTGGTGTCAGCCTCGCCTCGTGATGGGGTCAGTCTGGTGTCAGCCCCGCCTCGTGATGGGGTCAGTCTGGTGTCAGCCTCGCCTCGTGATGGGGTCAGTCTGGTGTCAGCTTCGCCTCGTGATGGGGTCAGTCTGGTGTCAGTCTCGCCTCGTGATGGGGTCAGTCTGGTGGCAGCCTCGCCTCGTGATGGGGTCAGTCTGGTGTCAGTCTCGCCTCTTGGTCGGGTCAGTCAGGTGTCAGTCTCGCCTCGTGATGGTGTCAGTCTGGTGTCAGCCTCGCCTCGTGATGGTGTCAGTCTGGTTTCAGCCTCGCTAGTGATGGGGTCAGTCTGGTGTCAGCCTCGCTATTGATGGGGTCAGTCTGGTGTCAGCCTCGCATCGTGATGGGGTCAGTCTGGTGTCAGTCTCGCCTCGTGATGGGGTCAGTTTGGTGTCAGCTTCGCCTCGTGATGGGGTCAGTCTGGTGTCAGTCTCGCCTCGTGATGGGGTCAGTCTGGTGTCAGCCTCACATCATGATGGGGTCAGTCTGGTGTCAGTCTCGCCTCGTGATGGTGTCAGTCTGGTGTCAGCCTCGCCTCGTGATCGGGTCAGTCATGTGTCAGCCTCGCCCCGTGATGGGGTCAGTCTGGTGTAAGCCTCGCCTCGTGATGGGGTCAGTCTGGTGTCAGCCTCGCCTCGTGATGGGGTCAGTCTGGTGTCAGCCTCGCCTCGTGATGGGGTCAGTCTGGTCTCAGTCTCGCTTCGTGATGGGGTCAGTCTGGTGTCAGTCTCGCCTCGTGATGGTGTCAGTCTGGTGTCAGCCTCGCCTCGTGATGGGGTCAGTCTGGTGTCAGCCTCGCCTAGTGATAGGGTCAGTCTGGTGTCAACCTCACATCATGAAGGGGTCAGTCTGGTGTCAGCCTCGCCTAGTGATGGGGGCAGTCTGGTGCCAGCATCGCCTCGTGATGGTGTCAGTCTGGTGTCAGCTTCGCCTCGTGATGGTGTCAGTCTGGTGTCAGCCTCACCTCGTGATGGGGTCAGTCTGGTGTCAGCCTCGCCTCGTGATGGGGTCAGTCTGGTGTCAGCCTCGCCTCGTGATGGGGTCAGTCTGGTGTCAGCCTCACATCATGATGGTGTCAGTCAGGTGTCAGCCTCGACTCGTGATGGGGTCAGTCTGGTGTCAGCCTCACATCATGATGGGGTCAGTCTGGTGTCAGTCTCGCCTCGTGATGG
This sequence comes from Staurois parvus, assembly GCF_062004578.1. Taxonomy (NCBI): domain Eukaryota; kingdom Metazoa; phylum Chordata; class Amphibia; order Anura; family Ranidae; genus Staurois; species Staurois parvus. The sequence continues at coordinate 291,301 of NW_028321153.1, forward strand.
GGTCAGTCTGGTGTCAGTCTCGCCTCGTGATGGGGTCAGTCTGGTGTCAGCCTCGCCCCGTGATGGGGTCAGTCTGGTGTCAGCCTCACATCATCATGGGGTCAGTCTGGTGTCAGTCTCGCCTCGTGATGGGGTCAGTCTGGTGTCAGTCTCGCCTCTTGATGGGGTCAGTCTGGTGTCAGTCTCGCCTCGTGATGGGGTCAGTCTGGTGTCAGCCTCGCCCCGTGATGGGGTCAGTCTGGTGTCAGCCTCGCCTCGTGATGGGGTCAGTCTGGTGTCAGTCTCGCCTCGTGATGGGGTCAGTCTGGTGTCATTCTAGCCTCGTGATGGGGTCAGTCTGGTGTCAGCCTCGCCTCGTGATGGGGTCTGTCTGGTGTCAGCCTCGCCTCGTGATGGGGTCAGTCTGGTGTCAGTCTCGCCTCGTGATGGGGTCAGTCTGGTGTCATTCTAGCCTCGTGATGGGGTCAGTCTGGTGTCAGCCTCGCCTCGTGATGGGGTCTGTCTGGTGTCAGCCTCGCCTCGTGATGGGGTCAGTCTGGTGTCAGTCTCGCCTCGTGATGGGGTCAGTCTGGTGACAGTCTTGCCTCGTGATGGTGTCAGTCTGGCATCAGCCTCGCCTCGTGATGGGGTCAGTCTGGTGTCAGCCTCGCCCCGTGATGGTGTCAGTCTGGTGTAAGCCTCGCCTCGTGATGGGGTCAGTCTGGTGTCAGCCTCGCCTCGTGATGGGGTCAGTCTGGTGTCAGCCTCGCCTCGTGATGGTGTCAGTCTGGTTTCAGCCTCGCTAGTGATGGGGTCAGTCTGGTGTCAGCCTCGCTATTGATGGGGTCAGTCTGGTGTCAGCCTCGCATCGTGATGGGGTCAGTCTGGTGTCAGTCTCGCCTCGTGATGGGGTCAGTTTGGTGTCAGCTTCGCCTCGTGATGGGGTCAGTTTGGTGTCAGCTTCGCCTCGTGATGGGGTCAGTCTGGTGTCAGTCTCGCCTCATGATGGGGTCAGTCTGGTGTCAGTCTCGCCTCGTGATGGTGTCAGTCTGGTGTCAGTCTCGCCTTGTGATTTGGTCAGTCTGGTGTCAGCCTCGCCTCGTGATGGGGTCAGTCTGGTGTCAGCTTCGCCTCGTGATGGGGTCAGTCTGGTGTCAGTCTCGCCTCGTGATGGGGTCAGTCTGGTGTCAGCCTCACATCATGATGGGGTCAGTCTGGTGTCAGTCTCGCCTCGTGATGGTGTCAGTCTGGTGTCAGCCTCGCCTCGTGATCGGGTCATTCATGTGTCAGCCTCGCCCCGTGATGGGGTCAGTCTGGTGTAAGCCTCGCCTCGTGATGGGGTCAGTCTGGTGTCAGCCTCGCCTCGTGATGGGGTCAGTCTGGTGTCAGCCCCGCCTCGTGATGGGGTCAGTCTGGTGTCAGCCTCGCCTCGTGATGGGGTCAGTCTGGTGTCAGCCTCGCCTCGTGATGGTGTCAGTCTGGTGTCAGCCTCGCCTCGTGATGGGGTCAGTCTGGTGTCAGCTTCGCCTCGTGATGGGGTCAGTCTGGTGTCAGTCTCGCCTCGTGATGGTGTCAGTCTGGTGTCAGCTTCGCCTCATGATGGGGTCAGTCTGGTGTGAGTCTCGGCTCGTGATGGGGTCAGTCTGGTGTCAGCCTCGCCTTGTGATGGTGTCAGTCTGGTGTCAGCCTCGCCTAGTGATGGGGTCAGTCTGGTGTCAGCCTCACATCATGATGGTGTCAGTCTGGTGTCAGCCTCGCCTCGTGATGGGGTCAGTCTGGTTTCAGCCTGGCCTCGTAATGGGGTCAGTCTGGTGTCAGCCTGGCCTCGTGATGGGGTCAGTCTGGTGTCAGCCTCAGATCGTGATGGTGTCAGTCTGGTGTCAGCCTCGCCTCGTGATGGGGTCAGTCTGGTGTCAGCCTGGCCTCGTGATGGGGTCAGTCTGGTGTCAGCCTCACATCATGATTTGATCAGTCTGGTGTCAGTCTCGCCTCGTGATGGTGTCAGTCTGGTGTCAGCCTCGCCTCGTGATGGGGTCTGTCTGGTGTCAGCCTCGCCTAGTGATGGGGTCAGTCTGGTGTCAGCCTCACATCATGATGGGGTCAGTCTGGTGACAGTCTTGCCTCGTGATGGTGTCAGTCTGGCATCAGCCTCGCATCGTGATGGGGTCAGTCTGGTGTCAGCCTCGCCCCGTGATGGGGTCAGTCTGGTGTAAGCCTCGCCTCGTGATGGGGTCAGTCTGGTGTCAGCCTCGCCTCATGATGGGGTCAGTCTGGTGTCAGCCCCGCCTCGTGATGGGGTCAGTCTGGTGTCAGCCTCGCCTCGTGATGGGGTCAGTCTGGTGTCAGCTTCGCCTCGTGATGGGGTCAGTCTGGTGTCAGTCTCGCCTCGTGATGGGGTCAGTCTGGTGGCAGCCTCGCCTCGTGATGGGGTCAGTCTGGTGTCAGTCTCGCCTCTTGGTCGGGTCAGTCAGGTGTCAGTCTCGCCTCGTGATGGTGTCAGTCTGGTGTCAGCCTCGCCTCGTGATGGTGTCAGTCTGGTGTCAGCCTCGCTAGTGATGGGGTCAGTCTGGTGTCAGCCTCGCTATTGATGGGGTCAGTCTGGTGTCAGCCTCGCCTCGTGATGGGGTCAGTCTGGTGTCAGTCTCGCCTCGTGATGGGGTCAGTTTGGTGTCAGCTTCGCCTCGTGATGGGGTCAGTCTGGTGTCACTCTCGCCTCGTGATGGGGTCAGTCTGGTGTCAGTCTCGCCTCGTGATGGTGTCAGTCTGGTGTCAGCCTCGCCTCGTGATGGGGACAGTCTGGTGTCAGTCTCACCTCGTGATGGTGTCAGTCTGGTGTCAGCTTCGGCTCGTGATGGGGTCAGTCTGGTGTCAGTCTCGCCTCGTGATGGGGTCAGTCTGGTGTCAGCATCGCCTCGTGATGGGGTCAGTCTGGTGTCAGTCTCGCCTCGTGATGGGGTCAGTCTGGTGTCAGCCTCGCCTCGTGATGGGGTCAGTCTGGTGTCAGTCTCGCCTCGTGATGGGGTCAGTCTGGTGTCAGCTTCGCCTCGTGATGGGGTCAGTCTGGTGTCAGTCTCGCCTCGTGATGGGGTCAGTCTGGTGTCAGCCTCGCCTCGTGATGGTGTCAGTCTGGTGTCAGCCTCGCCTCGTGATGGGGACAGTCTGGTGTCAGTCTCACCTCGTGATGGTGTCAGTCTGGTGTCAGCTTCGCCTCGTGATGGGGTCAGTCTGGTGTCAGTCTCGCCTCGTGATGGGGTCAGTCTGGTGTCAGCCTCGCCTCGTGATGGGGTCAGTCTGGTGTCAGTCTCGCCTCGTGATGGGGTCAGTCTGGTGTCAGCCTCGCCCCGTGATGGGGTCAGTCTGGTGTCAGCCTCGCCTCGTGATGGGGTCAGTCTGGTGTCAGTCTCACCTCGTGATGGGGTCAGTCTGGTGTCAGCCTCGCCTCATGATGGGGTCAGTCTGGTGTCAGCCTCGCCTCGTGATGGTGTCAGTCTGGTGTCAGCCTCGCCTCGTGATGGGGTCAGTCTGGTGTCAGCTTCGCCTCGTGATGGGGTCAGTCTGGTGTCAGTCTCGCCTCGTGATGGTGTCAGTCTGGTGTCAGCTTCGCCTCATGATGGGGTCAGTCTGGTGTCAGCCTCGCCTTGGGATGGTGTCAGTCTGGTGTCAGACTCGCCTCGTGATGCTGTCAGTCCGGTGTCAGTCTCGCCTCGTGATGGGGTCAGTCTGGTGTCAGCCTCGCCTAGTGATGGGGTCAGTCTGGTGTCAGCCTCACATTATGATGGTGTCAGTCTGGTGTCAGCCTCGCCTCGTGATGGGGTCAGTCTGGTGTCAGCCTGGCCTCGTAATGCGGTCAGTCTGGTGTCAGCCTGGCCTCGTGATGGGGTCAGTCTGGTGTCAGCCTCACATCATGATGGGATCAGTCTGGTGTCAGTCTCGCCTCGTGATGGTGTCAGTCTGGTGTCAGCCTCGCATCGTGATGGGGTCAGTCTGGTGTCAGCCTCGCCTCGTGATGGTGTCAGTCTGGTGTCAGCCTCGCCTCGTGATGGGGTCTGTCTGGTGTCAGCCTCGCCTCGTGATGGGGTCAGTCTGGTGTCAGTCTCGCCTCATGATGGGGTCAGTCTGGTGTCAGCCTCGCCTCGTGATGGGGACAGTCTGGTGTCAGTCTCACCTCTTGATGGTGTCAGTCTGGTGTCTGCCTCGCCTCATGATGAGGTCAGTCTGGTGTCAGCCTCACATCATGAAGGGGTCAGTCTGGTGTCAGTCTTGCCTCGTGATGGGGTCAGTCTGGTGTCAGCCTCGCCTCGTGATGGGGTCAGTCTGGTGTCAGCCTCGCCTCGTGATCGTGTCAGTCTGGTGTCAGCCTCGCTAGTGATGGGGTCAGTCTGGTGTCAGCCTCGCCTCGTGATGGGGTCAGTCTGGTGTCAGCCTCGCCTCGTGATGGGGTCAGTCTGGTGTCAGTCTCGCCTCGTGATGGGGTCAGTCTGGTGTCAGCTTCGCCTCGTGATGGGGTCAGTCTGGTGTCAGTCTCGCATCGTGATGGGGTCAGTCTGGTGTCAGCCTCGCCTCGTGATGGTGTCAGTCTTGTGTCAGCCTCGCTAGTGATGGGGTCAGCCTGGTGTCAGCCTCGCCTCGTGATGGGGTCAGTCTGGTGTCAGTCTCGCCTCGTGATTTGGTCAGTCTGGTGTCAGCCTTGCCTCGTGATGGGGTCAGTCTGGTGTCAGTCTCGCCTCGTGATGGGGTCAGTCTGGTGTCAGCTTCGCCTCGTGATGGGGTCAGTCTGGTGTCAGTCTCGCCTCGTGATGGGGTCAGTCTGGTCTCAGTCTCGCTTCGTGATGGGGTCAGTCTGGTGTCAGTCTCGCCTCGTGATGCTGTCAGTCTGGTGTCAGCCTCGCCTCGTGATGGGGTCAGTCTGGTGTCAGCCTCGCCTCGTGATGGGGTCAGTCTGGTGTCAGCCTCACATCATGATGGTGTCAGTCAGGTGTCAGCCTTGACTCGTGATGGGGTCAGTCTGGTGTCAGCCTCACATCATGATGGGGTCAGTCTGGTGTCAGTCTCGCCTCGTGATGGGGTCAGTCTGGTGTCAGTCTCGCCTCGTGATGGGGTCAGTCTGGTGTCAGCCTCGCCCCGTGAAGGGGTCAGTCTGGCATCAGCCTCACATCATCATGGGGTCAGTCTGGTGTCAGTCTCGCCTCGTGATGGGGTCAGTCTGGTGTCAGCCTCGCCCCGTGATGGGGTCAGTCTGGTGTCAGCCTCGCCTCGTGATGGGGTCAGTCTGGTGTCAGTCTCGCTTCGTGATGGGGTCAGTCTGGTGTCAGCCTCGCCTCGTGATGGGGTCAGTCTGGTGTCAGCCTCGCCTCGTGATGGTGTCAGTCTGGTGTCAGCCTCGCCTCGTGATGGGGTCAGTCTGGTTTCAGTTCGCCTCGTGATAGGGTCAGTCTGGTGTCAGTCTCGCCTCGTGATGGTGTCAGTCTGGTGTCAGCTTCGCCTCATGATGGGGTCAGTCTGGTGTCAGCCTCGCCTTGGGATGGTGTCAGTCTGCTGTCAGACTCGCCTCGTGATGGGGTCAGTCCGGTGTCAGTCTCGCCTCGTGATGGGGTCAGTCTGGTGTCAGCCTCGCCTAGTGATGGGGTCAGTCTGGTGTCAGCCTCACATCATGATGGTGTCAGTCTGGTGTCAGCCTCGCCTCGTGATGGGGTCAGTCTGGTGTCAGCCTGGCCTCGTAATGCGGTCAGTCTGGTGTCAGCCTGGCCTCGTGATGGGGTCAGTCTGGTGTCAGCCTCAGATCGTGATGGTGTCAGTCTGGTGTCAGCCTCGCCTCGTGATGGGGTCAGTCTGGTGTCAGCCTGGCCTCGTGATGGGGTCAGTCTGGTGTCAGCCTCACATCATGATGGAATCAGTCTGGTGTCAGTCTCGCCTCGTGATGGTGTCAGTCTGGTGTCAGCCTCGCCTCGTGATGGGGACAGTCTGGTGTCAGTCTCACCTCTTGATGGTGTCAGTCTGGTGTCAGCCTCGCCTCATGATGGGGTCAGTCTGGTGTCAGCCTCACATCATGAAGGGGTCAGTCTGGTGTCAGTCTGGCCTCGTGATGGGGTCAGTCTGGTGTCAGCTTCGCCTCGTGATGGGGTCAGTCTGGTGTCAGTCTCGCCTCGTGATGGGGTCAATATGGTATCAGCCCCACATCATTATGGTGTCAGTCTGGTGTCAGCCTCGCCTCGTGATGGGGTCAGTCTGATGTCAGCCTCGCCACCTGATGGGGTCAGTCTGGTGTCAGCCTCGCCTCGTGATGGTGTCAGTCTGGTGTCAGCCTCGCCTAGTGATAGGGTCAGTCCGGTGTCAGTCTCGCCTCGTGATGGGGTCAGTCTGGTGTCAGCCTTGCCTCGTGATGGTGTCAGTCTGGTGACAGCCTCGCCTCATGATGGGGTCAGTCTGGTGTCAGTCTCGCCTAGTGATGGGGTCACTCTGGTGTCAGCCTCACATCATGATGGTGTCAGTCTGGTGTCAGCCTCGCCTCTTGATGGTGTCAGTCTGGTGTCAGCCTCGCCTCATGATGGGGTCAGTCTGGTGTCAGCCTTACATCATGAAGGGGTCAGTCTGATGTCAGTCTTGCCTCGTGATGGGGTCAGTCTGGTGTCAGCCTCGCCTCGTGATGGGGTCAGTCTGGTGTCAGCCTCGCCTCGTGATCGTGTCAGTCTGGTGTCAGCCTCGCTAGTGATGGGGTCAGTCTGGTGTCAGCCTCGCCTCATGATGGGGTCAGTCTGGTGTGAGTCTCGGCTCGTGATGGGGTCAGTCTGGTGTCAGCCTCGCCTTGTGATGGTGTCAGTCTGGTGTCAGACTCGCCTCGTGATGGGGTCAGTCCGGTGTCAGTCTCGCCTCGTGATGGGGTCAGTCTGGTGTCAGCCTCGCCTAGTGATGGGGTCAGTCTGGTGTCAGCCTCACATCATGATGGTGTCAGTCTGGTGTCAGCCTCGCCTCGTGATGGGGTCAGTCTGGTTTCAGCCTGGCCTCGTAATGGGGTCAGTCTGGTGTCAGCCTGGCCTCGTGATGGGGTCAGTCTGGTGTCAGCCTCAGATCGTGATGGTGTCAGTCTGGTGTCAGCCTCGCCTCGTGATGGGGTCAGTCTGGTGTCAGCCTGGCCTCGTGATGGGGTCAGTCTGGTGTCAGCCTCACATCATGATTTGATCAGTCTGGTGTCAGTCTCGCCTCGTGATGGTGTCAGTCTGGTGTCAGCCTCGCATCGTGATGGGGTCAGTCTGGTGTCAGCCTGGCCTCGTGATGGGGTCAGTCTGGTGTCAGCCTCACATCATGATGGGATCAGTCTGGTGTCAGTCTCGCCTCGTGATGGTGTCAGTCTGGTGTCAGCCTCGCATCGTGATGGGGTCAGTCTGGTGTCAGCCTCGCCTCGTGATGGTGTCAGTCTGGTGTCAGCCTCGCCTCGTGATGGGGTCTGTCTGGTGTCAGCCTCGCCTCGTGATGGGGTCAGTCTGGTGTCAGTCTCGCCTCATGATGGGGTCAGTCTGGTGTCAGCCTCGCCTCGTGATGGGGACAGTCTGGTGTCAGTCTCACCTCTTGATGGTGTCAGTCTGGTGTCTGCCTCGCCTCATGATGAGGTCAGTCTGGTGTCAGCCTCACATCATGAAGGGGTCAGTCTGGTGTCAGTCTTGCCTCGTGATGGGGTCAGTCTGGTGTCAGCCTCGCCTCGTGATGGGGTCAGTCTGGTGTCAGCCTCGCCTCGTGATCGTGTCAGTCTGGTGTCAGCCTCGCTAGTGATGGGGTCAGTCTGGTGTCAGCCTCGCCTCGTGATGGGGTCAGTCTGGTGTCAGCCTCGCCTCGTGATGGGGTCAGTCTGGTGTCAGTCTCGCCTCGTGATGGGGTCAGTCTGGTGTCAGCTTCGCCTCGTGATGGGGTCAGTCTGGTGTCAGTCTCGCATCGTGATGGGGTCAGTCTGGTGTCAGCCTCGCCTCGTGATGGTGTCAGTCTTGTGTCAGCCTCGCTAGTGATGGGGTCAGCCTGGTGTCAGCCTCGCCTCGTGATGGGGTCAGTCTGGTGTCAGTCTCGCCTCGTGATTTGGTCAGTCTGGTGTCAGCCTTGCCTCGTGATGGGGTCAGTCTGGTGTCAGTCTCGCCTCGTGATGGGGTCAGTCTGGTGTCAGCTTCGCCTCGTGATGGGGTCAGTCTGGTGTCAGTCTCGCCTCGTGATGGGGTCAGTCTGGTGTCAGCCTCGCCTCGTGATGGGGTCAGTCTGGTCTCAGTCTCGCTTCGTGATGGGGTCAGTCTGGTGTCAGTCTCGCCTCGTGATGCTGTCAGTCTGGTGTCAGCCTCGCCTCGTGATGGGGTCAGTCTGGTGTCAGCCTCGCCTCGTGATGGGGTCAGTCTGGTGTCAGCCTCACATCATGATGGTGTCAGTCAGGTGTCAGCCTTGACTCGTGATGGGGTCAGTCTGGTGTCAGCCTCACATCATGATGGGGTCAGTCTGGTGTCAGTCTCGCCTCGTGATGGGGTCAGTCTGGTGTCAGTCTCGCCTCGTGATGGGGTCAGTCTGGTGTCAGCCTCGCCCCGTGAAGGGGTCAGTCTGGCATCAGCCTCACATCATCATGGGGTCAGTCTGGTGTCAGTCTCGCCTCGTGATGGGGTCAGTCTGGTGTCAGCCTCGCCCCGTGATGGGGTCAGTCTGGTGTCAGCCTCGCCTCGTAATGGGGTCAGTCTGGTGTCAGTCTCGCTTCGTGAT